>NC_137607.1:13660276-13997776 GCF_963280865.1 Gymnoscopelus braueri
ATGTTTGGGACAAAAGTGCTCATTTATAAAATTCTTATTTAAAGACATTTGGGCTGAGCATCTATTATCTGATAAATTGTGATTATATGATAGCCCAATACCTGCACAATCGCTGGTCCTCAGCGAGATGATAATAATAAATCATATTATTAATTTGTTTGAATAATTCTGGCATATAGTGAAGAACAAACCAAATGAATTTTTGCAAGTTTTATTTTTTCATGCACAAGGAAACAAAATCAGTTCACCACAATCTCCTTTGTAACTAAATGTTTTAGAAATAAAGTCAGCTCTGCAAATATCTAAATAGAATTTAAGACATACTGTAGGAAATAATATTAATGAAAATAAATAATAATAAAGAGACCAGCTGCCAAAGTAGAGTGACCTTGTTAAAACCAAAAGCGGTGAATTTGAACATTTGCATTTTTAAATATATAATTCTGGCATATAGTGATGAACAAACAATAAAAGATTTTTTAAGTTACGAATTTTCATGCACAAGGAAACAATCAGTTCACCACAATCTCCATTGTAACAATCTTTTTTCCAAAATGAAGTCAGCTCAATAGAAAGGCTGGACAATGAACTGCAAATATATCGAAACCGACATTTAGAAACAATAACAACTTCATCTTAAATAATCGAGAAGCAAGGTTTATATATATATATATATATATATATATATATATATATATATATATATATAATTTTTGATATATTAATCAACACAAAAAAGTTCTAATAGAGCTTTTTATAATCGACTAAATCAATATCACGATTTCAAACTTTTGCCTCTATTACTATCAAACTGAAAATAGCCGGTCGCATTGTGAGCTTGTAGATCTGCTATTTTCACTATTTGTTTTTAAAATAGTGGTTCATTAATCGTAATCGAGGCAAAAGTTTGAAATAATCGTGATATTGATTTGAACATCGCCCAGCCCGAGCTCATAGTACAAAATCTGACCATTACAGTTACTCTTGTTTAACGGGGGAGGTCCCCTTTGACTTTACTTTTGGCAAAGAGTCCCCTCATAAAGGTTCCCAGACGTCATAAGGATCATTTGATTGTAACCACATCCACGAAGAAGCCCTCACACACGGGTCAAAGTCCTGATCAATCCAATGTTAGTGGGTCCCCACCCACTGCTCCAATCCCAGGAGGCTTCTAGTCTGTTCCCACAACAGCCTGAGGAGCTGGTGCATGGTGTACCCTTGGGGGAACCAAGAAGATGGAACAGAGGTTAACTTGAGATCGATCAGGACTTGGGCCTGTGTTGTGAGGGCTTCTTCATGAAGATGGTTACAATCAAATGATCCTAATGATGTTTGAGAACTATTATGAGGGAGTCTCTGCAAAAAGTAAAGTCAAAACTGACCTCCCCCTCTTTGAGGGGGGCTCTCTATCCCCAAAGTCTCTTGTAGTGATGCTGCAACACCCCCCCCCACCACCACAGTCACAAAAGACAGCTCACAGTAGGACTGATGGTTCTGGAGGTCGACCCCCTTCTTCTCCAACACCACACCACCATCTCTCCTGCAGCCCCAGATCCATGGACATAACAGGCCAGTGGATGACGCCGGTGGAGGTGGATGAAGCGCACTTATTTGGATACCGGGCGGTAGGATTTGGACACCTGGCATAGTGGCAAACAGATTTGGACACAGGGGGTCCAGATTTGGACACCGGGTGTGTGTCCTTGCACCACAAGGATGTTGTGGTGCAAGGTGTCGTGGCCTTGCTCCACCACAGTGTTGTGGGTGTCGTGGCCTTGCTCCACCACAGTGTTGTGGGTGTCGTGGCCTTGCTCCACCACAGTACTGTGGTGTTTCGGCAGCAGCCTTCTCCGTTTGTGTCCTTGTACTGCAGTGGTGTGTCCTTGTACTGCAGTGGCGTGTCCTTGTACTGCAGTGGCGTGTCCTTGTACTGCAGTGGTGTGTCCTTGTACTGCAGTGGCGTGTCCTTGTACTGCAGTGGCGTGTCCTTGTACTGCAGTGGTGTGTCCTTGTACTGCAGTGGCGTGTCCTTGCAGCACAGTGGTGTGTCCTTGTACTGCAGTGGCGTGTCCTTGTACTGCAGTGGTGTGTCCTTGTACTGCAGTGGTGTGTCCTTGTACTGCAGTGGTGTGTCCTTGTACTGCAGTGGCGTGTCCTTGTACTGCAGTGGTGTGTCCTTGTACTGCAGTGGTGTGTCCTTGTACTGCAGTGGTGTGTCCTTGTACTGCAGTGGCGTGTCCTTGTACTGCAGTGGCGTGTCCTTGTACTGCAGTGGCGTGTCCTTGTACTGCAGTGGCGTGTCCTTGCAGCACAGTGGTGTGTCCTTGCAGCACAGTGGTGTGTCCTTGTACTGCAGTGGTGTGTCCTTGTACTGCAGTGGCGTGTCCTTGTACTGCAGTGGTGTGTCCTTGTACTGCAGTGGTGTGTCCTTGTACTGCAGTGGCGTGTCCTTGTACTGCAGTGGTGTGTCCTTGTACTGCAGTGGCGTGTCCTTGTACTGCAGTGGTGTGTCCTTGTACTGCAGTGGTGTGTCCTTGTACTGCAGTGGCGTGTCCTTGTACTGCAGTGGCGTGTCCTTGCAGCACAGTGGTGTGTCCTTGTACTGCAGTGGTGTGTCCTTGCAGCACGGTGGTTTGTACCACGTCGTTGTGTTCTTGCACTGCACTGTTGTGGTTTGGCACCACAACAGCAGTGTGTCCTTGCAATTCAGTGCTGTGGTTTGGCACGGCGGCGGTGTGTCCTTGCGCTGCAGCGTTGTGGCTTTGCAGCAGCAGCTTTCTCTTCTGTGTGTGATGTACGACGTTGCACAACGCGCTGCGCTTGTAGATGCCACCGACAATCGTGTGGGCGTACTTGGGGTTGACCTGCCTGGGGTTGACCTGCCAGTAGCCTCCTTTCCCGCTCTCCTTGGAAACCTTCATGAAGCACCTGTTTTGCGACAAGGTGTGACGAATGGAGTTCTGCCAGCAGGACGGCTCTGCGTTTCTGTAATAAGGGAAATTGTCCGTCATCCACTTATAGATGCTGGCGAGAGTCATTTTGGACTGTTTGTCGGCCTGTATGGCCCTGTAGATGAGCGAGGGGAAGGAATAAGGAGGTCTGACGGAGGCATCGGGGCTCGACTCCAGCTGTAGAGGCGTGCTGGTGACAGCTGTGTTCCCAGCCAGCGGGTGTAGCGGCATTCTGGCGACAGTCGCGTCGACACAGCACCGTGTCGACACATCCGGCGGGCTGGATGGAGAGTCGGACGGGCAACTGGCGACTCCTTTCCACCTCCTCTCTGGGTCCACACCGGGAATGGAGAATTTGTTCAGCCAGTGGAGACTTGTCAGGCTGCCGTCTATGATGTGAACCTGGTCGGTTGTTGACTGGTGTTCTGGGTAACCGGCCAGCGACTTCTCCACTTGAAACACGGTGAGGCTGTCGTCCAAGTGAACCTCGTCAGTTGCCTCGTCCTTAGAGCTGTCACGATTACAAATTTAAGTTGACGATTAATTGTCACACAAATAATTGCGATTAACGATTTAATTGTGTGTTTGGCATTGAACATTGGAACATATGAATACAATTTTAATTTGAGTTCGGTTTTTAGGCTTCATAATCACAAATTGCACAGGGATGACAAACAAAGAAATTACTGACACATTTAATACAATTTTAGTCTTTTAAGAAAAAGTCAAAATAACAGAAATAGCTGATCTACAAGCTTGTAGATCTGTTATTTCTGCTGTGTGTGCGGGTGCGGGTGCGGGTGCGGGTGCGGGTGCGTGCGTGCGTGCGTGCGTGCGTGCGTGCGTGCGTGCGTGCGTGCGTGCGTGCGTGTGCGTGTGCGTGTGCGTGTGCGTGTGCGGGTGCGTGTGCGTGTGCGTGGGTGTGTGTGTGTGTGTGTGTGTGTGTGTGTGTGTGCGTGTGCGGGTGCGGGTGCGTGTGTGTGTGTGTGCAAACAGGTTGTGCCATGTGCCTGCTTGTACGTGCAACACACCGTCAGCACACCTATAGCCTCTGCTAGGAGAAAAAGGATTTGCACACTTTTCTTTACTTTTAGACTTGATGACAAACCAGCACATCTCTCTCTGAGTCACTGTATGGACAGCTTCAACTCTCCATGATAGATGTATAATACAAAATAAAAAACACTCATACATAGTTAAGTGGCCCGTTAAACACACATTGCACAACTTTTCGGTTTTGGCAACTGTATTTTTGCTAAATTTACAATCTTATGGTGTGGCACAAACTACATCACAATCCGTATTTTGTGAAAGTACAGTATTTGAGCGTCCAAAAATAAACCATGAAAATACAGTAGGCGATATAGTTTGAGTGAACACAAATACAACAGAAAAGGCAAGCGTACTCTAATTGACTTGTAGCTAGATACCATTGCCCATATTCACACAGCGTCAAAGTTGGGAAACCCCACCCCAATTGATTCAGTAGTGTGATGTAAGAGCAAAATGGCGAAAATATTCAGATGGTCAAATTGCCCACCAATAACTCCTTGCGACCTTTTTTTATGGGTGTCAGAGACCAGGTGAAGACAGATGACAAAGAGAAAGCCTAGCGAAGTGCACTGCAGGGTATTGTATTGTTTGTGCTTAATAAGACCGGGAACGCATCCGTGTCATTTTTATATTTCTTTAGCAGATATGTATGAGCTTGTAGATATGCTATTTCTTTTGGAAAAATTGTGTACAAATCTTTGAATATATATACATATGTTCATAACAGTTTTTTTTTTCATTGAAAAAAAGTAGGTTGCTATAATCAGTGGTTCTCAAACTTTCTCATGTCAAGGATCACCCAAAATGATTATGTATTTGGCCGCGGACCCCCACCCCCCCCGCCCCCATGTCCAGGAGCCCCCCCCCCCCCCCCCACACACATTTCCACGACTTTTCCAAAAATAGTAGATCGGCTATGAGCTTAAAATAAGTACAAGACAAGTACAAACCAACAACCTAATGTTTGGGACAAAAGTGCTCATTTATAAAATTCTTATTTAAAGACATTTGGGCTGAGCATCTATTATCTGATAAATTGTGATTATATGATAGCCCAATACCTGCACAATCGCTGGTCCTCAGCGAGATGATAATAATAAATCATATTATTAATTTGTTTGAATAATTCTGGCATATAGTGAAGAACAAACCAAATGAATTTTTGCAAGTTTTATTTTTTCATGCACAAGGAAACAAAATCAGTTCACCACAATCTCCTTTGTAACTAAATGTTTTAGAAATAAAGTCAGCTCTGCAAATATCTAAATAGAATTTAAGACATACTGTAGGAAATAATATTAATGAAAATAAATAATAATAAAGAGACCAGCTGCCAAAGTAGAGTGACCTTGTTAAAACCAAAAGCGGTGAATTTGAACATTTGCATTTTTAAATATATAATTCTGGCATATAGTGATGAACAAACAATAAAAGATTTTTTAAGTTACGAATTTTCATGCACAAGGAAACAATCAGTTCACCACAATCTCCATTGTAACAATCTTTTTTCCAAAATGAAGTCAGCTCAATAGAAAGGCTGGACAATGAACTGCAAATATATCGAAACCGACATTTAGAAACAATAACAACTTCATCTTAAATAATCGAGAAGCAAGGTTTATATATATATATATATATATATATATATATATATATATATATATATATAATTTTTGATATATTAATCAACACAAAAAAGTTCTAATAGAGCTTTTTATAATCGACTAAATCAATATCACGATTTCAAACTTTTGCCTCTATTACTATCAAACTGAAAATAGCCGGTCGCATTGTGAGCTTGTAGATCTGCTATTTTCACTATTTGTTTTTAAAATAGTGGTTCATTAATCGTAATCGAGGCAAAAGTTTGAAATAATCGTGATATTGATTTGAACATCGCCCAGCCCGAGCTCATAGTACAAAATCTGACCATTACAGTTACTCTTGTTTAACGGGGGAGGTCCCCTTTGACTTTACTTTTGGCAAAGAGTCCCCTCATAAAGGTTCCCAGACGTCATAAGGATCATTTGATTGTAACCACATCCACGAAGAAGCCCTCACACACGGGTCAAAGTCCTGATCAATCCAATGTTAGTGGGTCCCCACCCACTGCTCCAATCCCAGGAGGCTTCTAGTCTGTTCCCACAACAGCCTGAGGAGCTGGTGCATGGTGTACCCTTGGGGGAACCAAGAAGATGGAACAGAGGTTAACTTGAGATCGATCAGGACTTGGGCCTGTGTTGTGAGGGCTTCTTCATGAAGATGGTTACAATCAAATGATCCTAATGATGTTTGAGAACTATTATGAGGGAGTCTCTGCAAAAAGTAAAGTCAAAACTGACCTCCCCCTCTTTGAGGGGGGCTCTCTATCCCCAAAGTCTCTTGTAGTGATGCTGCAACACCCCCCCCCACCACCACAGTCACAAAAGACAGCTCACAGTAGGACTGATGGTTCTGGAGGTCGACCCCCTTCTTCTCCAACACCACACCACCATCTCTCCTGCAGCCCCAGATCCATGGACATAACAGGCCAGTGGATGACGCCGGTGGAGGTGGATGAAGCGCACTTATTTGGATACCGGGCGGTAGGATTTGGACACCTGGCATAGTGGCAAACAGATTTGGACACAGGGGGTCCAGATTTGGACACCGGGTGTGTGTCCTTGCACCACAAGGATGTTGTGGTGCAAGGTGTCGTGGCCTTGCTCCACCACAGTGTTGTGGGTGTCGTGGCCTTGCTCCACCACAGTGTTGTGGGTGTCGTGGCCTTGCTCCACCACAGTACTGTGGTGTTTCGGCAGCAGCCTTCTCCGTTTGTGTCCTTGTACTGCAGTGGTGTGTCCTTGTACTGCAGTGGCGTGTCCTTGTACTGCAGTGGCGTGTCCTTGTACTGCAGTGGTGTGTCCTTGTACTGCAGTGGCGTGTCCTTGTACTGCAGTGGCGTGTCCTTGTACTGCAGTGGTGTGTCCTTGTACTGCAGTGGCGTGTCCTTGCAGCACAGTGGTGTGTCCTTGTACTGCAGTGGCGTGTCCTTGTACTGCAGTGGTGTGTCCTTGTACTGCAGTGGTGTGTCCTTGTACTGCAGTGGTGTGTCCTTGTACTGCAGTGGCGTGTCCTTGTACTGCAGTGGTGTGT
Organism: Gymnoscopelus braueri; assembly: GCF_963280865.1. Classification (NCBI taxonomy): domain Eukaryota; kingdom Metazoa; phylum Chordata; class Actinopteri; order Myctophiformes; family Myctophidae; genus Gymnoscopelus; species Gymnoscopelus braueri. The sequence goes on from NC_137607.1 coordinate 13,667,416, forward strand.
CCTTGTACTGCAGTGGTGTGTCCTTGTACTGCAGTGGTGTGTCCTTGTACTGCAGTGGCGTGTCCTTGTACTGCAGTGGCGTGTCCTTGTACTGCAGTGGCGTGTCCTTGTACTGCAGTGGCGTGTCCTTGCAGCACAGTGGTGTGTCCTTGCAGCACAGTGGTGTGTCCTTGTACTGCAGTGGTGTGTCCTTGTACTGCAGTGGCGTGTCCTTGTACTGCAGTGGTGTGTCCTTGTACTGCAGTGGTGTGTCCTTGTACTGCAGTGGCGTGTCCTTGTACTGCAGTGGTGTGTCCTTGTACTGCAGTGGCGTGTCCTTGTACTGCAGTGGTGTGTCCTTGTACTGCAGTGGTGTGTCCTTGTACTGCAGTGGCGTGTCCTTGTACTGCAGTGGCGTGTCCTTGCAGCACAGTGGTGTGTCCTTGTACTGCAGTGGTGTGTCCTTGCAGCACGGTGGTTTGTACCACGTCGTTGTGTTCTTGCACTGCACTGTTGTGGTTTGGCACCACAACAGCAGTGTGTCCTTGCAATTCAGTGCTGTGGTTTGGCACGGCGGCGGTGTGTCCTTGCGCTGCAGCGTTGTGGCTTTGCAGCAGCAGCTTTCTCTTCTGTGTGTGATGTACGACGTTGCACAACGCGCTGCGCTTGTAGATGCCACCGACAATCGTGTGGGCGTACTTGGGGTTGACCTGCCTGGGGTTGACCTGCCAGTAGCCTCCTTTCCCGCTCTCCTTGGAAACCTTCATGAAGCACCTGTTTTGCGACAAGGTGTGACGAATGGAGTTCTGCCAGCAGGACGGCTCTGCGTTTCTGTAATAAGGGAAATTGTCCGTCATCCACTTATAGATGCTGGCGAGAGTCATTTTGGACTGTTTGTCGGCCTGTATGGCCCTGTAGATGAGCGAGGGGAAGGAATAAGGAGGTCTGACGGAGGCATCGGGGCTCGACTCCAGCTGTAGAGGCGTGCTGGTGACAGCTGTGTTCCCAGCCAGCGGGTGTAGCGGCATTCTGGCGACAGTCGCGTCGACACAGCACCGTGTCGACACATCCGGCGGGCTGGATGGAGAGTCGGACGGGCAACTGGCGACTCCTTTCCACCTCCTCTCTGGGTCCACACCGGGAATGGAGAATTTGTTCAGCCAGTGGAGACTTGTCAGGCTGCCGTCTATGATGTGAACCTGGTCGGTTGTTGACTGGTGTTCTGGGTAACCGGCCAGCGACTTCTCCACTTGAAACACGGTGAGGCTGTCGTCCAAGTGAACCTCGTCAGTTGCCTCGTCCTTAGAGCTGTCACGATTACAAATTTAAGTTGACGATTAATTGTCACACAAATAATTGCGATTAACGATTTAATTGTGTGTTTGGCATTGAACATTGGAACATATGAATACAATTTTAATTTGAGTTCGGTTTTTAGGCTTCATAATCACAAATTGCACAGGGATGACAAACAAAGAAATTACTGACACATTTAATACAATTTTAGTCTTTTAAGAAAAAGTCAAAATAACAGAAATAGCTGATCTACAAGCTTGTAGATCTGTTATTTCTGCTACTTTTGGAAATTGTTTAAAAATGTATGAATATTTTTCAACATGGAAACGATTATGACGATTATGCAAAATAATTGCGATTATCATCATCAAATTGTGACAGGCTTACTCGTCCTCTGGGTAACCCGGCAGCAGTTTCTCCTCTTTAACGACGGTTACCGGCGCCGATTTCTCCTCTTTAACCGTGGTTGTCATGGTGAACGGCACGCTGACCTCTGGGTAACCCGGCAGCAGTTTCTCCTCTTTAACGATGGTTACCGGCAGCGATTTCGGCTCCTTAATCGTGCTCGTCATGACAGGCACGCTGACCTCTGGGTAACCGGGCAGAGGTTTCTCCTCTTTCACCGTGGTCGCCATCGTTTCCAGCAGCACTCTGGAATGAAATGATGCGAGAAAACATTAGTTAAGTGTAAATCACCGATCAAAGGTTTGGCTTGTAGCTAAAAGTACATCATTGGAGGCTGTCACGATTACAAATTTAAGTTGACGATTAATTGTCACTGACACACAAATAATTGCAATTAACGATTTAATTGTGTTTGCCATTGAACATTGGAACATGTGAATACAAAATTTGTGTTTGGTTTTTAGGCTTCATAATCACAAATTGCACAGGGCTGACAAACAACTTAAATATACAAAGTCATACTGTAACTGATACATTTAATCTAATTTTAGACTTTTAAAAAAAAGTTAAAATAACAGAAATAGCTGATCTACAAGCTTATATGTAGATCTGCTATTTCTGCTATTTTTGGAAAATGTTAAAAAATGTTTTAAAACATTTTTCAACATGGAAACGATTATGAAGATTATGCAAAATAATTGCGATTATCTCAATTAATTGCGACTAGGCGATTATGTAATAATTGTGACAGGCTTACTCGTCCTCTGGGTAACCCGGCAGTGGTTTCTCCTCTTTCACCGTGGTCGCCATCGTGTCCGGCAGCTCTCTGGAATGAAATGATGCGAGAAAACAATAGTTAGTGTAAATCACAGATCAAAGGTTTGGCTTGTAGCCAGTGTTGATTTTGACTTAGTTGATTTAGTTTTAGTCATAGTCTTTTGAATAAAATTCCATTTAGTTTTAGTCATATTCATACTCGACTAAATATCCTAGGATTATAGTTGACTAAATCTACAGTTGATTTAGTCGACTAAGATGTATTTTGGTGGTGCCTGCCTTGATGGCGTCGTAATGGCTGATTTTACACTTGGTTGCATGCTAAAAATAGCCGATCTACAAACTCGCAGCGCGACGCGTTGTGAGCTTGTAGATCTGCTATTTTCAGAGTGCAACACCCGAGCGCAACCAAACATAAGAAGACTTGTCTTTTAGTTCTACTGGAACTCTTCTAGTTCTGCTGGATCTCTTCTCCACTAGGTCCCTCACTAACATTTCAGTCTAGTTTTTATTTGTTGACAAAATTGTCAATATATTTAGTCATCATAGTTTAGTTTTGATTTAGTTTTCGTCAGTGAAAAAAGGTAGTCGACGAAACAACACTGCTTGTAGCTAAAAGTGCCTAATTGGCATCAGATGTGTCCTGTGAGAGATGATTATGATAGAGGTATAAATCCTGCAGCAGCACTCAGGTCTGTCTCTTACAGACACTTACTTGACTCTCTGTCTTTTAAGCAGCAGCTTTCTCCCCTTTTTCGTCTGTGCGTAATGCACGAAGTTGCCCAACGTCCTGCTCTTGTAGATGCCACCGACAAACATGTGGGCGTGCTCAGGGTTGATCTGCCAGTAGCCTCCTTTCCCGCCCTCGTCTTGCTCCTTGCAGACCTTCACGAAGCACCTGTTTACTGACAGGGTGTGACGAATGGAGCTCTGCCAGGTGTAATTCTTCAGGTTTCTGTAATAAGGGAAATTGTCCGTCATCCACTTATAGATGTTGGCGAGAGTCATTTTGGACTGTTTGTCGGCCTGTATGGCCCTGTAGATGAGAGAGTGGTAGGAATAAGGCGGTTTGACGGAGGCATCGGGGCTCGATTCCAGCTGTAGAGGCGTGCTGGTGACAACCGTGTTCCCAGCCAGCGGGTGTAGCGGCATTCTGGTGACAGCCGCGTCGACACAGCACCGTGTCGACACATCCGGCGGGCTGGATGGAGAGTTGGACGGGCAACTGGCGACTCCTTTCCACCTCCTCTCTGGGTCCACGCCGGGAATGGAGAATTTGTTCAGCCAGTGGAGACTTGTCAGGCTGTCGTCTATGATGTGAACCTGGTCGGTTGTTGCCCGGTGGTCTGGGTAACCGGCCAGCGACTTCTCCACTTGAAACACGGTGAGGCTGTCGTCCAAGTGAACCTCGTCAGTTGCCTCGTCCTCTGGGTAACCAGGCAGTGATTTCTCCTCCTTAATCGTGCTTGTCATGACAGGCACGCTGACCTCTTGGTAACCGGGCAGAGGTTTCTCCTCTTTCACCGTGGTCGCCATCATGTCCAGCAGCACTCTAGAATGAAATGATGTGAGAAAACACTAGTTAAGTGTAAATCACCGATCAAAGGTTTGGCTTGTGGCTAAAAGTACATCACTGGAGGGCTGTCACGATTACAAATTTAAGTTGACGATTAATTATCACACAAATAATTGCGATTAACGATTTAATTGTGTGTTTGGCATTGAACATTGGAACATATGGATACAATTTTAATTTGTGTTTGGTTTTTAGGCTTCATAATCACAACTTAAAATTACTTAGTCTGTTAGTTCTACTGGATCTCTTCTCCACTAGTCCCTTACTAACATTTTAGTCTAGTTTTTATTTGTTGACGAAATTGTCAATATATTTATTCCAACCAAGAGTGGCGTATTTGGAACCAGAAGAGGCAGAATTTGTAAACACTCTGCCAGGGAATATGTATTTCAGATACAGGAAGAGTGGGCACCTGAGAAGTGTGGGCACCTCAATGGGAAGTTGATTATTTTTCCAAAATGTGAAAAAGTGAAGAATAAAAGGAGATTCTCCTTTACTTGGTAACACTTGCTATGCATCTTGCTTGCATCCCATGTCTTATGCATTATGAATCTGCTTATAACACTGTATAATTAGAGTCATAAGAACTAAATCATATTGCTTCATATTGCTTTACATCATATTTCATAATTGCTGGACACTCGCAGGCATTTACTTTTACAAGGATCATAGTGTATTATAATTGCCATAGTTGTAATACATTATAATAATGTGATGTATTATAATCAGTGTTATAGTGTAATTATAATAAGTCACTGTAAGTGGTCATTGCCTCATTGGGAGATTTGAGTAAAGTAATTACATTCCTGAAGGTGTACCTTAGGTAGAAACATTTTGTGATGTTCTTATGTAAATGTTTGTTGTTTTCACTTTACGCACCCAATGACCATGTATACACATTAAAGCATTATAACAGTGATTATAACACATTAATGCATGACTACTATGAGAATAACTATGATCCTGGCCAAGAACAAATATATATGACCTAATGTGTTGATTGTATTAAGAGTACCTACCGTATGCGTACTTATAATTGTAATTAGACCCGTTATAAGCCGATTACTCTGCTTTTATACTCAACCTTATAAGTCATTACAGCATTATGAGTACTTACTTATGAGTTCTTAAGTAAGTAAGTATGTTTGTTTATAAAGCATTATAGACATGGGATGCATAGCAAGTGTTACCAAAGTATACTTTGAAAAATGGTCTGAAATAATGTATAATAAATAATATACTTTAAATTATTATTACATTGTCAAATCATGTATAGGCCTACTTGGTATACATGAAAATGCACGGTGCAAATTTAGGTCATTATCATACCTAAATTTACCCTTCAACTTATTGTTTATAGGCTACAGTATCATAATGACTGGCAATCCGTTTGCAGCAATATTGTTGAAATATTAGGCCTGCACGTTTACATCATGTGTATACTCTACCTTATTTCAGACCATTTGCCAATGCATATGTATTATTTTTACATTTAGAGGGAAAATAGCCAATTTAACATCGAGGTCCCCAGACTTCTCAGGTGCTGACACAGTCTTCCCCTACCAGCATTTTTTTGATATGGCTTATTTCCATTGAGGTCATGTTGTAAAAGAGTAGTTCCCATACCGGGAGTCGAACCCGGGCCGCCTGGGTGAAAACCAGGAATCCTAACCGCTAGACCATATGGGAGACAACAAATATTAAAAGGTGTGACGCCTACCTTCCTTCAAAACGGCCATAAAAGACTACCTGCCTACAATTTGTAACTGGTCCTCTTTAACACCATTGTATAATCGTAGTATGGTACCACTGTTCTAGCCTTAATTAGATCAAGACTATCGTAGATATATTTGATCGAGTCTGACTTTTACTTTCGTATCTACGAGAGTCTCCCACCCCCCCAGTTTGCCCTGAAATGTCACCAGTAAAGCCCGTATTTCTCCAAACATGTTCAAATGCAAAATACAAGGTGCTTACCCACTTGCCCCAAATGTTAACTAGGTGTCCGGCGTGTTTGTGCAATGTATTAGTCCATACTTTTCAATAAAGACGTGATTTAATCCCGCCTGTGGTCGATTCTGTCGGCAGTTCCCAATGAGCGGTAGTGACGGGGCGCATCCGGTGAAAGCCGGAATTACACTCCATGTAAACAGGAAGTAGACGAGGGGGGGAAATGGCGTTCGGCCACAGACGGGATTAAAGCATTTCTTAATTGAAAAATATGGACTAATACATTGCACAAACACTCCGGACACCTAGTTGACATTTGGGGCAAGTGGTTAAGCACCTTATATTTTGTATTTGTACATGTTTGGAGAAATACGGGCTTTACTGATGACATTCCAGGGCAATCTGAAGGGTGGTCGCTAACTCTCGTGTATATAAAAATGTCAAAATCGATAAAATGCATAGCGATAGTCTTGATCTAAGACTACCACTGTGCTATTTGCAAACAGTTAATAAAGTATTAAATCAATCAGTCTACCGGGGTTACGTGTATTTCCTCATCGACAGACGTTTTCGGTGTCTTAAACTGTAACAATAAAGAATGCAATTTCGCTACTCACTCACCAACGCAAAGGCGGTTTATTGGTGTTGTTGAATGAAAGCCTTTTCTCCTCCTGTAGATGGGAAGCCTCTCAAAACCACATCGTTTGTATTAAGATCCACTTATTTTGTTTAGAAAATAAAACCTGTCCAGTCAGTTTTTCCTTCAAGGAGAAACTTTAATTCACTCTACAACAAATACAACAACGCCGCCATGTTTGTTGATATTGTGTCTGAGGTGTATGTATGGGCTTTTATAAAGGACCAGAAGAAACCATGGAACTTTGTTTATGTCATCTTTTGAACGGAACGCCAGAACTAACGTCTCTGTTCTGTTTATTTATTTCACTCTGCATGGCTGTGTCCAGTGTGTCGCACCCTCAAATACGTCACCAATCTTCACCAGCAGAGCCCGCCTCCAAGCCCCCAGAACCACGGGGGATTATTAAAGCTACTGAAGCCTGGTGGCCAAATCTGGTAATTGCAGATCACCAGCATTTATAATTCTACTGCGCATGCTTCAACCGTCTGAAACGCTAGTGCGCCTGCTTTATTGGCTCCGATATTGGAGCCAATCCAGGAATTAGAGGTACTTTCGGGTGCTTTATGCGCTGGTGATCAACTTTAATAGAAATTAATAGGTGGGGGCGGGACAGTCCGCCCTCTAGATATATTATAACTCTATGGCATCAAACCCTGCCTCTATAAACAATGATATCCATAGACAATAACATCAGCAGTTATGGAAGAAGTACTCACATATTTTTACTAGTAAAAGTATCAATTCTGCAATGTAGAAATACTCTGTTACAAGTACAAGTCCCGCATTCAAAATGTACTTGAGCAAAAGTACAAAAGTATCGGCATCAAAATGTACTTTAAGACTTAAGTACCAAAAGTAAAAGTACTCATTGTGCAGAATGTCCAACTTCACAAGTTCAAAATGTATTAAAAACAATTGCTCGTAAATCTGCTATTTTCAAATGGCCGAAATACATATAAGGCTGAAGTGGTTTTGTAACTAGTAATTAAAGTTGTGTGTTCCTCTCATAGAATTGTACTGGAGTAAAAGTACAATATTTGCCTCTGAGATGTAGTGGAGTAGAAGCAAAAGTATTGAAAATTGTATATACTGTAGAAAGTTTAAAAAAAATAAAGTACATGTACTACTTAGTTACTTTACACCACTGAATATCAGGTTGCGATGAGTTAGTTCTCAAACTTGAGTTTGAGATAGTTGTAAAAGGTAACAAAAACAGTCACATACCTGACAGAATCGCCAGGCTGATTCGTTTATTTTTGGAACACAGTTCTTATATGACGCAATCTAAGATTTCTCTATGGGGATTTTCAATAGAAAAACACTTCCGTGACCCAGGGGGGTATAGCGGGAGTGACATCAGGACTTCGGTACTCTATTGTATGTAACTGTTATCTGTGTATTTTGTTTAATTTGACTGGACTGTTGGATTTGATTTTATAATGTTAATTTGTCTTTTTGTAATCATTTTAATAAAAATGGTAATGTTTTTTGTTTTACTTTAATTTGTATTTTCAGTTGTACGTCTGTATTGTATTTACTTTGTTCAGGATCCCAGGAAGACTAGAGGCTCATTCATGCGTCTCCAATGGGGATCCTTTAATAAACATAAACATGTGATTTAATGAACACGTTCCTGTGTTTCTCGGCTATTATAGCTGGGGCCAATGGGGATACACACAGTGGTGTGCACGGGGAAGCTGACCGCCTTCAAGCTGCGCGTGTCGCCGCACCAAGGTCGAGGTGACGACACATCGGTCAACGACGTCCAGTTCCGGTGCAACAAATTCACGTGGCCTCTGTACAGCAGTGGCATCGCGTGGGACGCATGGGGCGACTGGAGCGAGGCATGTCCCACCGGAGGGATCTGCGGCCTCCAGACCAGGGTGACCCCTAAGCAGGGGAACGGAGATGACACCGCGCTGAACGACGTCAGGATGTTCTGCTGTGATTAAAACCCATGAAAAACGGGAAAGCATCCGTGACACTATGTATTGTGTACTGTATGTCACTAGTATGTTGTCTTTTAACCACTGCACAAACGAAGTTCCGAATGGAAAAAAAAAAGCAATTTGAAGTTGAAGTGTCATTTTAGATTTGAGCTAAATGGCGGCCAAATACACATAATGTTGACACATTAAAAAGTTTGTGCACCAGTTTTTCAGAAAACTGTAAGAATTTGTAGAATCGGCCTCAGGTCTTAAACCACTAGATCAGGGCTGAGAGAGAGAAGAAGCAGGGACACCCACTACATACTTTGTGTTGCAGATTAAACTTTTTCATACATTTCATAGAATTGTTTGACAGAACTCTCATCAGTGTTGTGTCAATGAATGTTCTTTGCCTTATATGTTCAATTAATATGTTGGATTCATGCTAATGTGTATTTTCTGACATTAAACCACTTAGACCCTCAGTACTAAGTAATGTTGACCGTTCGCTCTGTACTTGGTCTGCTCTTTTTTTTCCCATCAACAAGCTCACAATCTTTCTGTAAAGTTCCTATCACACAAAGTAACTCTGAGGAACCCTTAGGGTCTTCGACCCCCTGTTGAAGACAAAATAAAGTTTATCTATAAAAAAGAATAAAGAAATAAAGTCACCCAAGTACTATAGTGTGGTAGCCTGGCTCCAGCCCCTGAATCGCTAGCCACGGCCATTAAAAAAAATATGTTCAGGTGATAGTGAAACGAAATGAAAATTGTGAGTGTCTGACAGGCAATGAGTATAAATGACTGTGACTACAGTACCTCCTCTTTCTTTGTTTTACCTTTATTTAACCAGTAAGAGCGCATTGAGACAGAGTCTCTTTTACAAATGTGAACTGGCCAAGAGGCAGATTAAAAATGACACAGCCATGCTGAACGACCAGTACAAATACAATACAAAAGACAATGAGACATCCCAAAGTATAAGAAAATAAAAGCAACCATGGGTCTGCCCATACGTATGTCACCTACTATGTACTGTGGTTATTTTTTTGTAATTGTTTAATGTATTGTCTTATGTTTTTAATCCTTGATTCCAAGTCAAATGTCTCCTATGGTAGACAATAAAGAGAACCTTGAACTTTGAACCTTCAGAAGATCATCAGAGAGCTTCATGCAGACTGTCTTCACTCGAAAGATGTGAAGACAAAAATGTGCATCTTCTTCTTGCTGGTCTTTATTTAAACAGTTACTTGTTGTTTTTCACACACACTGTCCATTCAATTCACATCTACTCACATGTTTCTCTAATCTACAAGGGTTTATTCAAAGGTCAAGCCACAGTCCCACATAATAACCACGACACGCTGCTTGAAAAGTTACACAACAATACTGGAATACACTGATAATAAACGTACAGTAGGTAGGTAAGGTAACAAAATCAATCACTACAATCTCTGTTCAGGTATTAAATTACAGTCATCATTGTAAAACCATTTCTTTTTTAAATAGAAAGCCAGCTCTGCAAGTATCTGAAAGGAATTCATGATCTAATGACATACTGTAGGTCATGAGATGAATGACAGAGAGACGTGATTTGATGCTCATAGTAAAACTAGAAAATACTGTTCCTGAAGAAACAGTGTGGGCTCACTATTATGTTGGTACCCAGTAATAGTGGTTACTGGTTAGAATATTGGTAGTGTTAAGTATTAATAGTGTTAAAGGGATATTTCACTTTCAAACATGTTTGGGCCATTTTAACATCTACTCAGGCTTTTGTGAGCACCCCAGACAGTTTTTAAGTTGCTTGATTCAATATTTTGATATTTCATATTCATTTTCTCAGATACGCCCCCTTCCTATACAAACCCATTGTAACTTCAACCTCCTCTTCAGGCTGTTGTGGGAACAGCGTAGAAGCCTCCTAGAATTAGAGTAGTGGAAGGTGATGGTGGTGGTGGTAACTGATCCTGGTGTAGTGGCTGCTGCTGCTGGGAGATGTGGAGGTCTTGTGTAGTGATGCCGCACCCCACAGTCATACCAGACAGCTCACCATAAAGTGGTGGTTGTGCTGATTGGAGGCCTTGTTCTGGAGGTCGACCCCCTTCTTCTCCAACACCACCACACCACCATCTCCCCTGCAGCCCCAGCCCCAACGGGGTTGGATCTCATAGTTAAGGAGGACCAGGTCGGTCCCAAACGCTGCTGCAGTTCCCCCTGAAAACGTCATCTAAGATGAATGCCATGTCGGAGACACCGTGCAAGGATATCTGTACCGTGAGAATCACCAGCACGGGGATTTGGATCCCATCCGTGCCACCTTGTTGCAGCTACAGTACCTTTCACTGTCACTTTTACTAGAGACTTGGGTGTGCACTTATCTGGATACCGGGTGTGTAGATTTGCATACTTGGCATGCAGATTTGGACACTGGGGGTCCAGATCTGGACACTGGGTGTGCAGATTTGGACACTGGGTGTGTGTCCTTGCACCACAATGTTGTGTCCTTGCACCATGATGTTGTGCCCACCATGGCCCACGGTGTTGTGACCTTGCTGCTCTATTGTGTTGTGGATGCTGTGTCCTCCTTGCACCATTATATTGTGGCCTTGCAGCACGTTGTTGTGGGTGTTGTGGCCTTGCAGCACAGTGTTGTGGCCTTGCAGCACAGTGTTGTGGCCTTGCAGCACAGTGTTGTGGCCTTGCAGCACAGTGTTGTGGTGTTGCGGAAACAGCCTTCTCTGTTTGTGTCCTTGCACTACAGTGTTGTGGTTTGGCACCACGGTTTTGTGTTCTTGTACTACAGTGTTGTGTTCTTGCACTGCAGTGTTGTGGTTTTTCGGCACAGTATTGTGTTCTTGCACTACAATGTTGTGGTGTTGCGGCACAGTGTTTTGTTCTTGCACTACAATGTTGTGGTTTTGTGGCAGCAGCTTTCTCTTCTGTGGGTAACGCAGGAAGCTGCACGACATGCTGCTCTTGAAGATGCCACCGACAAACATGTGGGCGTGCTCGGGGTTGATCTGCCAGTAGCCTCCTTTCCCGCCCTTGTCTTGCTCCTTGTAGACCTTCATGAAGCACCTGTTTACTGACAAGGTGTGACGAATGGAGTTCTGCCAGGTGTAATTCTTTGGGTCTCTGTAAAAAGGGAAATTGTCCATCATCCACTTATAGATGTTGGAGAGAGTAATTTTGGACTGTTTGTTGGACTGTATGGCCCTGTATATGAGAGTGGCGTAGGAATAAGGCGGTCTGACGGAGGTATCAGGGCTCCCAGGGGGCAGAGGCATTCTGGTGGCAGCTTTGTCCCCAGCCAGAGGGTGTAGAGGTAGTCTGAAGGCAGCTGTGTCCTCAGCCAGCGAGCTGGATGGAGAGTCGGACGGGCAACTGGCGACTCCATTCCTCTCTGGGTCCTCACAGGCGGGAATGGAGAATTTACTCAGCCAGTTGAGACTTGTTAGGCTGTCATCTATACTGTAGTGAACCGTGTCAGTTTTAATATGGTCTTCTGGGTAACCAGGCAGGGATTTCTCCTGTTTAATCATGGTTGCCATGTGCAGCATTCTGAAAGTATGCAAGGAAACAGTAGTGTAAATCAGCGATCAAAAGGTTTAGCTTTGTAGCTAAGCTAACCGTACTGTGAGATGATGGTGAAGATGATAGAGGCATAAACACAGCAGCTGCAGTCAGGTCTCTGTCTCCTTGTACACTGACTGACTTCTGTTGACTGTCTGCCTTTTAAACAGTAACACTGCCCTGTCACAACTACGTACGTCACGTGACAGGGGGTTAGTTTGTGTATTGATATGCAGCAGGATGCCATGGTTACCATGCACACGCATGCATAAGTGGCTCTTCAATTCAAATCAAACACCCGCCACGTCACTGCTATACGTGACGTCACCGCAGCTATGACTCATAGGCCTACTGCTTAATTCAAATTATGCTTTTTATGCCTTATTTTCGTGTTTTGTATGCATATTACCTGCATCCTACACTTTTACAGTGGGAGAGTTGCTATATAAACCGCTAAAAACTTCCAATCTACAGCAGAAGAGTAATGCAGCCTATACAGTGGTGGAAGAAGTACTGATATGTTTTACTTAAGTAAAAGTATCAATACTGCAATGCAGAAACACACACAAGTAAAAGTCCGGAATTCTAAATTGTATCAAAATGTACTTAAAGTACCAAAAGTAAAAGTACTCATTATGCAGAATGTCCCATTTCATAACATTTCAAATATATAAAACATATAAAAATAATTTGAAAATAGCAGATCTACAAGCTCACAATGCGTCGCATCGTGACCTTGTCGATCTACTATTTTCAAATGGCCGAAATGTATGAATGTGAAATGTAGCCTAATATGTTATTGTTTGTTGATGTTTTGTACAGTAGCAATTGTTTGTAAAGATGCCTGCTCCACTTGGCCCCGGGCGGCCCTGACCCTGCCGCTGGTTCTAGTTTGTGAAGATTAAGACCAGAGGTTCGGGACGCTATGGAGCATTCACACCTACGTCGCACAGCTGATCCGACCAATATGCCCATATATGGAGATCTCTTTATCCGTCGGTCCTTGTCCATATGTAGGTCGCTGATGTCATCAGTATATATATGCCTATATATGGGTATGCCCACTTTTGTACCCATATATGTAGGTCACTGATGTCATCAGTATATGCCTATATATGGGTATGCCCCCTTTTGTGCCCATATATGGAGCTGCCCGATGCCATAAGATAATCCATGACCTGTTGACTTTGCTGTGATGCTTTTATTGTTTTATTGCATGTTTATTTTGTGGTTGTTGTATTGTTATTTGTATGTTGTTTCATATGTTGACAAATTGGCAAACTACATGTATCTGTTGTTTTATATCTTGGCAAACTATACATGAGAACAATGAATAAACATTCAGTTTTTAAGGCATCTGAGCCATATGTGGCCAAGATCTGGCAACCAGATCTGGCCCTCTAGAGTGCCGTCCAGCATTTTTGGATGTGGGATGAATGTACAGTAAGTGGTGTATGTGTCCCGGCACTGAGCCACACCCATGTCGCTACGTGGGACCTTACTGTGGCTGCTGTCGCTGCTCTCGGTAGAGTGCTTGCGTTTGAGCGTTGTGCTCATCCCAACACTGCCGGCGTCACGGCCTTGCGGAGTGTAGTCGTGGTCTTGAAGCACGGCGACGTTTCCTTGGCCTTCATCCGCAGTGGCGTAGTTGTGGTCCGGCAGCTGCCTGCTGTGTTTGAAGTGCAGGTAGCTCAGAGACATCCTCCTGCCCTTGTAGACGCCGTCGGCATCAACAAACCTGTCGGCGTACTCTGGGTTGATCTGCCAGTAGCCTCCTTTCCCGCGCTTGTCCTTCTCCTTGCTCACCTTCATGAAGCCCTTGTTTGTCGACAGGTTGTGGCGAATGGAGTTCTGCCAGCTGAGCTCTGTGAGCTGCCTGTAATAAGGAAATGTGTCCGTGATGTAGTTATAGATGTATGAGAGGGTCACTTTGGACTGTTTGCTGGCCTGTATGGCCATGCAGATCAGTGAGGCGCAGGAATGAGAAGGTCTGATGTTGGGGTTGTTGTAGTCCTCCTTCACCGGTGGACTCATGGGCTGATGGGGAACATATGGGTACCGACTGTGGGAGATAACCGGGCACCCCGGGTGTACAGCAGCCAGTGGTTGGGCGAAGGACGGGAAACTGGCTATCCTGTTCCCTCTCTCCGGATGGTCTACACTGGCAATGCCCAATGTTGGCAGCCAGTGGAGGCTGGTGAGGCTGTCATCTAACTGAACCTTGGCAGTTGCCTGGTCCTCTGCTGGGACCAGCCATTTCTCTGCACACGTGGTGTTTGCCATGTCTAGCTTGTGGACTTTATGCAAGTAGTTTGGAAGGTTCAGATGTTTCCCTTCCTTAAAAGACGATGATGATGATGGAGAGATGCTGAGCTGCTGCAATCAGTTATCTCTCTGACTGACACCTGTTTGTTGGCGCTCTGCCTTTTATAGTGCAAAATCGCTATGGCGCTCACTGCCACGTCACCGTGACGCACATGACTCGTTGGGCGCGCCTTTAGGTGCACCTCGCGACGTAATGTTTGTTGAGGTTGCCATGGTTAATCCCTTTAATGCCCATATATGGAGGTCGCTGATGTCATCAGGATATACCCATATATGGGCATGCCCCTTTTTGTGCCCATATATGGAGCTGACTGATTTGTTTGCGCTACGATGCCATGGTGACACATTGAGGTTACAGGTTAGACAGCACACTCCATATTTGGGCGTAGCTACATTGGGAACTCCTTAAAGAGGCTGTGCGCGTGACATCATCGTACCCCGTAAGTTGTGCGGGAACGCCTACTGAGTGGAAAAAAACAACTTTCTGGCCTTGACAGCCCATACATACAAACAGAAAAGTCCTATGTGATTGTATTGAACGGCGTTAAACTCACCAACATGGCAGCTGTACAGAAAGCTTGAATTATCCTCTTTCTATCTGCAAGTTTTTGTTTAATAAAAATCCACCGTAGACATGTTATTCTGTCAATAAATTCCGTGCAGGTGATTATTTTTCTGAGTGTCAGAGTGTGGAAGTGCTCGTTTTCAATAATGCAACGTCTTGCTGCCTCCTGCATTGTGTGCAATTTAGAAACCAAGGCGTGTCCCGGTGGAAAAGTGACGCATGTGCATACTCTCTATATGGTTATGGCTGTGTCATAGTGACATGAGTGTGATAACGTGGTCTGCCGGCCTGGTCCTCCCCTCCCTTTGCCCACCTTTGTTGTTACATCATGGCAAGGTAACTACACAACCCAAAGCTCTACCAAAGTGGTCTTGCCCTTTAAGCCATTTTTATGAGATAATCCATGACTCATTGACTTGCTGTGATGCTTTTATTACTGTGATTGATTTAATTTATTATTTTGTTGCATGTTTATTTTGTGGTTGTTTTATTGTTATTTGTATGTTGTTTCATATGTTGACAAATTGGCAAACTACATGTATCTGTTGTTTCATATCTCGATCATACTTTTTACTTTACCGGAGTATTTCCAGTTTTCAGTGTTTCACTACATCTCAGAGGCAAATATTGTATTTCTACATTGCAGTATTGATACTTTTACTTAAGTAAAACATGTGAGTAGGCCTTTTTTCACCACTGGATGATAGATAGGCTATTATTTTGATGCAAATACCTTTGTACTATACTCAAGTAAAAAAAAAAAAAAGTCAAGTATGAATATATTGTCGTAGTCTCCACCTCTTAACAACCTTTGGTGGTTTTCTACCTCTTAATAATCCCATCATCTCTATACTCATCATTAATAGACTTTCATTAATACTGTGCAGTATGCAGCTACTAGCCTATACCTCCGGTCAATGGGATCTATCCTTCTTCTGGTTCTACCTGTTTACTGGTCCCATGGGCCGGCAGGTTAGTGACGTGGCTGATTGGAGGAGGAGTGACCCAGAGCAACAGGAGGCAGGAGCAGCCAGTTGCCATGTCTGCTTATTATAAGCAATTTTGGACTTTTCTTCCTTTAAAGTTTTTTTTGGGGCTTGTTTCATTAGTGTAGTCGCTTATTTGGCCTTGTTTCCATTTTTTTTCATTGTTGTTTCGTCTGTTTAAACCAGTGGTTTTCAAACATGTTCATGTCAAGGACCCCCAAATTAATATTTGTCCACAGACCCCCATCTGGAAATATTTTTGTGCCAGGGATGCCCATACAAAATTTGTGTATTTAAAAATGTTTCACAAACATTGAACACGTTTCACTTTTCCCCCCAAGATTATTTTATAAATAGCAGATCTACAAGCTCGAATCGCGACGCGTTGTGAGCTTGTAGATCGGCTATTTTCAATCAGCCAATGTATACGGATTTAAAGTGCTCATGACCAACTAGGTCGCTTCTTTTGGGCTTGTTGTCATGAACAAGGTTGCTTATTTCTCTCGCAAAATGGCAACACACAGGTAGCGCATAATTAAGTTCTACCTGTGTTGACTGGTCCCATGGGCCAGCAGGTTGGTGACGTAGCTGATTGGAGGAGGAGTAACCGGGAGCAACAACAGGTAGCCCATGAATGAAGCCCATAATTAAGGCTCACAGCCTCACACAGGTGAGGCAGACAGAAGGCACTAGTCTGTGAGGATCTGGAACTATAATGGACAAACTAAAGTCTGTGATCAGTGGGCAGGAGGCACGCTCACAAGACCGCACTATATTACAGGTAAACATCTGCTTTATTTATTATGTCATGAACAGTGGTGGAAAAAGTTCATTTTTGTTTTACTTAAGTAAAAGTATCAATACTGCAATGTAGAAATACTCTGTTACAAGCAAAAGTCTGGAATTCAAAATTTACTTGAGTAAAAGTAGAAAAGTATTGGTATAAAAATGTACTTAAAGTACCAAAAGTAGAAAGTACTCATCATGCAGAATGTCTGCAAGTTTTCACATGTATAAAATGTATACAAATCTTTTGAAGCAGATCTACAAGGCTATTTTCAAATGGCCAAAATGTGTATAGGGCTGAAGTGGTTAATGTATGTTTTGTAATAATAATCAAAATCTACAAAGTAACTAGTAACTAAAGTTTTCAAATAATTGTAGTGGAGTAAAAAGTACCATATTTGCCTCAGAGATGTAGTGTAGTAAAAGTATTAAACTGGAAATACTCCACTAAAGTAAAAAATACCTCAACATTTTACTTAAGTACAGTACTTGATATCCAACCAGTGTCCTTAATGTCCTTAGTTACTTTACACCACTGTCATGAACACAGTTACATATGTGTGATCCACTTCTGACAATAATAATACAACAAACATAACAAATGTGACAACTTATTTTTTTGTAGGTTGCCGATGAAGCGTCCACTCTAGGCTGGGGAACACGTGTGAAGGGCTTCGTCGGTTGTTTTGTGATCGGGGTGGTGTGCACAATATTGGTAGGTAATGTATTTAATACTGATTATTAGTTACAAATCTAATAGTTCCATCAGCTTTACGCACATATGCAGCCAGGACAACACGACTAAGAGCTACCAATGCTGTTCTACTGGTTTATCTCGCTTTGAGGAATGTCTTTTCCATTGTTCTGTCTCTGAAACTGCCTTCTATTGAAAGCCATGCTAAGATGGGGATTTTCAACAGTGGTGGAAAAAGTACTCGCAGTCTTTATTTAAGTCAAAGTATCAATACTGCAATATAGAAGTACTCTGTTACAAGTAAAAGTCTGGAATTCAAAATGTACTTGAGTAAAAGTACAAAAGTATTGGCACCAAAATGTACTTAAAGTACCAAAGGTTAAAGTACTCACTATGCAGAATGTCCCATTTCAAGTTTTCAAATGTATAAAAAATCTTTTGAAAATAGCAGATCTACAAGCTCACAATGAGCTTGTAGATTGGCTATTTTCAAATGGCCGAAATGTACATAGGGCTGAAGTGGTTAAAGGGACACTTCACCCAAACAAAAACTTTGTTTCAATGGAGACTTGAATTCAAGGATATTTTTTAGTTTTTGTCTCATTCCAAGACAATAATTTGATGACCAGCGGACCGGTAGGCAGCGGTTCCGGTAGGAGAAACAACAAGTCGTTGTGTCTCCTACCGGAACCGCTGCCGGTCATCAAATTATTGTCTTAGGAATGAGACAAAAAACTAAAAAAATATTCATGAATTCAAGTCTCCATGGGGTGACTAATCAATTGAAACAAAGTTTTTTTTGGGTGAAGTGTCTCTTTAATGTATGTTTTGTAATAATAATAAAAATCTGCAAAGTAACTAGTAACTAAAGTTTAAAAAAAGAATTGGGTTAAAAGTACAATATAGTAGTAAAAAGTATTGGAAATTGGAAATACTCAAGTAAAGTACAAATACCTAAGTTGTACTTAAGTACAGTACTTGAGTATATGTACTTAGTTACTTTCCACCACTGATTTTAAACCTTTTTTAATTTCATGGAAGTTATGAAATGATTTAGGTCACAGAAGAACATAGCCTACATTTGATACAAATTTTATTTTCTCTTGGCAGTGGCAGACCCCAATCTGTAAAATCCTCAGTGCTAATTTAACTCTTGACTCTCTGATACTTTGAGAACTTGACCTTTGGCTGTACTTGATCTGCTCATTTTTCTCTGTGCACCAAACCACTTAGACGGAAATAGCCGATCTACAAGCTCACACCGCGTCTTCGACGCGTTGTGAGCTTGTAGATCTGCTATTTTCGGCTAATGTTCCCCCCAGAATAGGGCCCGAGGGTTCAAGTGGACAAGAGGTTAATGTAAAAATAAAACAAATAGTCCCTCTCACACAAAGATTTGGCGGACCCCCTGCAGTATCTCTGAGGACCCCCTAGGGGCCCCGGACCCCCCGTTGAAGACCCCTGCATTATAGCATAACATTTTTATCACGCAGCAGGTCATATGAATTTACAAAATGCAAAACCATTGGAAAAAACGCCTAAAATCCCTAACAAATATCAAACCATAAAAGACCAAATTGAAGTGCATCACTAGCCTGTAGCTTGGTCTCTCATGTTGAAAACCAGTGAGTGCTTTATATGACGATAAGTTAAATAAAGTACAGTCCCAAATCAATTTGACATCTTCATTTTCTATCTTCATGCAGGGAGTATGTCTGCTCTTCATCCCCAAAATTGGAATCATTCTCTTCATAGTGCTGTACACGCTTGGTAACATCTGTTCCCTGTGCAGGTAAGACTCCAATTTTGAGGATTTTTTACTTTACTGGAGTATTTCAATTTTTCTATACTTTTACTTCTACTCCAGTACATCTGAGACAAATATTGTACTTTTACTCTTTTACAAAAAACAAAAAAAAAGGAATATCCTCACACAACAATTATTTGAAAACTTTAGTTACTTTGTAGATTTTGATTATTATTACAAAACACACATTAACCACTTCAGCTCTATATACATTTCGTCCATTTGGACGAAATGTTCGTCTACAAGCTCGTCTACAAGCTCGTCTACAAGCGATGCGACGCATTGTGAGCTTGTAGATCTGCTATTTTCTAAATATTTTTATACATTTGAAAACTCTGAGTACTTTCTACTTTTGGTACTTTAAGTACATTTTGATACCAAAACTTTTGTACTTTTACTCAAGTAAAATTTGAATTCCGGACTTTTACTTGTAACAGAGTTCCAGTGGTGGAATATTTTCCACCACTGGAAAACGCTACATCATCACACAACCACTGATAAATTGTGAGTGTTTGTTTCCGGGAAGGTTTTGACTGCTTTGTGATTTTTGTCCCAACAGCACAATGTTTCTAATGGGACCCATGAAGCAGCTCAAAAGAATGTGTGACAAAACCAGAGCGCTGGCCACCGCCATCATGCTTGTGAGTGTAATACTAGTGTTACTTATTTCAGTGGTCCTCAAACATTTTCAGGTCACACGGACCCCCAAATTTATATGCATTTGGCTGCGGACAAGAGTTTGGATGTGTACTGTTCCAGGGGACCCACGTAAGATTTGTGCTGTTAAAATGTATGTGTCATTTTAGATTTATTTGGCTATTAAAAAATAGCAGATATACAAGCTCATAGCGCGGCACCGAGTGCGAGGGCACTGAGCTTGAAGATCTGCTATTTTCTTTTTTATTGTGAAAGTTTATGCAAATCTTTGAATATATATATATATATATATATATTAATTATTTAAAGCGAACATTTTAACTCAAATCTTTCCTTCTGGGGATTCTACTCTGCTACTCAAACTCTTCATGTCAAGGACCCCCAAAATATGTATTTGGCCGCGGACCCCCATCTCAAAATATGCAGTTAAACAAATTATCTCTCTCTGAGATTTAAACATATTTTCACGATTTTTCAAAAGTGCCGCGCTATGAGCTTGTAGATCTGCTATTTTTGAATAGCCAAAGAAATAAAATGACACAAGATGCGTTCCTGGTCTTAATGGGTTAAGGAGGGTACCCTCGGCAGGGACCCTCATAAGAGAAGATTTGTCAACATTTGTTAACATCAACGTTTTTAGAAAGTAGCCGTAAGTGTTTAAACTGTTTTGCTGTGGACCACCTGGAACCTTTGAGAAGCAGGGCCTTAAACAACAGGCCTCGCTGAACAGACCTTAGAACAGACCTTAGTGTGTACCGCTGTCTGTTTTTTTCTGTTGTCAGTGCTGTTGTATGGCTGTCGCATGCGTCGAACAAGAACAGTGCTATGGGAAATTTGCCCCAATGGGAGTATAAAGTCTCATAGTTTAGGCACCCTGTAATATTGAATGCCCTCCAACGTCAAATAGACTGACTACCTAGAACCTGCACTTGGATTTCATAATCACGGTGTGATTTCATATTGAGTTGGGAGAAATGTTTGCGCTCTTTGTTGAATTGTCCACAAAAGGTTTTTGGTCAGGTGTGTGAGCCAAACAAAAGTCTAAATGAATGAATGTCTTAATTCAATTTGATGTCACATGTTTACACCAGCTATGAAGGAGTGGGGTCAATTACTTTTTGATAGATCAGATACATGTTTAGTTTTTTAACCGAAACATGTAGTATCTGTTCCCAGTCCACCTTTACACCCTTTTTGGCAGCACTTTTTGATTTAGTCCTATGGATCATTAAAGAATGATACTTTAGCATCTGCCAAACCTCTGTGGACATTCCCTTATGTTGGTGTGTGAGCATTCCTTGTCGTCTTGGTTAATTTCACATTGTAAATTAAAATGCAGACTTAAAGTGTTAATCTAGTTGCTCATGCTTTCTCATTCATTTCTTTAGACTTGTCTTGTGCTGACTCTCTGTGCAGCGTTCTGGGTGAGTAATCCTACATTTTATGCAAATATAAGCCAAGTGCTGTTTTATGCAGATATTATAGAGTGATCTATTGACTCTAGGACAGGCAAATATGAGGATTAATATCAATGTTGTGATATGAGACTTTATTTTGGATGTAATATAATGGCATATCTGTTTTTTTCACTTAAACCTTATGTTATGCTTAAGTGATGTGAGCATGTATATCGGCCATTTCTGAACATTTTAGAAAAATGTAAAAGAAAATCTAACGTCACAAATATGAATTGAAAAATAATTGTGATATTTGATTTTGTCCAGATCATCTAACTTATATGCTTGCATCACTGATGTCTTTCTCTTACAGTGGAAGAACTTTGGTCTGGCTTTGTTATTTGTTATTCTACAATGCTTTGCATTTGCCTGGTGAGTAACACTTTTGCCTCATTTACTTTTAAAGGTTGTATTCACGTTTTTACATTACAACTTCAACAAAAAGTCACCTTGTGACACAACAAATCCTTGTTTTGTTTTCAGGTATGGCTTGTCGTACATCCCATTCATAAGGTTTGTTAGCTTTCACGTTATTTATTCAAAGCTACGGAATAAAAGCACAACATACAACATCCATAATTCTCTGCCCTAACGTATGTGTTTCAATGACTTCCCAGGGACGCGATACTGAAGGTTCTTTCATTTGCAGTTAAGTGACACGGTGTCACTGGGATTAGACATGAAGGAGTCTTTAATGACAGGTGGGTTTCCTGTTGTTTGGCTGTTTGTTTTTTTCCAAGGATGGCTGGGAAAGAGGAGTGCTTGTTTTTCTTAACTCGACGTCCTTGATTTCTAGAACCCTAGCGCCCCTATTTTGTGGGAACATTCAGCAAAACTATCAGCTCTACAAGCTCCACAGTGCGTGGCATTGTGACACTTTGTGAGCTTGTAAGTAGAGTGCCTATTTTCATGAAGATATTTAGTGTATGGCAAAAACAGGAGGGGGCCTAGTATAGAGCCCTGGCAGACTTCTGATCAACTAAGTATATAGGGTGTAAGTAGTTAAATCACTTGACAACAAGGCAGGCAAGACAGTGAAGCTCGCAAGGCGTGCCTGAGCGAGCTGCAAGGCTGAAGTTTGAGCAAACTTGTATACCAATTCAACCATCCTAATACTTCTTCAGAATATTATGGGACAGTCGCTGAGTGCGCTGTCCGATTTGGCAAAATTCAGTGGTGGTAAGTATCAATACTGCAATGTAGAAAAACTCTGTTACAAGTAAAAATCAGGTAATAAAAATTTACTTGCGTAAAAGTACAAAAGTATTGGCATCAAAATGTATGTTTTGTAATAGTAATCAAAATCTACAAAGTAACTAGTAAAGTTTTCAAATATTTGCAGTGGAGTAAAACTACAATATTTGCCTCTGAGATGTAGTAAAAGTAAAAGCATTAACATTTGTAAATACTCCAGTAAAGTAAAAGTACCTCAAAATTGTACTTAAGTACAGTACTTGAGTAAATTTACACAACTGGCAAAATCGAAGTCGTAGTAGACAGAATTGTGTATCACGTGAATACCAGCCATCCTGGGGAAAACTGGGTGCCTCTGAAATGGACTGAGCTCTGAGTCAATTAACTCCTTGAGACTGTCCTATTTTATCTATCTTCACTGTAATATCATCAGTATTCATTTAACTTTGGGAGTATACACTGAGTTAAAATGATAAATTAACTTAGAATTGTACTGTGTTGAAATAAGTTTAACCGGTGTTGTAATATTAAATGTTTCTTATGTTTATGTCCATTTAATTCAGCTTCCTGTGATGTTTGTACTGCTTCACATTGTGGCTCAACATTAATAAATGTGAACTTGATGTAGCAGTAATAAGGATATGTTGATGTGTCTGTATTTAAACAATCAGCTTCTCTCATTCCTCCTCTCTTCAGGTCTGGGTCTGGGTCTGGGTCTGGCAACTAGACCCAGAACTGTCAGGTCACCCATTGCAACTATGAGAATAACATAGAATCCCTTGTCTTTCTGATTCAGAGCTGACACTACACAGGTCCCATCTTAACCACTTGAACCCCAGCTTCCATATTTTGGGGAGAACATTTAGTCAAAAATGGCAGATCTACAAGCTCACAACAAGTCACTAAAGTCTACTCAGGGGTTACGTGGTGAAAAGGGGATGAAAACCAAGGGTGTATTTGTAGTTTGTTTTCCATTTTAATGAAATGAACACTCAGGATTTTGCAGTAAACTATTTTTACATGACCATCCATGTCAAATGTCATTTTGTGTAATGTGGATCATAATGATATGTGGATCATAATCATAATGATCACATTTAGTGAGTCTCTGAAGGCTTGGCCAACAGTCTGCAACTCCAATAGCACCCACAAGAGGTCAGCATTTTTGGTCAAATGGTGTTTTAGTCTTTTAGGGAAGTTATATCATATTCATTTTATTTAATAAAAAAATATATATATTTTCTGTGTGAAGCACATGGAGTGCACTTTGTATGAAATAAACAGCAGTATATAAATAAAATGTATGACTTTACTTGACTTTTTCTTTCATAGGTTATCTAGCAAAAACAATCTTGCTAGATAGTATACTATTGTTTAATTTGCTACTAATACTGTCAACAGTTTTGTTCTTTATCTCTTTAATACCATTCTTTTGTAAAGGTTATTGATCCTGTGGAGATGACATGTTATTCACTTGTACATTTAAACATGCACGCAATAAAAGAAAACAAGGTTTTATTTCTGTGATTGATAACAAGCCAGAACGTGCGGCGAAAATGTCAGATCTACAAGCTCACAACGCGTTGCCATGCGACTTGTTGTGAGCTTTTAGATCTGACATTTTCGCCGACTTCCTACTAGTGTGACGTCACGTCACGTGACTAGGAAGTATACCGCGGGAGATAAACATTGGCGCGTTGTGTTGTGTCTGGACGTGTTTCTATAAACTCATATTAAACATTAATAAACATGTCTAGTTTCTATGTGAGAGTACAGAAACACAACAGCGTTACAGCTACTAAGCAAAAGAAGAAGAATGTTTCTCACAAGGATCTGGAACAGTGGGGTTTACAGGGTTTGTAGATCTGTTTATTCATCTTTATTTACATAATGTCCTACTGTAGTTTCTCCTGTAGTACTGTGGAAGAGATTGAGAAGTACTCGGATTTGTATGTATTGTATTACTTGACTATAAAAGTAACAATACCTCCATGTAGAAAATAAGAATTAAGCCTACTTTTTGCAAGTAAAAGTCATGTGAGCCTTAGAATCTAACTCTAATATTATAGCCTTAGATCAAGACTATCGTAGATGTATTTTATCGAGTCTGACTTTTACTTTCGTATCTACGAGAGAGTCCAGTTTTCCCTGGAATGCCACTAATAAAGACCGTATTTCTCCAAACATGTACAAATGCAAAATATAAGGTGCTTACCCGCTTACCCCAAATGTTAACTATGTGTCCGGCTTGTTTGTGCAATGTATTAGTCCATATTTTCAATAAAGAAGTGTGTTAATCCCGTCTGTGGCCGATTCTGTCCCAATGGGCGGTAGTTCCCAATGGGCGGTAGTGACGGGGCGCATCTGGTGAAAGCCGGAATTACACCCAATGTAAACAGGAAGTAAACGAGGGGGAGAAATGTCGTTTGGCCATAGACGGGATTAAAACATTTCTTTATTGAAAAATATGGACTAATACATTGCACAAATACTCCGGACACCTAGATAACATTTGTGGCAAGCGGGTAAGCACCTTATATTTTGCATTTGTACATGTTTTGATAAATAATACATTATCTGTCAGGTAATGTATGTTTTGTATCAATAATCTAGATGTGCAAAGTCACTAGTAACTAAAGCTGACAAACAATTGTAGTGAAGTAAAAAGTACAATATTTTCCTGTGTGACATGTAGTCGAAGTATCAAAACATGGAAATATTGAAGTACCTCAGCATTGTACATTGTACTTTACTTACAGAAGTACAGTACTTGAGTATTTAAGTACAGTACTTGAGTACTTAAGTACTGAACTTGAGTACTTAATTACTGAACTTCAGTACTTAAAGGGATATTTCACTTTCAAAAAAACTTTTGCTCATTTTATCGTCTACTCAGGCTTTTGTGAGCCCCCCAGACAGTTTTTAAGTTGCTTGATTCATTATTTAGATATTTGAAAAAAAATTAAATACATTAAAAAAATTAAATAAAATAAATGAAAAAAGTCATCGAAAAAACACGGCCCCCTCATGTATTAGGAGGGCAGGGTGAGTCACCAGAGCCAAGGACGGGTGTTTTTGATGAATCTAACGGGTTGAAATGGAGTTTGAAGTTATAATGGGTTTGTATAGGAAGGGGGCGTGTCTGATAAAATGAATATCAAATATCTAAATACTAAATCAAGCAACTTAAAAACGGTCTGGGGGGCTCTCAAAATCCTGAATAGACGATAAAATTACCAAAAGTTTTTTTGAAAGTGAAATATCCCTTTAAGTATACTGAACTTGATCACTTAAGCACCGAACTTGAATACTTAAGTACAGTACTTGAGCACTTAAGTAATGAACTTGAGTACTTAAGCACAGTACTTAGTTACTCTGCACCGCTGCAACCAACAGTATGTTTGAACCGTGTGTCCAACAGGGATCCAGCTGAGGCCCTATCAGCTGGATGGGGTTCAGTGGCTGATTGGTTGCCAGGACAACCAGGAGGGATGCATTCTGGGAGATGAGATGGGTTTGGGCAAAACCTGCCAGGTGTGTGATGATGATGATGATGATGATGATGATGATGATGATGATTATCAATACTGCAATGTAGAAATGCTCTGTTACAAGTAAAAGTCCAGAATTCAAAATGTTGTTTCAAACGTGTTGGTCATCAAAATAATTAAAGTTAGGGTAAGTGATATTTTTAGTTTTTTAGTTTTTCTTTTGTTAAAAGGTTAAAGTACTATATTCTGATAGTAATCATTGCTACAGAGCGTTTGTTCGGTCACAGGGGTCTCTCCAGCTCTTTAGTAAACAGAACATTTATACATTTTCAGGTAGGTGACAACATTTAAGCCAATCAGGAGAGAGTACTGAAAATGCATTTTCTGTTTAATAAATAGCTGGAGAGACATGGGAGACTCCTTTTACTGGACAAACACTGTATAGCAATGAGTACTATCAGAATATAGAGCTATTTAACACTTATTTTAACCAAAGTAAATCACTTACCCTACCTTTTAAAGTACCAAAAGTAGAAAGTACTCATTATGCAGAATGTCCCATTTCAGTTTTCAAATGTATTAAATGTATACAAATCATTTGAATATAGCAGATCTACAAGCTCACAACGCGTCGCGATGCGCAGCGTTGTGAGCTTGTAGATCGGCTATGGCCGAAATGTATATAGGACTGAAGTGGTTAATGTATGTTTTGTAATAATAATCAAAATCTACAAAGTAACTAAAGTTTTAAAGTAACTGTAGTGGAGTAAAAGTACCATATTTGCCTCTGAGATGTAGTGGAGTAGAAGTAAAAGTGTTGGAGTTTGGAAATACTCAAATAAAGTACAAATACCTATTTTTATTTATTTAATTACAGTACTTGAGTAAATGTACTTACTGTAGTTACTTTACAACACCACTGCTAAGAGGTTATCTCCTAAGTGTGTCCTTTCACTGTCTCCCCGACAGACTATTTCTCTGCTGGTCTACATGACAGGAGCTCTGCGGGACGAGGGTCCATTCTTGGTTCTGAGCCCGCTCTCTGTGATGGAGAACTGGAGACAGGAGATGGAACGGTAGTACTCACAAAGTCCAAACTCCTATTAACTCTCTCAGTGCCAAGATATCATTATCTGAAGATTTGCAGCTCCATCCACTCCTTGTTTAACTTATAACTGAAAAAGGCTGTAAAAAAAATTGCTGGCACAGTATGAACATATTTTTTTATTTCATTATTTGGCACTGAGAGAGTTAATGCTTTTACCTAAATGTTTTAGTAGTCTGTTAGGACTAGATACCGACTGATGACAGATTTTTGGGTCTGACTCCAATCCCAATGTTGGAGAGTCCTAGACCGTCCATTACCGATGTTTTGACCAATCAGGCTCTAGTTAGGTCACAGTCAACATAATCAAGTCCGCCGTAACCTGTGAAGACTCACCTCTTCAGACTCCACCTCAGCCCTTAGCACTTCACTCTCAACGTACCCCCTTCCTGACGCTATGGAACTATACAGAACCTTCGCCCTACTGGACTTGGGAAGCCCCTTCGGTGGGGGGCGTTGTCACATTCTAATACAGCCCGAAAACCCCATTCCAGCACCTGCCTCGTGGCGTGCCTCGCTAATCATTAGACTGTCAACCCCAAACTCCTGTACATATTATTTTGATAGCATTGTTTTTAGACTGATGCTAGGTTCTTGGTTTACCTGGGATCCTAGTTTACTGAGGCACCACACTGTCTCTCTGCATTCGATGTATGGGACCACAGTACCTGGCTTTATTGTTAGTCGCTCTGGATGAGAGCGTCTGCCTAAAATGCCTGAATTGTAAATTGTAAAAGTCTCACAATAAACCGTATACTATTTTCTGTGCATCCTCCCGTAGCTTTTCTCCGTCTCTGACCGTGCTGTGCTACACCGGAGACAAAGACAGAAGGGCTGAACTTCAGAAGGACGTCCACAACCTGCGCTTCCACGTTCTGCTCACTACCTACGAGGTGACCGTCATCTGCATGTCAGGGGTTTGGTTTAAATGATCTGCTCACTACCTACGAGGTGACTGTCATCTGCATGTCAGGGGTTTGGTTTAAATGCAAAGCAGCCATTCCCAACCCGTAGGCTCAGTGGCTGCTTTGCATTTAACCCATTCAATCCGGAAACACATCTGTGTCATTTTAGATTTCTTTGGGCTATTCAAAAATAGTAGATATACAAGCTCAGATTTATTTTTTTTATTTTTTTATCATAAAAATGTGTGCAAATCTTTGAATATATATTTTTAAGCGATTTTTTAAAACTCAAATCTTTGCTTCTGGGGATTCTATAAATGTCTTCTAAATCCTAACATTTTGTATTTAATTTGCTATAATATCAGTGGTTCTCAAACCTTTTCATGTCAAGGACCCCCAAAATGATATGTATTTGAACGCGGACCCCCATCTCAAAATATTTTGTTCCAGGGACCCCCAGAAGCAAAGATTTGAGTACAGATGTTCGCTTTTAAAAATATATATATTCAAAAATTTGCACAAATCTCAAGATTTAAATAAAATAGCAGATCTACAAGCTCATAGTGCGGCACTCGGTGCCGCACTATGAGCTTGTAGATCTGCTATTTTTGAATATCCAAAGTATAAAATAATGGTTAAAGTGGTTAAAATCTAAAATGACAGATGCTTTCGCGGTCTTAATGGGTTAAGCAAAACCCCGGGCATGAGGAATATTGCAAGACTGGGCCTCCATATAATTGGCAAAACACAAAGATGTTATTGATAATGTAACATTAATATGTCATGACGATGTAAAAAAAATGTCAGTTATTATAATTTTTTTACCTTGAAAAATGTGTTTCATTCATTCATTGTGATACCGATAAATAATAAATAATAATAAATAGGAACTTAAAAGTATACTAAGTTCGTTCCATTGATCCAATCAACTGATTGGACCCGCCCATCTGACCACTTAACACGCAGGCGTTAAGTGGTCAGATGGGTGGGCCGTGAGCATTTTGAGTATTTTCAAGTGGGCCCCGATCCAGAAAAATGTGGGGGCCACACTGTGTTACATCTTTCTTCACCAGAATGGAAACATCAACCGTTGCTGAATTTCTCTCTCTTGTTTTTTCAGTTATGTCTCAAAGATGCTTCGTTCTTGAGAAGGTGAGCAGTCTGCCTTGTTCCCAAAACACTGTTCATTTAACTCTGAAAGTGTAGGGGTCAGTTGTTCTAGAGGCCGACCCCATTGTTCAGTCTGGCCGATAGATCGGCCATTATTTGCAGTGATTGACTTGATTGACAAGCTACACAACCAATAGCATTAATTCCTCACCCCCGCTCTGGTCCCAACATTAATTTCCGTGTTCATTTTTTGGACCGGATATAGAAAGATGGTGGATTTGAAATAGCTGAAAAATAGGCTTCGTTTACTGGTCTGTAGTCTGTACCAGTCCAGAACAATGAATTTCTGACCTCCCTGCAGGTGGAAGTGGAAGGTTCTGGTGGTGGATGAAGCACACAGATTGAAGAACCAGAACTCGCTGTTGCACAGAACGCTGACAGAGGTACTGAACCCAGCCCACCTGTTCTCCACATGAACCCTATAGCCACTCTGGGCATATTCTGGGCATGTCATACTAGGCTAACTTTTGGCAAGAATAAGTAAGCATTTATTTTGTGTAACACGTGTTTTCAGCTTGTAGAGGGGCTATTTTCACAACAAAACTTTTGTATATAGGGTTTAAGTGGTTAAGTAGAATTGGATGATAATATATCAAATATGATGGATATATTCTAAAGTATGATTCAAAAACCCTACAATACACATATAAGAGATAAGAGAAAATACTTCAGATAAAAATAAAAAGATAGAAAACACACTGTTAAGTTGAAAAAGTTACAAAGCCTATTATACAGTAGCATCGCTGGAAAATAACAATGCACAGGTAACCAACGCATTTCTGCTTAGAGAGCTTTCATCAGGGTTCTTTTATCAGGTTCAGTGTCCTGATATGTTGTACAAAATAAGAAGAACAGATCTATTAAGACTGGGAATGCATCTGTGTCATTTTAGATTTTAGCTGTAACCATTATGTTATACATTGCCTATTTTTTTTTTAATGGTGAAAATGTGTGCAAATCTTTGATTTTATATATTATTTTAAAACATTTTTAACTCAAATCTTTGCTTCTGGGGGTCGTCCCTGGAACAAAATATTTTGAGATGGGGGGTCAAATACATATAATCTTTGTTGATTGGTTGCTATATCAGTGGTGCTGTCCAGGACCCCCAAAAGTATATGTATTTGGCCGCGGATCCAAATATTTTGTTCCAGGGACCCCCAGAAGCAAATATTGGAGTTAAAATTATATATATATTCAAAGATTTGCACACATTTTCAAGATTTTTCAAAAAAAGCCACGCTATGAGCTTGTATATCTGCTATTTTTTAATAGCCAAAATAAATCTTAAAATGACACAGATGCGTTCCCGGTCTTAATGGATCAAGAGACCATCTCAGACAGTTTCTGAACTGTCCACCACAGCCCGCCAAACCAGACGCAGAGTAGAGTAGATGGAAACTGTGCCATCTCATAATGAGCATCAGTGAGGACCAATTATATGAAGATATAGGTTGAAAAAATGGGCGAAGTGCTCTAGAAGTGGATGTGACTCGACTTGACTTGGAATTGTCCCACAGTTCACGGTGGGCTTCAGGGCTCTCCTGACGGGGACCCCCATCCAGAACAACCTGCAGGAGGTCTACTCACTGCTGAGCTTCATCCAGCCCAGCCTCTTCCCAGCCCACGACAAGGACCACTTCGTCAGCTGCTACTCTCACGTACAGGATCAACCCGCTCTGGGTAGGAAAATATGTTGTCCACTTATTCCTCCTGAACAAGTAATTTCCTCAGAAATGATATTCGAATATTGGTCTTAAAAATGGGCAGATATTCAAATATATTCGAATATTATTATTATTATTAAAAAAATGATCAATTTTTTTTTCAACAAAAAAAGTCTTTTTTTTGACAAACAGTACAAAAAACGAGTGCTCGGATCCAATAAAACATATCTTTTGTTTGTTTTTATAACTTCATACATAGTTTTTTGTATTGTCCCTGACAAATAAACATTAGAAATATCTATATATATTTAAAAAAATTATATATTCGAATATTAATTTTCATATTCAAATATACATATTTTCGCAATATTCGAATATCGAATATTTGTTTTACAGCCCTATTATGTAACAAGGTGTGCCTCAGACTTCTATAGGGGGGGCATCATTGGAAGCCAGCATCATAATTGAACATAAAATATGATTAAAGGGATAGTTCAACCCCCAAAATGACCTTTTTCCTATGGATTAGTCGCTCCATGGAGACTTGAATGCATGGATTTTTTTTAATTTTTTCTCGCATTCCTAAGCCAATAATTTGATGACCGGCAGCGGTTCCGGTAGGAGACACAAAGAGTCTCCTTTGTTGTGTCTCCTACCGGAACCGCTGCCTACCGGTCCGCTGGTCATCAAATTATTGGCTTAGGAATGCGACAAAAACCAAAAAATATCCATGAATTCAAGTCTCCATGGGGTGACTAATCGATAGAAGAAAAAAAAATCTTGGGTGAACTATTCCTTTAAATGAGCAGCCTTACGTGGTGCTCCGTAACTCTGAGAGTGTGCAAATGAAGGGTCCATTTGGTTCCATTTGCACACTCTCAGAGTTACGGAGGTCCCTTTGAAATGAAAGAGTTTGCGAACCACTGCCCTTACGTCATAG
Organism: Gymnoscopelus braueri; assembly: GCF_963280865.1. Taxonomy (NCBI): domain Eukaryota; kingdom Metazoa; phylum Chordata; class Actinopteri; order Myctophiformes; family Myctophidae; genus Gymnoscopelus; species Gymnoscopelus braueri. The sequence continues at coordinate 13,699,292 of NC_137607.1, forward strand.
TTTTATACGTCATATTATCCGTCCCGTGTGTTGAACAACACAGCCAGTGAGCTCCAGAGTGTCCTGGAGCCGTTCCTCCTGCGTCGGGTCAAGTCGGAGGTGGCCGCGGACCTCCCCAAGAAGACGGAGCTGCTGGTGTACCACGGCATGTCCGCCCTGCAGAAGAAGTACTACAAAGCCATCCTGATGAAGGACCACGGTGAGACAGACCTCTGATCCGCTGCACACACCGCCGTGTCCAAAAAGCCATGGGTTGTTTTCTAGGCATGTTAACGATTTATCGTAAATCGATTCAGATCGATTCAGATCGGTGACAATTTAAATTGATTTAATAAATGTATTGTGATGCAAACAGCAGAGGGCGCATTCGAGATGAGACCAAAAAAAGAAGAAATAGTCATTTGCTACTGTATAGACCCCTTAACAGACGACGTCACACTGATAAGAACGAGAACAATGAAACCCATTCTATCAGGTCTCGCTAGGACGCGCCTCACTAGCCAACTCACAAGAGGGGGTCGGGGTGTGCTGAAACCAGCGCACCCCAAAACAACAGGTTGGGAATTGATTGCGTGAAACAATCACCTGTGCGTCCAGTCTCAATGTTTGTAAACAAATAATTGGTCTATGGAAAAGAGGATAAGAGAAACAAATAAAAGAGAAGAAAATACTGGATTTGTGTAAGAGAAATAATTAAAAAATCATATTGTGAACCTAGTATCGTGATTAGAATCGTATCATGAGTTGAGTGAATCGTTACATGCCTGTTATTTTCTGTGGGTCGTAGTTTTTTTAGCTCGGAAAACACAGTTTTTGGCACACACACATGCACATAAAGCATTTAACTGTTGCATGATTCTCGATACCTGAATATAATCAAAGAATACTGAAGGGTTGTCATAAAAACTCATAACTGACCTGTTGGTTCCCAGAGGCCTTTGGAAACGAGCAGGGCAACAAGACCAGGCTGCTGAACATCCTCATGCAGCTGAGGAAGTGTGTGGACCACCCCTACCTGTTTGATGGTCAGTGATCCTAGTGTGTGTGGACCACATAGCAGATCTACAAGCTCATAATACGGCACTCTGTGCCACACTATGAGGTTGTACAGTATATCTGCTATTTTTGAATTGTCAAAGTAGTCTCTCTCTCTCTCTCTCTCTCTCTCTCTCTCTCTCTCTCTCTCTCTCTCTCTCTCTCTCTCTCTCTCTCTCTCTCTCTCTCTCTCTCGTAGGAGTGGAGCCAGAGCCGTTTGAGATGGGGGAGCATCTGATGGAAGCCAGCGGGAAACTGTGTCTGTTGGACAGCATGTTGGCCTACCTGCACAAAGGGTCAGTTATAATAAACTGTGTCTGTTAGACAGCATGCTGGCCTACCTACACAAAGGGTCAGTTATAATAAACTGTGTCTGTTAGACAGCATGCTGGCCTACCTGCACAAAGGGTCTGTTATAAACTGTGTCTGTTAGCAGTCGTGGGAAAAGTACTCAAATGTTTTACTTAAAAGTATCAATACTTCAATATAGAAATACTCTGTTACAAGTAAAAGTCCGGAATTCAACATGTACCTGAGTAAAAGTACAAAAGTATCAAAGTGTACTTAAAGTACAAAAAGTAAAAGTACTCATTAGGCAGAATGCCCCGTTTCAAGTTTTCAAATGTATAAAAATGTTTTGAAAATAGCAGATCTACAAGCTCACAATGCATCGCGATGCGACGCATTGTGAGCTTGTAGATCTGCTACTTTCAAATGGCCGAGATGTATATAGGGCTGAAGTGGTTAATGTATGTTTTGTAATAATAATACAAATCTACAAAGTAACTAGTAACTAAAGTTTTCAAATAAATGTAGAAAAGTACAATATTTGCCTCTGAGATGTAGTGGAGTAGAAGTAAAAGTGCTGAAAACTGGAAATACTCCAGTAAAGTACAAATTCCTCAAAATTTAACTTAAGTACAGTACTTGAGTAAATGTACTTAGTTACTTTACACCACTGGTTATAAACTGTGTCTGTTAGACAGCATGTTTGCCTACCTACACAAAGGGTCAGCCTGACGTCCTCACGTTCACCACTAGGTGGAAGCAAAGAGACTTCTCATACTTGTAGTTAGACATCTTCTGTTGCCACAGGTTTGCAAAAACAAAACAATGACCATATAAAAATAAATGACCAGAGGGGAGATATCAAAAGCAGAGGCATTGACCCCCCCCCCCCCCCCCCCCCCCCCCCCCAGCAAATCCAGCCCTGTACAGAATCTTTTGGTCAGTTCTATAGGAAAGCGTTTTCTTTCTTTTTTTCCCGGTGCCACTTTGCTCACATGCTTTTTTAAAACATGTCGGGTATGATGTTTTTAAGCTCTGTTGTTTCATATGCATGTGCAAGCAGAGCGTTGGCACCGTGCTGTGTCAACAATTACATTGAGGAATGTGTTGAACAGCCTTCAGGTCTTTTCACACGGGAAGCGACCCGACGCACCTTAGTTATTCAGACACAGGCATTCTGACTGGGTTAACCCATTCAATCCGGGAACGCATCTGTGTCATTTTGGATTTGACTATTCAAAAATAGCAGATATACAAGCTCATAGCGTGGCACAGAGTGCCGCGCTATGAGCTTGTAGATCTGCAATTTTTTTGGAAAGATCGTGAATTTTTTTGCAAATCTTTGAATATATATGTTTTAAAGCGAACTTTTGTAACTCAAATCTTTGCCTCTGGGGGGTCCCTGGAACTAAATGTTCTGCGATGGGGGTCCGCGGCCAAATACATATCATTTTGGGGGTCCTTGACATGAAAAAGGTTGAGATTTTTTAAGATTTGAGTTAAAAATGTTCGCTTTAAAAAAAAAATATATTCATACAAATTTTTAAATGATTTAAAAAAAATAGCAGATCTACAAGCACTCGGCGCCGTGCTATGAGCTTGTAGATCTGCAATTTTTTGAATAGTCAAATAAATCTAAAATGACACAGATGCGTTCCCGGTCTTAATGGGTTAAAGTCCTCAGTCACCACAACATGCTCTCAGTCATTTGGATTCTATAGAAGCCACAGCCAGCATGTCTTCTATGAAAGCTTGTCATGCACCGGAAATAGCCTAATCTACAAGCTCACATTTTCCGTTATTAATAATGCTAAGATAAAAGAGTGTTTGAATTGGTCAAACTAGCAATAGAATACATTGTTCAGAAGCATCTTCCATAAAACCTTAACGGTCTGGGATATTTCATAAAAGCAAAAAGGTTAAAGCCTCAATATTAAAATATTACTAAAACATATTTTTTCATATTGTGCTAATTGTTTAGGAAACACAGCGCTAGTGTGTGTGTGTGTGTGGGGGGGGGGGGGTGGTAAATGGTGCATTTATATAGCACTTTTATCCAAAGCGTTTTACATAGATTATGCATTACATTCACCCATCCACACACACATCCACTCTACCCCTGAACCACTGCCGCCCCATGGGTGGGGTTCCTTTCACGTTGTTTCACAAATCGCAGATTAGAACTTGGCCTGACAAATATTTTCAGTTTATATAATATTTTCACCGCTAAAATATAATTAATAACTTTTTGCATATCTTGTGTGGTTGTCAAAAGAATCCCAAGTTACACCCATTACAAGAGCTAACGGGCTATCACCTAATTATGATCATGTTTCTGTTCACATGAATGACCCAAGGGGACATCGGGTTCTGTTGTTCTCTCAGATGACCAGGGTGTTGGACATTCTACAGGATTACATGGAATACAGAGGTAATAGATCACATTCTACTGGATTACATTGACTACAGAGGTAAATAGATTACATTCTACTGGATAACTGTACATGGATCACAGACCACGGACCCCCATTTGATATTATTATTTAATTTGTATATATCTGGACTGGGACCCAGATGTTAATTTCCATTTGTACACTTTTCTGAACACTCATTTAGACCCGTAAGGGCCCATCTGGTTCCTAACTATCAATCATTTACCCAGGGGACCACTTTGAATCCTCTCAAGGGGTCCCTGGAGGGGCGCGGACCACACATTGAGAACCAGTGACCTTAGGGGAGTAACCTTGTTTGAGAACACCCACACACACACTGACTTATTTGACAGACAAAAAAAATGATGCACATACTTAATTATTTACTCCTTACTTCAATAATGCATTCAGATATGTACAGTATGCATTGACAATGTTCTTTCATGCATGTACAGGCGTTGACACTAAGGGTTGCCCACCTGCCCCTGGCAGGTAAATAAAACTTTCGGGCAGGTGGAGTTTGCTTTCGGGTTTGCCCGACCGGGCAAGTGCGTGTTTGAGAGGGGGGGCGCAACCGTCTATTAACACAACACCAGATATCTGTCTAAACACCTGAACGTGGCCAGAGCGCTCTGTCTTCTGGTCTGTGGAATGTAAAATAAGAGCACTGTTGATCTATGATGTTCTGTTTTCACTGTTACTACACTTAAAAATTTTAAATAACAAGTGTGAACCCATTAGTCATTCATAGCTATGTAGGTATTTGGCATTGAGGTATGACATTTTTTTATCGCACAGCCCCAGAAAGTAAAGAAAATAAGTGTTCAATTGAACAGTAATTACATTTTTACCTATCATTTTATTATGGACGATTTATTTGTCGGGCAAGTGGGCATGACCTTTGGGCAAGTAGAACATGACCTGTACTTGCCCCCCCCGACGGGCAAGTGCGTCTATTTTCAAATAGCCAACATAAGTATGCACATTGTTTAATGGACAACATATATAGGTTTGAAGTGCTCATGTAGCTATTATAGTCGCCTCTCTTGGGCTTGTTTTCATAGACCTGGTTGCTTATTTCTCTCGCAAATTCTGGCAACACAGGTCCTGTGCGCAGCAGCACACAGTGAGGATTTATCATGGAAACATACACCTGATGTTTGGTTTTTAAGCTCTGGACTTTGATTGCCTTTCAATATAACACATTTGATAGACATAAGTATCACCTACATGTTACTGATTAGAGAGAATTTTATATTTTTGTAATAAGTTAATTATTTCCTGCATAATTGATAAATAAAACTGACATGGAGCATTGCACATACTTTATTATTTACTCCTTACTTCAATAATGCATTCAGATATGTACACATTGTCTTCTTTAAATAGACTATCATCTTATATAAACACAATTGACACAAGGAATTGAAACCCTCCCTTCTGCTGATTATAGTAAAATTAGAATCACAGAGATTTGTTGACAATAATAGCCTAGTAGTGAGAGGTGCCGCGCTGTGCGTCCTGGCCGTCTCCACTAATCCATTGCAGTCTGTGCACTCTTGCGGGTGGTTTTAGAATCCGCTGTGCGCTTTCCCAAAGCCGCACGCGTGTGTGTGGGCAGAATAGCAATTTTGGGGATATAGCAACAACACGCCCACGGGCAGGCCTCCACCCGCAAATAACGGTGTGGGCATAATGGAGAACGGGTATAGCAGGTGCAGAATAGCGTGTAGGGACAGCGCCAGCTCCCTTATCCGTATTTAACGGGTAATGGGTAGAAAATCGCGGGTAATGGTTAACGGGTACGGGTATAGCCTGCCACAGAATAGAGCGGTGAGTGTCAACCCCTGCAATGTACACATGTGTCTGTTATGCATAAGCGCTGACTGCAGCGTGTGTGTGTGTGTGTGTGTGTGTGTGTGTGTGTGTGTGTGTGTGTGTGTGTGTGTGTGTGTGTGTGTGTGTGTGTGTGTGTGTGTGTGTGTGTGTGTGTGTGTGTGTGTGTGTGTGTGTGTGTGCGCGCAGGGTACAGCTATGAGCGTCTGGACGGATCAGTGCGGGGAGAGGAGCGTAATCTGGCCATCAAGAACTTCAGCGACAAGGATATCTTTGTGTTCCTGCTCAGCACCAGAGCAGGTGATTACAAGCCACAAAGTGTGCATGTTTGCTACAGTCACTTCCTATACGACGAATCCTCAAGAGCGCTGGCACTGCGCTGCCATAGCTGCGGTGTCGCTGTGCAGAGCGGCAGCCGCTTGACACCGCAGTTATGAATGCCGTTCTGTGGATTCGTCTATAGATATACTGTAGATGGCCGTGAAAATATTGCAAGTGGGCCCCCCAAATTATTGGCAAAACACTAAGATTTTTGTAGTTTTTCTTTAATCCATTAACTCTCTCAGTGCCAGACCCCGAGTTATCCCGAGTTTTTGGGTTATACCCTCAGTGCCAGAACGAGAAATCCCGAGTTTAAAAAAAAAAAAAAAAAAAATTCTTGAAAAAAGTGTTCAGAACCCAAGATATCATTATCTGAAGATTTGCAGCTCCATCCACTCTTTGTTTAACCTAAAACTGAAAAAGGCTGTATCTCGCTTCCTAAGCACTTTTTATTTTCTTTGAAAAAACAAAAGAAAAATTCTGGCAAAGTTCGCAATAATTTTTTTATTTCATTGGCACTGAAAGAGTTAAGAACACATCATTTTATATTTCTTTGGTTCAAAAATAGCAGATCTACAAGCTCATAGCGCTATGAGCTTGTAGGTCTGCTATTGTTTTGAAAAATCGTGAAAATTTGTGCAAAACATTTTTAACTCCAATATTTGCTTCTGGGGGTCCCTGGAACAACATATTTTGAGATGGGGGTCCGCGGCCAAATACATATCATTTTTAAGGGTCCTTGACATGGAAAAGTTGGAGCACCACTGATACTGTTAGGATTTAGAAAATATTTTTAGATATGTATTTGGCCACGGACCCCCATCTCAAAATGTTTTGTTCCAGGGACCCCTCCCCCACAAGCAAAGATTTGAGTTACAAAGGTTCGCTTTAAAAAATATATATATTCAAAGATTTGCACACATTTTCTAGAATTTTCAAAAAATAGCAGATCTACAAGCTGCCGCGCTATGAGCCGCTACTTGATCTGTTATTTTTTGAATAGCCAAAGAAATCTTAAAATGACACACAGATGCGTTCCCGGACTGAATGGGTTAATTTACGAAAAGAAACACCAAAAAGTTTCAATATGGAGATAAGAGGTTTCTGCCTCGACAGCAACGATCCGCTAGAGATAACAGACTATGTGGCAGGTTGAACGAGGCCCGTTCTGTGGTCTGTGATCCCTCAACCTCTTTCTCTCTCTCTCTTTCTCAGTCGGCGTGTTTTTGTGTTGAATGAGAACGCAAGGGGAAGTCGACCTCATATCCTGTGTCAGCCCTACAGTAGTTCTTTGTGCAAATCATTTACTATGCAAACCAGTGGTGTAAAAAGTAACTAAGTACATTTACTACTCAACTTTGACTTCTACTCCACTGCATCTCAGAGGAAAATATTGTACTTTTTACTCCACTGCTATTATTTGAAAACTGTATTTACTAGTTAGATTTACTAGTAGATTTAGATTATTATTACAAAACGTACATTAACCATTTCAGCCCTATATACATTTCGGCCATTTGAAAATAGCCGATCTACAAGCCCACAATGCGTCGCGATGCGACGCATTGTGAGCTTGTGGATCTGCTATTTCCGAAAGATTTTTATACATTTGAAATCTTGTGAAATGGGACATTCTGCGTAATGGGTATTTTCCTCTTTTGGTACTTTTAAGTACATTTTGATGCCAATCCTTCTTTCTTTTTACTCAAGTACAATTTGAATACGGGACTTCTACTTGTAACAGCTAGAGTATACATTGCAGTATTGATATTTCAACTTAAGCAAAACATTTGAGTACTAATAACAACAACAAACAAACAAACCAAAAAAAAAAGATCTTCAAGCTTTTAGAGCTGCTATTTTCTCAATGTTCGAAAATGTTTGGAGAAAAAAAATACACCTTTTACAATAGTCACCTGCTCAGGTTGAAAGTGATTAGACTAGCTTATAATTTTATAATCTTATGAATTGAATACATTTCAAAGAAAAAAAGAAGAATCCCCTCCTTTCCAATTGGTCCCCCTGTTGGCCGTGGCCCTCACTGTGAACAGAGCTATGTCCTACAGCAGTGGTTCTCAACAAGTGGTCCGGGGACCACCAGTGGTCCTTGGGGGGGGTACCAGGGGGTCCCCAGCAAAATGAGTTAACATAGCGTCACAATCATTTTAACCACTTAGCTTTGGCTATTCAAAAATAGAAGATCTACAAGCTCATAGCGCGGCACTCGGTGCCGCGCTATGAGCTTGTAGATTTGTAGAGCTTGTAGATATTTTTGAAAAATCTTGAAAATGTGTGCATATCTTTGAGTATATATGTTACAGGGAGATTGAAGAACCAGGGCGATTGAAGAAAGCGCACTCGTTTTTACCACCCAACCAGCAATTCTGTAGAAAAAGCACTAGAGGGAGCCACGAGCCAGGCTTTCCAACTAAAGTGCACACACATATATGGCCGCAACCAGACACACACACACGCACACGCAAGCCAGGATTTTTTCTTCAATTTGGTTTATTGAAAGCATGACTGTTAAGATACTTTTATTGTGTTCTGGCTTTTGTTTTAGTTTCTCCCTGACACACACACCCACACACACGCGCACACACACGCACACACACACACACACACAGTGATCCATGAAAAGAACTATTCTGTCCCTATCGGTTCACAACTCGGACGGCGCTGATTCGACTCATTAGAGCATCGGCCGGTCAGCGCGGGCACTCGCGCCTCCATCGGCCTCAAGCTCTGCTGAGTCGGTGCGCCTCCGTCATGGACAATAACTATTATCACGTGCGTGTGAACGCGTGTTCAGCGTTCCCCTAGCGTAGCTTCCTGGTTGCTACGTGGGGGGGAACAACAACAGACAGGTCTGCGTCACATCAAAGCCCCGCCTCGCCCCGAAGCCCCGTGCCTAAAAACGAGCGCTCTGTCTTCAATCGCCCTGGTTCTTCGATCTCCCTGTGACATATATATATATATTTTTAAAGCACTTTTTTAATTCAAATCTTTGCTTCTGGGGGTCCCTGGCACAAAACATTTTCAGATGGGGGTCCGAGGCCAAATGTATATTAATTTAGGGGTCCTTGGCATGAAAAAAGGTTGAAAACCACTGTCCTACAGTACAGTAAGTGTGTGTGTGTAGCAAGTGTTTGAAGTGTGTGTGTATGTTCTAGTACAGTAAGTGTGTATATTGAGTTGCTTCCTGCTGGCTGTCTCTGCACTGCAGGCGGAGTGGGCATGAACCTCACAGCTGCTGACACCGTCATCTTTATGGACAGCGACTTCAACCCCCAGAATGACTTGCAGGCTGCGGCGCGCTGCCATCGGATTGGCCAGAACAGGTAATGCACCGTAAAAAAAATAAAATAAAGACTGTGTGTGTGTGTGTGTGTGTGTGTGTGTGTGTGTGTGTGTGTGTGTGTGTGTGTGTGTGTGTGTGTGTGTGTGTGTGTGTGTCATTTGGTATTCTACATAAAGACATCATCACGCAACGATTGGGGGATTCAATTTGCCATATTAGGGAGATCAACAGCCCTCGGCTTCGCTTCGTGGATTGGCCAACGCTTTGCGTGACATTTGTGCCACTGAACCAATATATACGATAACACACTTGTTAGGACTCCATTGTTTCTCAGAGCAAGGTTTAACAGATTCAGATTTTAAGCGTGAGAAATGTTCTGCTGGACGGTACATCTGCATGGAGGACCACGGTTAAACGGCTCTTCTGCTGTAGCAGTACAGAACAAGGTGTACACGTTCGGAGGGCTCTATGATGGCAACACGGCTCAGATCGATGTCCATGTTTTCAACACAGTGTCTTTGCGCTGGAGGAAGCTGACCCCGGTGACAACAGGAAGAGAACGCCACCTTGAGGTTCCCCCCGCGCATAAGGGCCACACAGCTGTGCTGGTGGAGGATATCGTCTACATCTGGGGAGGGCATAACTTCCTTGATCACTACGACGTGCTTTACACATTTGATGTCGATTCCCACAGATGGTACAATGGTTACTGCCCCTACCTCGACATCAGAGTGTTTGACACAGAGACCAACTGCTGGCTGAGCACGCCTTCTGCACAGCTTCTTCCAGACGAACGCTGGAGTCATTCAGCATTTGCCTACAATGGAGAGCTGTACATATTTGGTGGCAACAATTTAGAACAGACCTTCAATGATCTGTGGATTTTCAAACCAGAGACCTTCTCCTGGAAGGCGGTTGAGCCCAAGGGGAAAGGACTGGGTCCAAGGCATAGCATGTGCTGTTGCACGGTGGGAGATCGTGTCATCCTCTTTGGAACACGCGGCACACCTGATGAGCTGTTCATCCTAGACTTCAGTCCTAGTCTTAAGACGTTATGCAAGTTAGCAGTTATTCAGTACGATCTGGAGCGGTCTGAACTCCCACACAACATCAGGTGGGAACTGGCAGCCGCGTGACTGCCAACAGCAACCTAAAATAATATAATGGATTTTCACAGCAGAAAACGGCGGTTTCAGCATCAAAACTGAGCAGAGTGGGTTTGAGGGAGGACAGTGACAACAATGCACTTCAGGCAGGGTTGTTTGTGCATGTATTGAGCTTGAAATCAAGAGATTTATTGGGAGAAATTTTCAATCAGGAGCACAGCGGGAGAAAGGGTTAGACTCAGTGTTGCCAGATTCTGTGAGAGAAACAAGCAACCAGCCCAAAATAAGCGACTATGGGCCACATGAGCACTTTAACATATACATCAGCTATTTGAAAATAGCAGATCTACAAGCTCACAACACGTCGCGATGCGACGCGTTGTGAGCTTGTAGATCGGCTATTTTCAAATAAAATCTTGCGGGGAAATTATAATAAGCAGTTCTGGCAACCCTGGTTAGACTCTCGCTAGAATTTGAAGATATGGCAGATATGCGATATTGTATGGTTTTTTTCTCTCCCCTATGTCACAGGGCAGTGAAAGTGATCCGGCTGCTGGGCAGAGACACGGTGGAGGAGATCGTCTACACCCGCGCCGCGTCCAAGCTCCGCCTCACCAACACCGTCATCGAGGAAGGACGCTTCTCTCTGCTGGACCAGGCCCAGTCGGCCGCCGCTGGACTCCAGGTTGGTTATAGCCATAGCTGTCCTTCCTCACGGAAGTTAAGCCTGAGCTTAAATAGCTGATCTAACAAGCTACTGTAACAACGCGTCTCAATGCGACGATAAGCTATTTTAGCTGAGCGACACTGCTGTAGTATGATGTATAAATCAAGCATGGTTGTCCAAAACCATGCTGTCCCTATTCCCTTCCATTCTATGCAACATTCTACACTATTCTACTGGTATTCTGTCTGGATTGTCTAAATACTCCACCAGGTCTGTCTACCAGTTTGTTTTCCGGTTCAGGTTCAAAACTAGAGCACATTAAAACATGGCTGGTTAGTATAATGCAGCTGCAGCTAATCAAATGTCTAATGGGTGTGTGTTATGTTTAGGTGTGCCCAGAGCCATGGCTGTGCCACTGTGCAAGCATAGACAGTAGTCTACAGTATTGTCATTGACACACTGACGCCTAAATCTAACACACCCATTATTAATTTGATTAGGTGGTGGTGCAGCAGATGCAGCCTGCTATGTATGATTTTAATCTGAACTGGAAAACAAACTATAAATCAAGTTAGTGTTGAGCCCCTTTAAAGGGACTGTTCACCCCAAAAAATACTTTTTTTCTATCGATTAGTCACCCCATGGAGACTTGAATTCATGGATATTTTTTTGTTTTTGTCGCATTCCTAAGCCAATAACTTGATGACCAGCGGACCGGTACCAGCTGATATACAGTAGTAAATTAAAAGATAATGTTTTGTACAGTTGTATATACTGTAATATTAATGTGTGGTTGTCACAAAATCCCACGGCACACCTGGACTTCTTGTATCGTGGCCGTTTGGCAACCACTGGTTTAGCATAATGATGTAATATGTAAACAGAGAGTCCCCCCCATGACGTCATAAAGAGAGGTCACATGATGATAACATGGTATCTTACTCCGGCGTTGCGTCGGAGAGCGCGTCCTTCTCCCTCGGCCTCCTCCAGCTCGGCTAGCTGCTCCTCCAGCAGACGGTCAAAGTACTTGTGGTCCTCTGTGCTGGGGTCCTTGGAGTAATCTCTGCCCTCAAAGTAGTACATGTGGTCTGTGGGGGTACACACAAGGACACTGTGATGCCACTAGCTTAAAGGAATAGTTCACCCAAAAAATGACTTATTTTCTATCGATTATAAACACACCCCATGAAGCCTTGAATTCAAGATCTTTTTGTTTTTTGGTGCTCTCCTAAGCCAATAATTTGAGTCTCTTTGACTCAAAGAGACTCTTTTGAGTCTCCTACCGGATACATTAGCATCTTTCCGCTGGTCATCAAATTATTGGCTTAGGAATGCGACAAAAACTAAAAAAATCTCCATGAATTCAAGGCTTTATGGGGTGTGTAATTGATAGAAAATAACGTTGCTATAATCAGTGGTTGACACAACAAACGCTGCCGGTCATCAAATTATTGGCTTAGGAATTTTTGGGATTAAACAAGCACCTGTAAGGACAGTGCACACATATCTCTGTCATCAGATGTCTTGTTAATTCTTATCCTTTTCTACTCTAGATTTCTATTATCTTTGATTGTGCAATAACCGGATTCTGAATTTCAATATTATTTTCTTTGCTGTGCCCCCCCCCCCCCACACACACACACACACACACACACACACACACACACACACACGTCCAGTTGAGTGAGATCTTAAAGTTCGGGGTGGACAAGCTCTTGTCGTCAGAGGAGAGCTCCATCCAGGAGGTGGACCTGGCCAGGATACTGGGCAGGTCACGTGACGGCCAGTGGCTGGAGGAGGAAGAGGACGAAGAGGGTCCTCCTGGCTCACTGGAAGAGGAGGAAGAGGAGGAGGAAGAGGAGGCTTCTGGATCCAACGCACAGAGTGAGTTCATTCGTCTATTGAAGACGTCTTGAGTGAGCCCACAGTGGAAATAGACTTAACCCATTAAGACTCTGTGTAACTACATCTGTGTAACCACTTAAACCATTATTTTATACTTTGGCTATTAAAAAATAGCAGATTATGAGCTTGGAGATCTGCTATTTTTGAAAAATCGTGAATATGTATATATTTTTTAAAGCAAACATTTTTAACTAAAATCTTTGCTTCTGGGGGTCCCTGGAAGAACCTATTTTGAGATGGGGGTCCACGGCCAAATACATATCATTTTGGGGGTCCTTGACATGAAAAAGTTTGAGAACCACTGATTATAGCAACATACGTTTTTTTTCGAAAAGCTGTTATTTTCTATCAATTACACACCCCATAAAGCCTTGAATTCATGGAGATTTGTTTAGTTTTTGTCGCATTCCTAAGCCAATAATTTGATGACCGGCGGAAAGATGCTAATGTATCCGGTAGGAGACTCAAAGGAGTCAAAAAGACTGAAATTATTGGCTTAGGAGAGCGACAAAAACTAAAAAAATCTTGAATTCAAGGCTTCATGGGGTGTGTTTGTAATCGATAGAAAATAAGTAATTTTTTGGGTGAACTATTCCTTTTAAGCTAGTGGCATCACAGTGCCCTTGTGTCCCCCCCCCCCCCCCCACAGACCACATGTACTACTTTGAGGGCAGAGATTATTCCAAGGACCCCAGCACAGAGGACCACAAGTACTTTGACCGTCTGCTGGAGGAGCAGCTGGCCGAGCTGGAGGAGGCCGAGGGAGAAGGAGGACGCGCTCTCCGACGCAGCGCCGGGGTAAGATACCATGTCATCATCATGTGACCTCTCTTTATGACGTCATGGGGGGGGGGGGGGGGGGGACTTTCTGTTTACATATTACATCATTATGCTAAACCAGTGGTTGCCAAACGGTGTGCCACGAGACAAGAAGTACCAGGTGTGCCGTGGGATTTTGTGATGACCACAATTACAGTATATACGACTGTACAGAACGTTATCTTTTGATTTACTACTGTATATCAGCAGTTTGTGTGCACTCGTTTCATAAGCCATTCAGACCGGGGCACGCATCTGTGTCAGTTTAGATTTCTTTGGCTATTCAAAAAATAGCAGATATACAAGCTCATAGCGCGGCACCGAGTGCCGTGCTATGAGCTTGTAGATCTGCTATTTTTTTTTAAATCGTGAAAATGTGTGCAAATCTTTGAATATATTTATTTTAAAGCCAACATTTTTAACTCAAATCTGTGCTTCTGGGGATTCTACAAATGTCTTCTAAATCCTAACAGTTTTTTGAAAAAACTTATGCCGCTATTAAATTCGATTTTTCATGTCAAGGACCCCCAAAATTATATGTATTTGGCCGCGGACCCCCATCTCAAAATAATGTTGTTCCAGTGACCCCCCTAAACTTGTTGACGTGTTACCGGTGACTGGTGAGAAGTTGATGTTTACGTGGTTGTGATGGAAGAACATAGTGTGGAAGCGAGACGTTTAGGTGGACAGACATTGAGTTGTTTGGGTCCCCACAGGTGTGTCTGTCGGGACCCCTGGGGGTCCCGTCCAGGAAGAGGAAGCAGCTCAGCGAGACGGAGCTGGAGCTGAGGAGACAGCAGAGGAAGGAGGCTGCAGCCAAGAGAGCTCGCCTCCTAGAGGACCGGAGGAGGAAACTGCAGGAACAGAAACACATCAAGAAGTAAGAGCTGCTGACAGAAACACGGCCAGGTGTGATCGTATAGATCAGTGGTACCCAAAACGCTTTAGAGACCCGAAAGAGAAATTTGATGTCTCCCTGGGACCCAAACTAGGGAAAATAGCAGATCTACAAGCTCACAACCTGTCGCGATGGGACATGTTGTGAGCTTGCAGATCGGCAATTTTTACTACTTCTTAAAAGTTTTAAAATTTGTTATTGTTTTACAATATTTACAATGTTTTAAATTCATGGAATTCATCATCATCATCATCATCATCATTTATTTAACTCAAGACCATGTTCACAATCACATGGTATGGAGCACAGAGTTTCTTTTTGACTTTTCTCTTTTCTCGTGGAAATCGTTTTCTCTTTCTCTTGACCCATACAAATATAGATGCTCTGCCAAAGTGGATTTATTTTTAGATTTAGTGTGTAGTGGTGTAGCGATCGGCTGTCACACACGCACACGCACACGCACGCACACACACACACACACACACACACACACACACACTCACACTCACACTCACACTCACACTCACACTCACACTCACACACACTCACACTCAAGGTCCTTACACACCGGGCGATTTTTTCATGCGAATAATTTTTTTTTTTAAAAACCTTATAAAGTCAATGCAAGCGTACATGGAGCGAAAAAGTGAAGCGAAAAAGCGTCTTTTAATTATTCGGAACGAGTCCGAATTTTGCGTATATTCGCATATTCGCCGGTGTGTAACCGCTCGTTAAGTTCGGTATTCATAATTTACTTGATTAAAAGTACAAAAGTATTGGCATCAACATATACCGTAAATTTCGGACTATAAGCCGCGACTTTTGTCCCATTTTTCGACCCTGCAGCTTATATAACGGTGCGGCTTATCTATGGATTTTTACAGCTAACGGCCACTAGGGGACCTCCTAAATCTATGGATTTTACACCCGCGGCTTATAGTCCAGTGCGGCTTATATATGTACAAATCATTCAATTTAGCTGCTGCGGCTTATATTCAGGTGCGGCTTATATTGCGAAAATTACGGTACTTAAAGTGCCAAAAGTAAAAGTACTCATTATTTTTTTATATATATATTAAGTATATTACGTTTTCAAAATGTATACAAATCCCTCCAAAAAATGGGTCCCGGACCCACTGTTTGGAAACCAGAGTGGTCTTACCTGTTTGTGTATGTAGAGCCTACAAACAATTAAAAATGGCATTTATTTTATGGCAGGTAATTAACATAAACTAAAGGTCATTTAAAAGTACTCTGAGGTTTGAAGTTGAAATGACGGTTTTATGGCGGCACATTAAATGATACCCACCTTCCTGGCTCCAGGGAACAGGATGGGAATGAACCTGAAGTTCTTGCTTCCATTCTGAATGAACTCATTCTGCAGCTGAAACGCACGCACACGCACACGCACACGCACACGCACACACACCAGTGATGGAAGTACTCACATTTGTTTGTAAAAGTATCAATACCCTTTTGTTGCAAGTACAAGTTCGGTGTTCATAATTTACTTGAGTAAAAGTACAAAAGTATTGGCATCAAAATATACTTAAAGTAAAAGTACTCATTATGCAGAAGGTCCCATTTCACAAGTTTTCAAAAATGTATAAAACATCCCCCAAAAAATGTGTCTCCACCCACCGTTTGGGAAAACAGAGTGGTCTTACCTGTTTGTGTATGTAGACGGTGTTGAGGGTCCGCTCGTCGTTCTCCAGGCTGACAGGGGAGGCCGTCACGGTCTCGTGGTACTTTGGGCTGATGATTATGATGATGAGGTATTCCTTCTGCATGCGTGAGAAGAAAAGAAGTACAAATGACTTGACACGTTGGTACGGTGGCACGAGAGACAACATGAAGAGTAGCTTTGAAGAGCCGGGGCCGACGGTTATACCAACAACATGTGTGCCACTGTGATGTGAACGTGAGCGGGGTAGGTTGTGAAACCCCGTGGAGAGAACTTCAAAGACCCAGGAGATTAAAGGGGAATTTTGGACCACGGTTTTCTTACCTTTTCTATGATGTTACGATATTCTAGGATGAAATGGTACAGTAGAAAAATGTCATAACTCCATCACGGGTCGCCACAGCTAAAAACGTGCACTAATAGGCCTTGCGCTAGATCGCATATTTTGATGTTTATTTTTATTTAAAAAAATTAGATCTGACGTTCATAGTGACAGAACACTATGCAATGTGATTGTCTTGAATGCGCCCCACCGGAAGTCTCGCTAGACGAGATTTCAATCTCTTCTAGCGAGACTGCCGGTGGGGCGCATTTAAGAATGAACAATCCAAGATGGCACAGTCCATGTGTGGGATTGAAGCAGAGTAGGGTCGGTCCGTGAGTGAAACCGCGAGTAAAACTCTGCATTGTCTGGCTGCGCTGGCCTGTGCTTAGTGTGTCGGAATCTTTTCTCCAGTGGTGGAAAAACTTTTTTTACTTCAATACCGCAATGTAGAAATACTGTGTTACAACAAGTAAACGGCCTGTGTTCAAAATGTTACTTGAGTAAAAGTACAAAAGTATTGGCATCAAAATATACTTAAAGTACCAAAAGTAAAAGTACAAAAATGTTTGAAAATAGACGATCTACAAGCTCACAACGTGTCGCGATGCGACGTGTTGTGAGCTTGTAGATCGGCTATTTTCAAATAGCCGAGGTATAAAATAGGGCTGAAGCGGCTAATGTATGTTTTATAATATAATAATTTATATCCGCAAAGTAACTAGTAACTAACGTTTTCAAATGAACGTAGTGGAGTAAAAGTATTGAAAATTGGCAATACTCCACTAAAGTAAAAATGCCTCAAAGTTTTACTTACGTACAGTACTTGAGTAAATGTACTTAGTTACTTTCCACCACTGCTTTTCTCCATAGTCATTCAAATGTTACCAGACCTATTTGAGTAATTGAGTCAATGTGGGCTATAATACATCACCATTCACAAATCTACCTTTGTTTTCTTCTGTGCGTGTGGTGCAGGATGGCGTGGTGGGAGTCGTGTGGCTACAGATCACCGTGTTTACAATCTGAAGACAGCGAGGAAGAGGAGGAGGAAGAGGAGGATGAGAGCAGTGTGTGTTCCTCTGACTCTGATCACACGGCCATCAGCTACGTGTTAGGAGATGTCACCCACCCACGAGCCTCGCAGGAAGACGCCATTGTCGTCCACTGTGTCGGTAAGAACCCACCACCAGTGGTGGAAGAAGTACTCAAGATATTTTACTTAAGTAAAAGTAGCAATACCACAATATAAAAAATACTCTGTTACCAGTAAAAGGCCTGTGTTCAAAATCTTACTTGAGTAAAAGTGCAAAAGTATTGGCATCAAAATATACTTAAAGCACCAAAAGTAAAAGTACTATTTGAAAATCACAACTTGTAGACTTGTAGATCGGCAATAGCCCATGTATAAAATAAGGCTGAAGTGGTTAATGTATGTTTTATAATAATCTGCAAAGTAACTAGTAACTTAAGTTGTGAAAATAATTGTAGTGGAGTAAAAGTACAATATTTGGGCCTGGGCCGTAGCGTGACGGTCCAGGCACCCTAGGCTGCAATGCCAGCCTGACAGCGTGTCGCGGGTTCGACTCCCGATCCCGAAGACCTTTGCTGTGTGTCACCCTCCCATCTCTCTCCCCATTTACTGTCAGTCTACTTTCCCCGTCCCTCTCTAATTAAAGGCATAAAAAAGCCCCCAAAAAATATATAAAAAAAAAAAAAAAGTACAATATTTGCCTCTGAGATGTAGTGAAGTACAAGTAAAAGTATTGAAAATGGGAAACACTTCAGTAAAGTAAAAAATCCTCAAAATTGTACTTAAGTACGGTACTTGAGTAAATGTACTTAGTTACTTTACACCACTGAAACCCACTATCACCTAGTCTCACGTAGCCAGGGCGATCATTGATCTCCACCTAACGATTACAGTCATCTGGGGAAATCTACATTCAATAAGTACGAGAACAGCGGAGAAAACCTCTGCTGACAAACCTACGCCCACTGTTTTGAAAACCAGCCCTGATACCTTCCCAATATGAAGGACCGGCCCTAAAGTCTAGTTGCATTGGTTCTGTTGTTTGACATAATGGGTACCGTAGGCTGAGATCGCCGATTGTCTGACTACTCGAGACTATTGCCTAATAATGGTGCCGTCATCTCTGGAACTGGCAACGCTTTGCACGAAGCACATTCGCTAATTTACACAACGGCAGTTTTAGAAGATTTGCTCTGGAATGTCAACCCTGACAACGTGTGAATTATTACGATTGCAGAGCATTTTGCATAAGATCCGAGTTCTTGCAGTACATTCAGTGGACACAAGTTCACGCAACCACAATGTTCTCCTTAGGCGTGGGTTGGGAATTCAGTTTGAATTAAATTTGAACAAGGCTATCATGAGTGGAGGATGCTTTGGCCTGTGGCTGCAGACAAAGCCTTGAAAAGAACATGGGTAGTATAGTGTTTAGTTTGTACGTGTTTATATTGTGTTGTTGTGTTTGTATCTTGTATAGATGGTTATATATGTGTGTGTACCAGTGTTGATCTTGATGGCACATTTTTATTAGTTTTAGTCATAGTCTTTTGAATAAAATTCCGTTTAGTTGTAGTCATATTTTTGTCATCTGAAATGTTTTTGTCTAGTTTTAGTCGACTAAATCTACAGTTGATTTAGTCGACTAAAATGTATGTTGGCGGTGCCTTGATGGCGTCGTAATGGATGATTTTACACTTGGTTGCATGCTGAAAATAGCCGATCGACACATTGTGAGCTTGTAGATCTGCTATTTTCAGAGCGCAACGCCCGAGCGCAACCAAACATAAAATGACTTGTCTCTTAGTTCTACTGGATCTCTTCTCCATTAGTCCCTCCCTAACATTTAGTCTAGTTTATATTTGTTGACGATATTGTCAATATATTTAGTGTTAGTTTTAGTCATCATAGCTTAGTTTTTATTACATTTTTATGTAGTTTTCGTCAGTGAAAAAAGGTAGTCGACGAACATTTTTCGTCATAGTTTTAGTCGAATAAGTCAACACTGGTGTGTACATTGTGTTGTGTTTGTATCTTGTCTCTAGATGACTCAGGTCGCTGGGGTAGAGGAGGTCTGTTCACAGCCCTCGAGGTGAGGTCAGACGAACCACGCAAACAGTACGAGTTGGCCGGCTCCATGAAAGGTAAGAATTAGTTTTGGTGTCGTTCAGACTTCAAATCTGAAACCAATCTGACTCCAAACTGATACGCCCCAAAAAAAACTGATTTAGGCTGCCAGTGTGAGCATAGCCTAAACACTCCTATGTATATTCCCTGCTTTGAGCTCTTCATGGCTTTATATGCTCTGTCTGTGGTGCTGGTGAAGGTCATTCTAACTGTGTTAACTTCTCATGTGTTTTCAGACTTGGAGCTGGGGAATGTGCTCCTCTTCCCCATAGATGACAAACAGTCCAGAATGGATGGTCAAGACCTGGTAGGTGTTAACTAAATAGTTTTTGTTTTTTTTCGACATTACTTTTCCCACCACTGAATACAGGTGTGCTTTGAGATTTTGATGTGCCCATTGGTGTGCCATGGGCACGAAAAGTGTGCAAACCACTGAGGTATGGTGTAGTGGATAAGCTGTTGTGCTCTGTCCTCAGCTGGCTCTCATCGTGGCCCAGCAGAGGGACAAAGCTAACAACCTGTCTGGAATCCATCTCACTGCCCTGGATGAAGCTCTGGTGAAGATTCAGACAGCAGCAAAGAAAAAGAAAGGTACAACATGATGCACTATTAATTAAAATGATTGTTTATCTCTAGGAGCAGCAGTAGTTTTGCTTGATTTTAGTTGGGTCATTCATATACAGTACATTAGCTTTCATAATATGCAGAATGCAACTTAAAAGTGCGTTATAGTATTGAGAGCAATAGACAGGCTGTTACTATGTTACTTTTCAGGAAATGGAAACAAAATGACCCGTGTTCCATTATAATTATTATTTTGTCACAAGCTCAGACAGACTTAACCACCTTCAACCTGGTGGCCCTATTTTGGGGTCATTATAAGTCATAATAGGCAAACATAAAAATATATAATAAATAGCAGATCTATAAGTATAACCTTGTAGATGGGCTTATTTTATAATAAAAAAAAGTCAGAATGAATTTCGGACATAGAAGGTTACCGACCCTGCAGCGACGATATGTGGCCACTGATGACACGTGTCAGTGTCAAGTCACATGATCACAGTGCCCTGTGTGTTTGTCCTCAGCGAGCGTCCACCTGCCCCGCCTCGGCCACGCCACCAGGGGGTTCAACTGGTACGGCACGGAGAGACTCATCAGGAAACACCTGGCGTCCAAAGGAATCCCCACCTTCATGTATCCTGCAGCACTCAGCCTGAGTTTGGAGGGAAAACCAGGGGAAATGCATTATGCGTCATGCTACCGAAAATAGCAGATCTGCAAGCTCACAACGCGACGCGTTGCAGTGTTGATTTTGACAGCAATTTTTTATTTCGTTTTAGTCATAGTCTGTTGAATAAAATTCCATTTAGTTTTAGTCATATTTTAGTCACCTGAAATGTTTTTAGTTTTTGTCTAGTTTTAGTCGACTAAATATCATAAGATTATAGTCTACTAAATCTACAGTTGATTTGGACATACAAGGTTTCCCCCCGACAGCAACGATAACTTGTTTTTATTTAATGCTTTGTCCTTGACCCCAAGTGCCAGATATTACCACAATAGAGCGGCCAGGAACACAGGAACCCCGAGTCGAGCGGCCGTGCCGAAGGCCTCACCTTCACCGGGCTCCTCGCCGACGTCACCGACCCCTGGATCGGAGGACAGCCCGACCCGGGACACGGAGGAGGAGACGGACGCCCCCGGACCCTCTGCTCCCTCCCAGCTGCCCAGCTTCATGAACGGAGTCCGTGTGTTCTTCTACAACCTGGCCGCGTCCGAAAGGAAGAGGCTGGCACGCTACCTCGTCACATATCCTAACTCAGTGGTTCTCAAACTTTTTCATGTCAAGGACCCCCAAAATGTATTTAGCCGCGGACCCCCATCTGAAAATATGTTGTGCCAGAAGCAAAGGTTTGAGTTACAAATGTAACTGTAAATGTAAAAATTGTATATACCATTTTTTTTCCAAAAAAATGCGATTGTAGATCTGCTATTTTTGAACAGCCAAAGTATAAAATAATGGTTAAAGTGGTTAAAATTATTGTGAAGCACATTTTTTTCTGGGGACCCCCTGGTATCCCCCAAGGACTACTTTTAGATTTGTTTTTATTTAGTTTAAGTTTTTCAGGTATTATGAGTAGGGATGCACCGATATATCGGCCACATATCGGTATCAGCCGATATTTGCCGTTTTTACTCTATGGTGTTTGTGATATGAAATGTAAGCTTACCATAATCACAGTAAACATTTTCATGTCATATTCAAGGGCTTTTTTTTTAACTAACACCAGTCACTTTCAGTTCAGCACAGCTGAGGTGTGTGTGTCACTGTCCAGCTGACGCTCGTTGACACTCGTTAATGTTACTTGCATCAAGGCAATTATGTTGCAATTCTGAACAGTTATTTCTTGAAGACTTATTTGTTTGTAAACATCGGTATCGGTATCAGCCAAGAATTTCCATAGCGGTGAATCCCTAATTATGAGGAAAGCCTTGATTTATAGAAGCTGAAAAGGGTAGGATGAAAGAATGCATGACATCACATGGCGGAAAAACTAAAACAAAGACGATTTTATTTCATAGTTAGCTTTCGTTTTAGTTGGTTTTGCAGTGTTCATTTTAGTTTTACATTTAGTTTAGGTTTACTTTAGTTTTTATTTTAGGTTCAGTTACACACTTATATTTGCTCTTTTAGATTTAGTCTTATAGCCTTTAGTTAACTATAATAGGGCTAATAGTCAGCATGTAACAAAGTTACGTTTAATTCATACGCCATCGTACCACAGGGTTGATCAACAGCTAACAACGTGATGCAACGCATTGTTTGCTGCACATCAAATATTTGTTGTACCGTTATACAGTGTGTTATAAGTTAGCCTTAAGACTTGTGTTTCATTGACCTTCAGACTGTGCTAGACAGCTCCTTAACAGAGCCCTTCACTTATGACGGTGATGAAGAGGAGATCCTGAGTTCAGAGGTCACGCACATTGTTGCCGAGGTGGAACACAGCGTCCACACACAGGTTAGTGTTACCTGCTTCATCACCAGAATGTTTCAGCAGAACATCTTTATTCATGGACACAATATAAACAAGGACACTGGAAAGCAGATTATTAACCACTATGAACCCGATCGTCCCTATTCTGGGGTGAAAAGATTTGGCGTTAACAGAAGTGGGCCTAGTATAGAGCCGTGGGGGACCCCGGTCAAGTAAGTATATAGGGTTTAAATGGTACATAGAAAGTACATAGAAACTGCATGAAAAACTGGGATAAGTCTCAACTGTGTACAGTCTTTAATGTTAGTGAATGGAAGTTATATGACCAACGTTTGGAACTACTTAAGCTGCCCCATAAAAAAAAGAAAAATAACTAGAAAATGTGCTCCTCGGAGCACAAGTCTCCGCCAGCAGACAGCACGGGTCGTCTTGGTAGAACGGGTCGTCTTGGTAGAATGCGCGTGGTTTTTGGTGTTCTGCAGGGGCGACTGAATATGTAGTGTCTGCATCTAAAACATTTTCTTCTTGAAGCAATGTGTCATATGGGAGTCGTCGTAATTGACTGGTTTGTTCAAATGCTTGTCTGTCTTCTTCATCTTCATTGTCTTGAACAGTTTCAGCAGTTGATTGGTGTGTTTGATCTATGTCAGTTTTCTCTAGTGCTACATAATGTATTTGATCAAGGTGGCCAATTGTTACAGTATTAAGACTTCGGCCTTGTTGTGGGATCAATTCAACTCTATAGTCCTCTTCTGTGTTACTGTTGTAGATGAGTATGCTTTCTTAGCTTTGGCCTTCTGCGCCTTTGCTTGACCAATGTTAGGTGTTCTCAGAGGGACACACACACGCACGGACGGGTGATTTGTACTGGAAGGTACTGTTCCAATCAAGACTGATTGATCCTGTCTTACCTCACTTCAAAAACATGAATGTTTTTTTGAAGTGACACACCTATTTATAGGATTTTATTTCGTCATGCGTCCCTCTAGCCAATCAAAGGCATTGGTGTCAACATATTGACACGTGTCACGTGGAGCTTGACCAATGTTAGCTTAGCTAGGAGGGAGGTGAACACACGGCGGGACGAAGCGAAAACATACTCTCCGCCTCCGGCGGAGACAATAATACTAAAAAATCAATTAAGTAACATTTTAAGTAACATTTTACCAAACTAAACTGATGGAAGCTCACTTAAAAAATAAGTAATTTTTTTTAAGTGAGTGGTGCTATTTACGAGTTATGAATTTCATCATGCGTCTCGCTAGCCAATCACAGTACTGAGCAAAGGGTCTGAATACTTCTCAGCCAATCACAGTACAGCGAAAGACAAATTTTCACGACGGAAAGAAAAACTTTCACCACGGGTCCCAACCCCACTTATAGGAGCGGCTACACCCCTCAAAAATAGAACAGCCATAGCGTCTATCATCTAGAAGAAAAAACAGGCGACAAACATGGAATCCAAGTCAGATTTTCACCCACACCTGATTCAGATTCCTATAAATAGCAGCCTGCGGTGCACAACACAACACAACAACACAACATGCCACTGCAACGTGTTGTTTCTTGGCTCAGCCTCAGTACTGGGTGCGTTCGTGTGTTGATGTGGTGTTTACTGACGGTGTGATCATGTTTGTGTTGGCACTACAGGAGCTGGGGGACATGATGAGACGCTGCCCTCAGGCTGTGGTTGTCCAGAAGAGCTGGCTGGAGGCCTGCTTCTCCAGGCAGAGAACAGTCAACACTGCTCCGTTCCTTCATCAGCTCAGATGATAATAGGGGCAGGGGGGGGGGTCTTCAATGTCTTTTCAGGCCAAGGACCCCTTAGCTGAGAGAGCGATGAAGCAGGGACCCCCCCTCCCCCCCAACTACATATTGGATTCATGTTAATTTGTATTTTCAGAAAATACAATGTACCTTTTCAGTCAATACTTTGTAAACTTGACCTTTGGTCGAAAATAGCCGATCTACAAGCTCACAACGCGTCTGCCGATCTACGACGTGTCTGCGACGCGTTGTGAGCTTGTAGATCTGCTATTTTTGGCTAATGTCCCCCCCAGAATAGAGATGCGAGGGTTCAAGTGATTAATGCAAAAATAAAAAAATAAGTCCCTATGATACAAAGATTTGGCGCCCCCCCCCCCCTGCTGTATCTCTGAGGACCCCCTAGGGGTCCCGGACCCCTTGTTGAAGACCCCTGTTATAGGGTGTATCTATCCACTTTGCATTTCAGTCACTTCTCAGGTTGAGCCCTCAAAAGGAAAATGTATGGTTGTAAAAATCATAGCACTGACAAAATAATAAATGTTATTCTTGTTCATGTTTATGTGTTGTATGCCTGTGTTACTTAAATACGCTTTGCCTTTGTTAGTCTCTAGTAGTCATGGCTTTGTTTAGTCTTTATTTATATTGCACATTTAAAAACAACCGCAGTGTTTTCCAGTCAAGGATGGTCAAACAACCTGAAAAAAACTAACAAACATGAAAACCATAATAAATAATAGTCCACAAAAGCAAGACTAAAATATGAAACTCATAAATCACAATGGAATTATAAAATCAAAACACATCAGAACATTTTGAAAATTGAAGAGAAACTTCAAACTGAACAAAACAACTGATTAAAGTGTTGTAAGAGGGTATTAAAATACATTCAATGTAAAACCATTCAGTGGACTGGAAAAAAGAGGGGACAACCTCACAGCAAGAGAAAAAGGTGGGTATTTAACTTTGTCCAAAATTGTCATTGATAGAGCAGCACTTAATGTGGGATGGGAGATTATTCCATAGACTATACAGTAAGGCAGCGACAGAGACAGCCACCAGGTTTTTTATGTGTGTTTGGGGAACTGAAAGGAGCTGTTGAGAGGATGGAATAAGTCAAGGACCCCCAAATGGATTTTAATTAGGCTGTGGACCCCCATTTGAAAAATAATTGGTTGAGATTTCTGTTGTTAGATTAGATGTACAGAATTCTACAACTGTACTACATCAAAGATTTAATAGTGTAGGTGGGCGGTACAGAGAAGTTCGCGGGGCGCCGGAACTTTCTTATTATTATTAACTCTGCAGTCATATGAGTCGTGGTTTCTGACTTGTGTGTAGTTGCATGTTTTTTTACTGGGATGGTGATGGAAGATTGGCTAGATTTGTAAGTGTTGAATGAGACTTGTATAGGTGGAAGCATGTCTGGAAAGGCTACTGAAGCCTAATTTTTACTCGGTGTTGCTTGCCGAAATGAACACATCTACAAGGCCAACAACTTGTCACCCACACTGCGACGCATGTAGATGTGACCTGTGACAGGGCTATAGGCCCTGACCATGATACTGACCACAATAGCCTGACCATGATAGCCTACTGACCATGATTCTGAGAAACTATACTGACCACGATACTGACCATGATAGCCTACTGAGAAACTATACTGACCATGATAGCCTACTGACCATGATACTGAGAAACTAAACTGACCACTATACTGACCATGATAGCCTACTGACCATGATACTGAGAAACTATACTGACCACGATACTGACCATGATAGCCTACTGAGAAACTATACTGACCACGATACTGACCATGATAGCCTACTGACCATGATACTGACCATGATACTTACCACGATACTGACCATGATACCGAGAAACTATACTGACCACGATACTGACCATGATAGCCCACTGAGAAACTATACTGACCACGATACTGACCATGATAGCCTACTGACCATGATACTGAGAAACTATACTGACCACTATACTGACCATGATAGCCTACTGACCATGATACTGAGAAACTATACTGACCATGATAGCCTACTGACCATGATACTGACCACGATACTGACCATGATACCGAGAAACTATACTGACCATGATACTGACCATGGTAGCCTACTGACCATGATACTGAACATGATACTGACCACGATACTGACCATGATACTGACCACTATACTAACCATGATACTGACCATGATACTGAACACGATACTGACCATGATACTGAACACGATACTGACATGATACTGACCACGATACTGACCATGATACTGATGATGTCAGTCAGTATCATGGACAGTATTATGTCACAGATGTTAGGTCCTGGTACTGGTCATTAACACAGGATACAGATGAGACTTGAGAGGCTTGCGTCCCATAGCTGGAGGGATGGGAAGGTGTGCTGTGATTGGCTAATCGGTCTGGCAACCAGCCAAGTACAGCGAGATAACGTAGAAGAAAACAAGTGATGAAGGTGTGTGTCATGTATGTCCTCTGAGTCTAAAACAAACATACCAGTTATAAAGTGTATTATTTATTATTAATCATTTTAAACCTATGTTTGTGCACGTCGTTATTTTCTGTAAATATGATATTATTATCATCATGCTATTAATGTCAACAATCGAACTGTGTTGTCTGCTCGAAATACAAGTATCCATTAACGTCAATGTAGAAATACTCTGTCCAGAATTCAAAATTTACTTGAGTAAAAGTACAAAAGTATTGGCATCAAAATATACCAAAAGTAGAAAGTACTCACTACTCATTATGTTTCACAACTTTTACAACTTTTCAAATGTATAAAATGTATACAAATCTTTTAAAAATAGCAGATCTACAAGCTCACAATGTGACACATTGCACAGGCCCAACTAAGTTAAAATGTCATTGTAGTGGACTAAAATTACAATATTTGCCTATGAGATGTAGTGAAAAAATTACTGAAAATTGGAAATACTCAAGTAAGTTAAAACACCTCAAATGTGCACTGAAGTACAGTACTTGAGTAAATGTATTCAGTTACTTTGACACCACTGGTTTGCCGGTTGCCTGGCAACCAAGCAACGTATCACAGCAGGGCCGCTCCCTCCGGACTATGGGATGGTGAGTATGTAAGTATAGAGTGAGGGCGGAGCCTGTTCACACGCTCAGCAGGACGAGAAGATTAAAGACACTTTATTATAATGTTAGTTACTACGTATCAATAACTACATATTATGATACATTGTAACAGATGGGATTACAGTAGGAATTAGACCTTCATCCTGAAACTAGACAACACTGTGTTTATACTTCCACACTTTATAAGACTCACCTGCATGTAAAGGTAAGGAAGTGATCCTTTAAGTTATTATACAACAAGTACTCACATGTTTTACTTAAGTAAAAGTATCAATACTGCAATGCAGAAATACTCTGTCACAAGTAAAAGTCCGGTGTTCAAAATTTACTTCAGTAAAAGTACAAAAGTATATTGGCATCAAAATGTACTCAAAGTACCAAAAGTAAAAACTACTCATTGTAAAGAATGTCCCATTTCACATGGTATCATTATGTATTAAATGTATAAAAATGAAAATAGCCAACGTTTAAAATGGGCTGAGGTGGTTAATGAGGTGTTTTGTAATAATAATTAAAATCTACAAAAAGTAACTAGTAACTAAAGTTTTCAAATAATTGCAGTGCAGTAAAAGTACAATATTTACCTCTGAGATGTAGTGGAGTAGAAGTAAAATTACAGTAAAATTGGAAATACTCCAGTAAAGTCAAAATACCTTAAAATTGTACATATAAGCACAGTACTTGAGTACATGTAGGCCTACTTAGTTACTTTACACCACTGACAACAAGACATCAATTTTTATCATTTGGATTTGTTTAAAGAAAACCTTTTTTAATTTGGTTATATTACAGGTTTATATGTATAAACGTATATATTGAAGGGTTTAGCTTCTAAAACGAGCAAAGAAGGAATGGTTTGTTTATTCATATTTAATCAACATGAATATGCATATGTTGTAGTAAATGTGTTTATTCATATTTAATAAACATGAATATGCATATGTTGTAGTAAATGTGTTTATTCATATTTAATAAACATGAATATGCATATGTTGTAGTAAATGTGTTTATTCATATTTAATAAACATGAATATTCATATGTTGTAGTAAATGTGTTTATTCATATTTAATACACATGAATATTCATATGTTGTAGTAAATGTGTTTATTCATATTTAATAAACATGAATATTCATATGTTGTAGTAACTGTGTTTATTCATATTTAATAAACATGAATATCCATATGTTGTAGGAACTGTGTTTATTCATATTTAATAAACATGAATAATCATATGTTGTAGTAACTGTGTTTATTCATATTTAATAAACATGAATATTCAGGCGGGGGCAGAAAGGAAGAGGCATCGAAATAGTGCACAACACCACAGATTTATAGATTTGCGTTCGGGTGCACTCCCCCCCCCCCCTGTGTGTGTGTGTGTGTGTGTGTGTGTGTGTGTGTGTGTGTGTGTGTGTGTGTGTGTGTGTGCGTGTGCGTGTGCGTGTGCGTGTGCGTGTGCGTGTGTGCGCGTGTGCGCGTGCGTGATGCGCGTGCCGTGCGTGTGTGTGTGTGCGTACGGAGGTCAGCAACAGCCACATCTGGGTCAACAGACAACACACTTCATTTGAAACCTTTCTTTATTCTCGAAGGACATTGAGGTTGCCCTTATTTTCAGTGTCGTCGAGATACATCACAGTACAATTTCATTTTCATTTTCAAATCAATATTCATAAAACAAAACTGAACTAAACAGAAACTAAACAAAAACTAATCGTGTGATACAACACAAATTTAAAAGGAGTTGCAGACACTTGTGGGTAGGTCTGCAGTCAAAGATTTAAATTGACCATATATGTTATGGGGGAACAGATCTTAAATTTAAGCCGTAGTTCATTCCAAGTGGTTGGGGCATTAAAGCAAACTTACAAGTTCTGTTGGTGTTATTCCGAATTTGGCGACCTATGGAATACCGTGACTCTACTGTCCCACCCTGATAAGCACCAGGAATTGTAGGAGTTGAGGCATTACGTTTAGTGTGAGCGATATAGAAAATTGAGAAAATATTTGACAATTTGGCCAACCTTTGACCAGTTTTTATTGTATAGTTTGTTGATTACTTTTGAGGCAGTAATGGTATTTTTCTTTTCTTTCTTAATTTCTTTTTGTAGGTATTAAAAAGCTCTTATAAGTCCTTAAATGGTCTCTTCACTGTCATCTGGGGACCCCCCCCCCCCAAAAAAAGAAAAAGAAATCCTGGGGGTCTCAACCCACAGTTTGAGAACCACTGTGATAGGTCACCTGAGAAGATTGAGTTGGTGTTTAGATGTTGTTTATTACACAGCCATACATACTAGGTAGGCTAACATGTTCCTAATGGTACTTGAAGAAGTGGTGACATACGTTTTTTCAATTAGGTTACAAAACGTCTTAAATGGCTTTTTATTGTCTTTTAATGTGAACTTTTTACATGTTTGTTTGCCATTTCATATGAAGTAACACTGACACATAAATAACCGTGATTCTTTCCAGACTCGTCTTTAAATCAAAGATTCATGTCAACATGTTGTCATATCAAAGTCACAGACTTTGACAGATCACCAACTGCAGTGTAACACTGACACCTCCCCACCCCTACCCCCCAAGGCCTCAGGCTTGACATGTTATGTTTGGATCTTTCATAGTGACTGATGATCCTTGTAGGAATGAATAGATTCAACAGATCTTCGACATGGATCAGATTTAAACAATTAAACCCTATACACTTAGTTGACCAGATTCCCATGGGCCCTGTACTTATAGTTGACCAGATCATCAAGGGCTACATTAAATATCTTTGCAGAAAATAGCTGATCTGTTAGATCGGCTAACTTTACGTCATCAGGCGGCCGGAATCCACAACCGGAACCTCCGGTGCCTGCTCAAAATTGTACTTAAGTGCAGTACAGTACTTGAGTAAATGTACTTAGTTACTTTTCACCACTGGATTAGTAGTAGTACGTGCCCAGATGTTTGCGTGATTTGATCGATTCCATGACATACTGTAGGCCTTGTGTTTCCGTTGCTGTGTGAAGAAGCATCATTTCCCATCATTATCACCAGCAGAACAAGAACGACCACAGGTTTAACAACAGCCCCATCATGTGGGACGTGGGTTTTTCTACACAATGACACAAGGTGTTTTCACCTACTGTGCTGCCATGCAAATGAGGTCCACGTTCTGTGGCGTCACAGGGTACACTGTCAAATCATTAACCCATTAAGACCTGAAGCCGACTACAAATGTCTTCTAAATCCTGACAGTTTTCTGAAACACTTATGTTGCTATAATATCAGTGGTTCTCAAACGTGTCAAGGACTTGTCACGGACCCCCATCTCAAAATATTTAGTTCCAAGGACCCTCATAAGCAAATATTTGAGTTACAAATGTATATATCAAATATATATATTCAAAGATTTGCACAAATGTTCACGATTTTTCAAAAATAGCCAAAGTGTAAAATAATGCTTTTTAGCTCAAATAAAAAAAAATGACACAGATGCGTTCCAGGTCTCAATGGGTAACAGATATAAAGGAACAGTCCATACTGTATCTAGACAACAATATCAGTTGCTTAACCCATTCAATCCGGGAACGCATCTGTGTAACCACTTAAACCATTATTTTATACTTGGGCTATTCAAAAATAGCAGATATACAAGCTCATAGCACGGCACCGAGTGAGCTGGTAGATCTGCTGTTTTTGAAAAATCTTGAAAGTAAAAAGTAAAAAATATTTACTTCTGGGGGTCCCTGGGACAAAATAGTTTGAGATGGGGGTCCGGGTCCTTAACATGAAAGATTTAGAATTTAGATTTCGAATCGGTTAAGAAAAAAAAGAAGCCATTATATGGAAATGATTTAAAATAAGGAAAGTTCTCCATAACTTCTGAAAAAGCAGCTGTCTGGATATGACATCACGAGTGGAGGAAGTGGCTGGTTTTGATTGTACAGCTATAGGGCATAGCAGTGGTGGCACAGATAGAAAACCCATGTGTATATTTATATGTTTTTGTACTTTACAGGTTATAGTAAGCAGCTACAGTGAACACATACACTATGTCTTTTGTACTTTGTACAGGTTATCGTCAACATCTTGCAGTGAACACACATGGACGTCCATGATGCTGCCCTCGGCCCTCTGCTCAGCCTCTACACACAATAGGTACATATAATAAACACCTGCACAGTGCACACAATTATACACAATGAACAAGGTTTTCAACTGTTTGTGTCCAAGGCACACCCATGGGCAAGTCAAAATCTCAAGGCACACAAAATAATAATAATAATAATAATAATAATAATTGTAATAATAATAATAATAAGTGTAATAATAATAATAATAATAACAATTAAAATGATAATAACAATAACAATAAACTCAGACTTAAGTTTTCATGAGGTGCTGGGGTTGGCTCGATGTGATACATTCTTAGGAACTGTCCCCCCCCCCCCCTTTCTTTCCTTTTCTAATTTATTTTTCTTCACTTCTCTCAAATCACCGCAGTAGATGATTGAGATAAGCAGTGATAAAAGTAGAGCACAGCAGTTTCAAGCTGACTGGAACGGAAAGTTTTAGAAGCACCTGGAAGACCTCAGTGGTCTCAGCAACACGCCCACTGTGTGTAAACCTTTTTATAAGCTCTGGACCTCTAGTGTTTTCAACAATCCCCCACGTCCCCACAACCAGTGATGAGAGAATCAAGTATCAATACTGCAATGCAGAAACACTCTGTTTCTGCATCTGTTACAAGTAAAAGTTCAGTAATCAAAATGTACTTGAGTAAAGTACAAATAGTATCAAAATATACTTAAAGTACCAAAAGTAAAAGTAGTCATTATGCAGAATGTCCCATTTCACAAGTTAACATATGTCTATAATGAAATGATAGACAATTTATAGAAATATAATTTATACAAATATTTTTTTAAATAGCAGATCTACAAGCTCTCATCACGGCGTGTTGTGAGCTTATAGATCGGCGGGTCGATGTGGGGGTCCCCTGGAACGAAATATTTTGAGATGGGGGTCCGTGGCCAAATATTTTTCATTGAGGGGGTCCTTGACGCGAAAAAGTTTGAAAACTAGTAAATGCAGTAAATCAGGGGTCTTCAACGTTTTCAGGCCAAGGACCCCCTAGCTGAGAGAGAGATGAAGCAGGGACCCCCTCTATATTGTATAATATTGTGTTTCAGATAAACTTTTGCTGCTCTTTTTTCCTTCGAAACCTATAACTCTTTGCCAAAAATAGCCGATCTACAAGCTCACAACGCCTCGCAGCGCGAGGCGTTGTGAACTTGTAGATCTGCTATTTTTGGCTAAAGTTCTCCTCAGAAAAGAGATGCTAGGGTTCAAGTGGTTAATGTAAAAAATATCATATCACACATAGATTTGGCGGACCCCCTTTAGTAACTCTGAGGACCCCCTAGGAGTCCCGGACCCCCTGTTGAAGACCCCTGCAGTAAATGATCCAGTGTTCTCCTCTCAGCCTGCAGGGCAGCTTCTTCCAACCCAGCCTCAACACACCGGAAGAGGACGACGAGACCATGAGCACCAAGGCAGAGCGTGAGCCGGGCAAACCGGCGACCAGCAGAACCCCCGACCCCAACGACCCAACCAACGGTCCCACCGCCGACCACCTCCCGTCCGCCGACCACCAAGACTCTGTGTACAACGGACACCGGGCGGCCCATAAGCACGGCGTACCCCAAGTGGCGCCCGGCGGCTACCTCCCGTACCAGCCTCCTCACGGCTTACCGGCGGGCTACAGCCAGCCCACTCCCTTCCCCAGCCGGGCGGAGGAGGAGGAGGAGGAGGAGGGGGGCGGGGGCTCCTCCTGGCTCCACCCCCACCCCAGCTTCGCCAGCGGCTGGACCGCCGGCGGCGGCGGCGGCGGCGGCGGCGGCGGCGCGGGCTTCCTCCCCAACAGCCTGCCGTCCTACCCGAGCCACAAGGACCCCGCCCCCAGCTACTCCGGAGATTCTAGCTCCTCCTCCTACTCCTCCAGACAGTTCCTGTCCCTCCCGGGCCGCTACAGCCCGAACCCGGGCAGCCTGGAGCAGCCCCGCTCGCTCCACTCCAACCCTCCTCCCACGTCGGCCAACATGTACCATCACACCCTGTCCCCGTACTACTGCTCCCCTCAGGGGGCCGCCTGCTGCGCTCAGTGCCCCGCGGAGTTCTTCAACAGGGCGGCGCCGATGATGGCCCACCCGGACCTCAGGCCGGGATACCACCCGACTTACCACGGCCACTACTGTGAGGTTTCCCTTGGTTCCCTGTTTTGTCGTCGCTGTCGGGCGGAAAACCTTGTATGTTGTCAGCTATAGCAGAGGTTCTCAAACTTTTTCATGTCAAGGACCCCCAAATTGACACTTATTAGCCCGCGGACCCCCATTTGAAAAGATATGCCAGGGACCCCCATAAGAGAATAATTTTTACAGCTCTAGCAGTGATTCTCAACCATTTTAATTTCAAGGACCCTCAGTTTGCCATGCATTAGGCTGCGGACCCCCATTTAATGGCATTTCTATCTCTGGGACACCCAATTTATATTGTAAAATCAATGTTAATTTAACTCAGAGAGTGTACAAATGTGTGCACACATTTGTACACTCTCTGAGTTAAAGACACATGGGTCAATTTGGTTCCTAACTATCTATCATTTAGCTGGCGACCCCCTGGAACTCCCTCAAGGACCCCTGGGGGTCCCCGGACCCCACTTTGAGAATCAATGAGATATAGGATATGAGGAATCAACAGAGGATCCCGGACAAGCCCCCAAATGTTACGTGAAATGTAACTTTTCAGGAAAGTAGTAGGAAGTAGGAAGTAGTTATTATTTAATCCCAAGCTCTTGTTAATACTTTTTGTTGGATAAACATTTATAAAATCCACAGACAGACTTAAAGGGATAGTTCACCCAAAAAATTACTTTAATCGATTAGTCACCCCATGGAGACTTGTTTTTGTCGCATTCCTAAGCCAATAATTTGATGACCAGTGGACCGGTAGGTAGCGGTAATTTGATGACCGGCTGTGGTTCCGGTGGGAGACACAAAGAATCTCCTTTGTGTCTCCTACTGGAACCGCTGCCGGTCATCAAATTATTGTCTTAGGAATGTGACAAAAAAAATAAAAATATCCATGAATTCAAGTCTCCATGGGGTGACTAATCGATAGGAAAAAAAGGAAATTTTTGGGGTGAACTATCCCTTTAATCACTTTCAACCCGCCATCCCTATTTTGGGCATGTCACCATTTGGGCTCACATCATTAAGCTCATTAACAAGCTCACAACGCATCGTGTCACGACACACGATTTGTAGATCGGCTATTTTAGCTACTTACAAGGTCTCAAGGCCTGACAGCAACGGTTTGCCGTTCTGTTTTTCTGTGTTACTGTGGAAACCTCTTTCCTCATTCTTGTGTTTCTCTGCTTCAGACGCAGACGGCCACAGACTTCCTGGTGCTGCTGGCTACGGGTTGAGGTGAGGTTTCTACCTTGCAGTGGTGTAAAGTAACTAAGTATATTTACTCAAGTACTGTACTTAAGTACAATTTTGAGGTATTTTTACTTTACTTGAGTATTTCCAATTTTCAGTACTTTTACTTTTACTACTCCGCTACGAGTTACTTTGCAGATATAAATGATCATATTATAAAACATACATTAACCACATCAGCCCTATTTTATACCTAGGCTATTTGAAAATAGCAGATCTACAAGCTCACAACGCGTCGCATCGCGACGCGTTGTGAGCTTGTAGATCGGCTATTTTCAAAAAAAATTGTACTATTACTTTTGGTACTTTAAGTACATTTTGATACCAATACTTTTGTACTTTTACTCAAGTAAAAAATGTTCCCCGGACTTTTACTTGTAACAGAGTATTTCTATATTGCAGTATTGATACTTTTACTTACGTAAAATATCCGAGTACTTTCTCCACCAAACATTCATCTGATGTTTGTAGATCTGCTACAGAAGATACAAAGATAGAAATTCAAGTTGAGCTGGGTCCAACTTCCAGATACAAAGATACACAAGTACAACTGTAGCTCCGATGACGCGGCGCTTGATGACGCCAACGACCGCGTTGAGCAACACAGATACAAAGCGACAGAGCGAGAAATATACTGTTTATTTTTGTATCTTTGTATGATCTGCACGTGTGAACGCAGCATTAAGACACATTTGAATACGCCCTGGTGAGTTCTTTGTTGTGTTCCTTTGAGAATGACTAAAGATGGATGTTTTCTCTCTCCAATACAGTGGCCACTACAGTTCATCTAAACAGAAGAATCCTGCCTACAACAGCCCTCTGTCTCTGGAACAGCGTGAGTAGACTACAGGGTGGAAAACGGACAGCTCAAAACGCGTCGCTTTGCGCCGAGTTTCGAGCCTGTATTTTTGATGCTTTTGTGTGACAAAGCTTCGTGTTGTTATCTTGTACACAGGCTATTTTCAGTAGCCTGAAAATATTGTATATTTAATTATAACATTTGACAGTAATAACGACATGCCCAAAAATAGGGCTGCCAGGTTGAAAGAGGTTAAACTGACACAATAACTATATGAATTGAATTTGAATTGAAATTTAAACCCAGCCCCCACTTTGAAAAGTTGACACAAACACATGTCTGTACCGTAATCTGTTAGAGTGTGTTTCCAGTGAACCACTATCAGGGCCATAAAGACAGCTATCATTTACCTTTCCTGTTTATTATGTGACTGGCCTCGAATAAGATTAGTTTTTTTCTTATCGATTTTGACATTTATAGGATCTCTGTCAGTCACAATATCCACTGACAGCTCCATGTCCTTATGATAAGATATTAAGGTCGGGTCTATAATGCATTAAAAGTGCATTATAATGCATTAATAATGGATAATAATGCATTATAATGCGCTTATAAGGCATTATAACACTCGTTATAATTATGCATAACAACTTCTAACTGACTAAATGATGGTAGTTATAATGTGCTGTTCCGCTGAGCTTATAATGCATTATGACCAGCACTTATAATACTTCAATAAGCCTTGTTATGCTTGATTATAAACATTTATAACACTTATAAGCGCATTCTAATGCATCATAGACCCGGCTTTAATACCGTCGCTGTCGGAAAGAAACCAGCTATCTCCATTTTTCATATGTTTTATAAATCAGTGCTATTGAACACCCTTAAGTCTGTGTGCAGGGTTGCCAGATCTGCTTATTATAGTTTCCCCGCAAGATTTTATTTGAAAATAGCCGATCTACAAGCTCACAAAGCGTTGTGAGCTTGTAGATCTGCTATTTTCAAATAGCTGATGTAGATGTTAAAGTGCTCATGTGGCCCATAGTCGCTTCTTTTGGGCTGGTTTTCCTAGACCTGGTTGCTTGTTTCTCTCACAGAATCTGGCAACACTGTCTGTGTGTGGGTTTTACAAATATTGAACCAATGAAAAGTGTTAAAAAGCACTTCTGACTAAACATCCTAACTCCATTGGATCCTCAAACTGTCGGTCAAACCACCTAACTCCAACTTCAATCAGATCAATTGGAATGACGAAGTCAGACGGAAACAATAAACAGCAATGGTCAAAAACCTCCTAACTCCACTTGAGCTGTATTTGAGTAAAGTGGTGATAATATAAGATCACATTTAAGTATCTGACAATGTGTAGAGTCACCATGCCAACTTTGGCGAGGCAGTATTGTGTTATTCTAACAGCTTTTTAAAATGTCCTGAAAAGTTAATACTTTGGTCATAGCTGGTTTCTGCCTGGCAGCAGATATACAGTCTTGCTGTTCTCCATACATACGCGTTCAATTCATTGCACTGTATTTCTCAATGATATGAGTGTAGTGGTGCTGTTGCAACAAGTGACAGCTGGTATTTCACCCGAGGGAAAGCAGCTATTAATCCACTGGAATTCATCTCAGACAGCCGACGAGATTGAGAGACAATACAGAATAAAGAGCCATTCACACCTAGCACGACAATTATGCAACGACGTAACGATAACTATTTGATAGATAGATAGACTTGATTTCAGACACAATAGGTCCATATAAAAACAGAGATACAAAACAGACAATAACAACACAGAGATAGCCTGAGCACCAGACTGATTTCACTCCATAAAGCCTGTAATTATGTGAGTGTCCTCACTGATGAATGATAACGTTCTGTAAATAGTGCAGTGGTGGAAAAAGTACTCACATTTTTTACTTAAGTAAAAGTATCAACAATGCAATGTAGGAATACTCTGTTACAAGTAAAAGTCCGGAATACAAAATTAAGTACAAGTTAAGTAAAAGTAAAAAAGTATTGCTATCAAAATGCACTTAAAGTACCAAAAGTAAAATGACTAAAATGTTTGAAAATAGCAGATCTACAAGATCAGCTATTTTCAAATAGCCTATGTATAAAATAGGGCTAAAGTGGTTAATGTATGTTTTATTCTATGATAATTTATATCTGCAAAGTAACTTGTAACTAAAGTTTTCAAATAATTGTAGTGGAGTAAAAGTACAATAAAGTCTCGCCACCTTAACTCTGAGAGTGTACAAATCTGTACACTCTCAGAGTTGCGATGCGAGTGTGGTTTAGCCAACAGCAACTCAGGACTCCTGAATCTCTGCCCTCCACACCCTCCTGTCTAACATCAGGGTCTTGAGCTCTACAGCATACATGGGCAACTGGCGGGCCACATGCGGCCCCCACCTTCACTTAATGCGGCCCGCACGTTAATATGGGAATACTGATATATTATTGATTCCAGCTGTTACAATTCCAAACATGCAAACATGACCCGCTTTAACCCATTGAGACCTGAAGCCGATTCTACATGTCTCCTAAATCTCAACAGTATTCTGAAAAACGTATGTTTCTATATCAGTGGTGCTCAATCTTTTTCATGTCAAGGACCCCCAAAATGATATGTATTTGGCCGCGGACCCCCATCAAAATATTTTGTTCCAGGGACCCCCAGAAGCAAAGATTTGAGTTTAAAATGTTTGCTTTAAAAATATATATATTCAAAGATTTGCACAATTTTCACGATTTTTCAAAAATAGCAGATCTACAAGCTCGTAGCGCGGCACTCGGTGCCGCGCTACGAGCTTGTATATCTGCTATTTTTGAATAGCCCAAAGTGTAAAATAATACTTTTTAGCTCAAATCAAAAAATGACACAGTTCCAGGTCTTAATGGATTAATTACTTCAGTCTATATTATTAGCTCAATGACTTGTATAAAAATTCCATTGTCTTTTTTATGTCCAATGTATTCGTATTTAAGTTCATAAAGTTAACATAAGTATAACTAAATGCATTTGAAATTAAATAAAAATGTTACTTTTCAGGATTCCAATTCAAAAATAGCAAAAAATAGCAGATCTACAATCTCAAAACGTGCCGCACTGCGACACGTTTTGAGCTTGTAGATTGGCTATCTTTGCTACGTTTGTGTGACATAGAATGGCGAAGTACAGCATTCATTTATGAAAAAAAACTAAGTACGGAGATCAGAGGTGTCTGCCCGACAGTATACGCAATGTGGCCCTCTGGAGTGAGTGGAATCAGACCATTAACCCATTAAGACCTGAGGCGATTCTTTAAAAAAAATCAAAATCATAACAGTTTTTGGAAAAAAATCTAAAAAATTTTTTTTCAAGATTTTTCAAAAATAGCAGATCTACAAGTTCATAGCGCGGCACTCGGTGCCGCGCTATGAGCTTGTATATCTGCTATTTTTGAATAGCCAAAGACATCTAAAGTGACACATATGCGTTCCAGGTATCAATGGATTAAGAAGGAATTGTTAAGGAACCGTTCCTAAAGGATCTCAACCCCATTTTGTGACCCATTCTAATATTCTTTTTTTTTACACAGGACGGGTGTTCGTGACGTACGAGGCGGACAACGACAAACACGTCAACGAAATCATCAACTTCGTGGCGCTGCTGCGACACAACGGCTTCGACACCCACGTACGTTCTGACGTTTGTTTTCTCCTTAGATGCGAAGCTCCTCCTGGGTGTGTGTGTGTGTGTGTGTGTGTGTGTGTGTGTGTGTGTGTGTGTGTGTGTGTGTGTGTGTGTGTGTGTGTGTGTGTGTGTGTGTCTGACATGATTTTGATTTGTGTTTGTTTTCCAGATCGACATGTTTGAGCAGCACTTCAGGAGCATCAGCAAGATAGACTTCATGGAGCGATACCTCAGCGAGGTAAACAGCTTAAGTAAAAGTATCAATACTGCAATGTAGAAATACGCGGTAACAAGTAAAAGTCCGGAATTAAAAATTCACTTGAGTAAAAGTACAAAAGTATTGGTATCAAAATGTACTTAAAATACCAAAAGTAGAAAGTACTCGTTATGCAGAATGTCCCATTTCACAAGTTTTCAAATGTATAAAATGTAGAAAAAGCTTTTGAAAATAGCAGATCTACAAGCTCACAATGTGTCGCATCGCGACGCATTGTGAGCTTGTAGATCTGCTATTTTCAAATAGCCAAAGTTTAATTAGGGCTGAAGTGGTTAATGTATGTTTTGTAATAATAATCAAAATCTAAAAAGTAATTAGTAACTAAAGTTTTCAAATAATTGTAGTGGAGTAAAAGCACAATATTTGCCTCTGAGATGTAGTGGAGTAGAAGTAAAAGTACTGAACATTGGAAATACTCCAGTAAAGTAAAAGTCACCTTTGACTCACTTTTAACCACTCAAACCCAAGCTATTCTGAGGTGAAGATATTTGGTGTAGAGGGAAAACTAGAGGGGCCAAAATATACTTTGACTTTGACCTCTTTATTCATAACAAACATATAATTGCTGTCGGGTAGAAACCTCTTATCTCCATATATATATTTATTTTGTAAATTAATGCCCTACTTGATCATACTTCAGCGTCACACAAAAGCCTCAAAAGTAATAGATTCAAAAGCTTGTAGATCTGCTACTTTTTCTGCTTTTGAATTTGAATCCTGAAAAGAATCCTAGTAAAAGTTTCCACCCCATAATCAAAAGGATAAAACCAGCCAGCGGCTTATTTCCATTGCGAGCTCTGGGTGTATTGTAGTCAAAAGTCTGGCAAGCATAAAACCATAAAACCAATCATATCAAACCATAAAACCAAGCATATCAAACCATGAAACCAATGCATTTTCTGGTCGGGATACCAGAAAATGCATTCAGGATAGAGAACTCGGACAGGACTAGGACACAGATTAAACAAGTGAAATTGGAGGTGATGAAACAAAGACAAGAGCAGACAAAATTGGAACTGGAACACTTCAACACTATAAAAAGGAAGTTGATAAATGGGCACTCTCTCCTGATTGGCTGACATTTTGCAACCCACCTTAAAATGTACTTTATATTCATGAAAGAGCTGGAGAGACGGGGAAACTCCTGTTCCTGAAACACTCTGTAGCAATGATTAGCCTACTATCAGAATATAGAGCTTTTACCCTCAACAAAAACATTTTGTTTTAACCACAAAAAAATCACTTACCCTACGCTACCCTAATCTCCTGGGTCTTTGAAGTTCTCTCCACGGGGTTTCACAACCTACGTCACGTTCACATCACAGTGGCACACATGTTGTTGGTATAACCGTCGGCCCTGGCTCTTCAAAGCTACTCTTCATGTTGTCTCTCGTGCCACCGTTATGAACGTGTCAAGTCATTTGTTTTTTTTTATCCTTTTCTTCTCACGCATGCAGAAGGAATACCTCATCATCATAATCATCAGCCCAAAGTACCACGAGACCGTGACGGCCTCCCCTGTCAGCCTGGAGAACGACGAGCGGACCCTCAACACCGTCTACATACACAAACAGGTAAGACCACTCTGTTTTCCCAAACGGTGGGTGGAGACCAATTTTTTGGGGGATGTTTTATACATTTTGAAAACTTGTGAAATGGGACCTTCTGCACAATGAGTACTTTTACTTTAAGTATATTTTGATGCCAATACTTTTGTACTTTTACTCAAGTAAATTATGAACACTGAACTTGTACTTGCAACAAAAGGGTATTGATACTTTTACAAACAAATGTGAGTACTTCTTCCATCACTGGTGTGTGTGTGTGTGTGTGTGTGTGTGTGTGTGTGTGTGTGTGTGTGTGTGTGTGTGTGTGTGTGTGTGTGTGTGTGTGTGTGTGTGTGTGTGTGTGTGTGTGTGTGTTTCAGCTGCAGAATGAGTTCATTCAGAATGGAAGCAAGAACTTCAGGTTCATTCCCATCCTGTTCCCTGGAGCCAGGAAGGTGGGTTTCATTTAATGTGCCGCCATAAAACCGTCAACGTCAATGTCAATTCAAACCTCAAAGTACTTGTACACAGAGGAACAGTAACACACAACATGACACACGCTCCAAGGAGCTAAATGTGGAATACAAATGATCTCAAACATGAAAATGAAAATAAAAAATAAATAAAAAACTAAAAGTCATTTATAAGTCATATATGATATCATATACAAATATTGTACTTTTACTCCACTACAATTATATATTATAACTGTAGTTACCAGTTACTTTGTAGATTACAATTATTATTACAAAACATGCATGAACCACTTCAGCCCTATATACATTTCGGTCCTTTGAAAATAGTAGATCTGCAAGCTCACAATGCATCGCGATGCGACGCATTGATGCCAATACGTTTGTACTTTTACTCAAGTCAATTTTGATTACCGGACTTTTACTTGTAACAAGAGTATTTCTACACTGCAGTATTGAAAAAAAATGAGTATTTTTTTCCACCACTGATGTTTTCTACTTACTTTGTGTCACACAGTGTCACGTCCCCAACTGGCTCCAGAACACCCACGTGTACGGATGGCCACGTGACCGCGACGACATCCTGCGACGACTGATGCGCGTGGAGAAATACAACCCCCCTCCCATCGGACAGCTGCCCACCATCATCCCCATCCCCATCTAAGAGACCCCCACCCCACCTCACCCCGGGGGCGACCACATGGACCCTAGCTTCTGGCCTATGGCATATCGCCCATCTACAAGCTCGGCTATTTTCCGGATTTATTATCAGAGAGAAGAAAGATAAGGGCCCCAAGAACAGACCCCTGGGGGACCCCCTGGTCAACGTTGACAGCTTCTCAGTCATGCTAATATTGTATGCTCAGGGTTTGGCACGCACTTATACAAACTGTACTGTACATTCCAGAGAGGTAAAGACCTCTTGTAAGGACGTGTTGAGACTCTGCACTGATGGATGCGACCTTTTCTGTGTGTGGCTTTTTTATTGGTGCTTTTTGCCCCTTTGAAAGGAGAATTCCGCCCGACGTTTTTTCTTACCTTATATCTGATATTATGATATCCTAGGATGAGTGGTACAGTAGAAAAAAAATCATAACTCCATCCGAGTCGACCGG
Source organism: Gymnoscopelus braueri (assembly GCF_963280865.1). Classification (NCBI taxonomy): domain Eukaryota; kingdom Metazoa; phylum Chordata; class Actinopteri; order Myctophiformes; family Myctophidae; genus Gymnoscopelus; species Gymnoscopelus braueri. Next base: position 13,742,353 of record NC_137607.1, read on the forward strand.
GATGGCAGCTAAAAACCCGAGCCTATGGTACTTCGCTAGATTGCGTTTTTTAACCCATTGAGACCTGAAGCCGATTCTACATGTCTCCTACTGTAAATCTCAACAGTTTTCTGGAAAACGTATGTTTCTATATCAGTGGTGCTCAATCTTTTTCATGTCCAGGACCCCCAAAATGATATGTATTTGGCCGCGGACCCCCATCACAATATTTTGTTCCAGGGACCCCCCAGAAGCAACGATTTGAGTTAAAAATGTTATAAAAATATATATATTCAAAGATTTGCACACATTTTTCAAAAATAGCAGATCTACAAGCTCGTAGCGCGGCACTCGGTGCCGCGCTATGAGCTTGTATATCTGCTATTTTTGAATAGCCTCCTAAAGTGTAAAATAATGCTTTTTATCTCAAATCTAAAAATGACACAGTTCCAGGTCTTAATGGGTTAACCTCAACAATGTAGTCGTTATATTAATTCCTCACCGCACACATTCCTGTGTGTTGTCGCTGCTGTTGTTGTAATCCCACTGGCTCACCTGACAGTGAGGTGAACCCCGCCGGCAGGACGTATATACTGTAGAGCATTGGTTCTCAAAGTGGGGTCCGGGGACCCCCAGGGGTCCTTGAGGGAGTTCCAGGGGGTCCCCAGCTAAATGATAGATAGTTAGGAACCAAATTGACCCATAGGTCTGTAACTCAGAGAGTGTACAAAAAGGAACCAAATGGACCCTATAACGGGGCTTTGAACCCCCTGGGCAGGGTGACAAATTAAAGGAAAAACCAACATACAGTGGCCCTCATTTATCAAACTTGAGTAGACAAAAAATAAAATGGGTGTATACACTCATCTCATTGCAATTGTCTGTGTTTATCATTCTAGCGTCAATTTAACGCGAGCGCCAGCTCTCAGCCTCATGGACGCCAGTGGTTTTCATCGTAGACGTGCGGTGCAGCGTAGTCGGACTATCTGACAGCAATATCGTTGCTGTAGGGTGATAACCTTGTATGTCCAAAACTGTTCCTTTTTTTTATTCTTTTTTAAATGTTTTAAAATAGTGACAATTGCTAATCTACAAGCTCACAACGCATCGTGAGCTTGTAGATTTTGCTATTTGTCACTACTTTTGTCCGACACTCAGTGGCGTGCACAGACATTTTGAGGGGCAGGTGCTCAAGTAAAAAAAAAAGGGCACCTTGTGCGGCGCGCGGAACCGCCGGCTGCCCTAGTAGTGTGATATTTATTACAGGCACATCTTGTACGTCATAATTGCATATGTATTTGTTTCAATAGCCATATGCTGTCTGATGCAGATGTGTAAACAAAAAACAACGATATTAACCATCGGCAGCAGCCACTTAATTAAAAGAAATCGATCATATTAGGTTTGATGCGTTATCCCCATTTAAACAAGAGCTTTAACAGTTATTCAGATCTCGATAATGGCAGATGGCTGGCTGATGCGTGCGGCATAGACGTGAGAGGATTTACGTGCTGTTAGCCTGCAGACAGGGCGCACTGCGGTCGGTGGGTAAAATTAATATTGCAAACGTATTCCAAACATGATGAGGCATTTTTGGTATCGTAATTCATGTCAGCCTATACTAGTTGAGCAAGATGATTCCCTCAGGGAATACTTGATGATCCCACGGGCAAAACACTACAAGAGACACAAAGAGTTCATGGGTTCCACGGTGTGGCCCAGATCACAGTGTGCAGCCAGGCCACGGTACAGCCTGACACTCAGCCTGAATGTTCATTTCGTTTCACTCCATTATTCAGTCTGAAAGCCCTCCCAGTGCAGCCGTGTCCTGAGATGGGGGCGTGGCCAAAGTGGGACTCTTTGGCGATTGGTTCATACTGGATTATCCCGATCCCGATCGGGCCGGACGGTTAGATTTTCAACCGAGAAAACCCTGCCTTTCTACAGCCTCACCAGACCCTGAATACCTGAATATTTCAGGGGCTGGAGCCAGGCTAAGGCCCACGGTGGAATGGGGAAACTCTACTGACATGCCAGACATTATCGTGGTCTGTGGGGTTGTTGTGCACAATATTGCGATAATACTATTGCGATAACGGGGCTGCCCATTGGATGTCCTGATGCTGCCAGGAAGCTGCCAGGAAGCAGTGAACATCACCTCCCCAACTGGGGAACTGTACGGAGACCAGTATACTATGACGTTATATTTGTATAATGTATGTTTCAGATTTTTTGTTTTAGGATATATCTTTTCAAAGTGTCATTGCTGGCTATAAAGTTAGTGATTTAATCTCTGCCACTTGACGTATCAGTGATTTATTTTCCGGACCGCATTGTTCCGACTTCGATTGGACTTGCACTGTTTTATCTGTGGTCGTACTGTTGTTATATCTGTGTCATGTATGGGTGTGTGTCTGTGCCCAGTCTGGGCTGTGCATGCATTACATAGGTGTGTGTGTGTGAGGACACTGATATGATCGGAGGGGTAACTTTCCACGTCGGAGAAACTACTCTTTCTTATTGGTTCTACATGCAGTACATATCATTTTGAGGGTCCTTGACATGAAAGAGTTTGAGAACCACACTGCTCTAATGCTACAAGCATCAAAACGTGCACCTTTTCTAAAAGGTCAACTCCTGACCCAATTTACTGATGTGTTTCCGATATCAAAATGCAGACACTGTTCCTATGGAAACACTAGCCAGTAGATCAGTCTTTATGACAGAAGCTCCTGCGTCCCCAATAATGAACTCTCTCTCTCATTAGTCACTTGGATCGGTTGGTTCTCAAAGTGGGGTTCAAGGACCCCCAGGGTTCCTTGAGGAGGGGGTTCCAAAACTCTACAGAGCTACAGTATGGGGGGTGTCCTTGAAATTCAAAAGTTTCAGAACCGTTGACTTAAATCTTTTTTTCTTCTTTCCACCTTGATCCGAAATTGAGGTCAACAACTGGGTCTGCTCAGCATTTGTAGACAAGTCACAGTCAGAGCATGACATGCTTACCTGTATCATGCAGCACACTAGGGGTGTAACGATACATTCTAACAGCGATACGATGGTTCATTCATGGATACGATTCAATTATTTAAAATCGATACGGTAACTATTTAGCAAAGAAATTAAATCTATGTGAAATGTGTGGATAGTGCAGGTTTTTAAGGGAAACATTTATTATTATTATTATTATTATGGATATAAATGAGTAAACACAGTGATTCTCTGGCAAATACATGGACATTGTATTTGAACACATTATGGACAAACCCGCGCCTTGACATGAACACAGAATACACACATTTATCCATAAACCAAGTGTAGCGATATGCAATGGAAAAAGTAATTAAACCCCTCTTTTTCTTTTTTCTTCTTAAAATTGTTAAATACAACACACAAGTACTTATTATCGATACTACCGATTATTTGCATTGCAAAACGATTCGATACAAAGTCAAACGATACGATATGTTGCTGTTAACATATCGATATACTTCAATTGTTGAAATTAAAATCGATGCAGTTACTGTATCGTTACACCCCTAAGCAGTAAGCACACCTGTGTGAAAGTATCTGCATTTGTTATAGATTTTTCCTTTAATGCGTCGTGTCGCCCATCTGGTATAATTATGACAGCAGAACATCACATTATTTTGCACTGTAAGAGCAGCCAAGCAGAGCAAGCATGCAGGGCAAAGTGCCAAGCAATATATATTATGGACATGTTCCACCCAGCTGGATGTGAGCCTACTGTGTGTGTGTGTGTGTGTGTGTGTGTGAAGACAGAGGAGTCTTTGATGATAACATGGAAGCCGTTAATTAAATGTAACTGTACAGTACATCACTGCTGTCGGGTAGAACCTGTTATTCTGGAAAATTAATGCCATACTTCTTCCTACAAGAGAGTCGCACAAAAGTATAGCAGATCTACAAGCTCACAATGTGTTGCATCGCTCACTATGCGTTTTGAGCTTGTATCGGCTATTTTCACTATTTTAAATAGTATTTTTTTTTAAAGGGATAGTTCACCCCAAAATGTTTTTTTTTTCCTATCGATTAGTCATCCCATGGAGACTTGAATTCATGGATATTTTTTAGTTTTTGTCGCATTCCTAAGCCAATAATTTGATGACCGGCAGCGGTTCCGGTAGGAGACACAAAGAGTCCCCTTTGTGTCTCCTACCGGAACCGCTGCCTACCGGTCCGCTGGTCATCAAATTATTGGCTTAGGAATGCGACAAAAACAAAAAAATATCCATGAATTCAAGTCTCCATGGGGTGAATATTTTTTTGGGGTGAACGATCCCTTTAAATAATAAAAATGGAACTGTTTTGGACTTCCAAGGTTTTCACCCGATGGCAACATCATGTGATTGTTTTGATCCTACATTCATTCAACTTTTTAAAATGTCATTTTATTTTGTGCCAAATGATTCATACAACCTGAAATCTAGATGGTTCAAAATGTTGTTTAATTCCAAAAACTCTTTAAAGTATGATTTTACATTTACAGCACTTCGAGTTAAAGCCTCATATATTAACTCATTCACCGCCACAATTATTGCTGGCTGCGTTTGCCCACTGCCAGAGATTTTTCATTTGAAAAAAAAAGTACTCAGGAGCCGAGATACAGAATTTTTAAGTTTTAAGTTAACAAGGAAGTGGATGGGAGTCTAGATCTTTAAACAATCATATCTCCTTGGTCTTTGGGTCAAATTTGAAAAAAAAAAAAAAAAAAAAAAACATTTTCAAAAAAAAAAAATTACGTTTTTTACGTCAGTGGCAGGATTGGTAAACGGGACAAATTACGTTTTTTACGTCAGTGGCAGTGAATGAGTTAAAGGGAATACGTTCTGTAGGTGCATGTGAGATGTTGTGTTATGAGGTGCATGAGACAGATAAAGTGGATATGATGTGTAAACAGTCTGATGTGTGTGGATGTGTGTGTGTGTGTTCGCGCGTGAGATGTGTGCCTTTTTAATTAAATGTAAACATTGACAGATATGACACGGCACACAGTACACTGTGTATTATATTATATTATTATACAATCTCCACTATATCTAATCAACAGCTGTTCCATAAACGCATCCCATTTGGTTTCAAAGTGTAAAAATAACAGGTAGTTCATAAAATGTTCTCAATGTTTTTATTTGATAACAAAATGAAAGTCCTTATACCTAATTTCCTGTGATAACTGAAGTGTTAAAAGAGAAAAAGAGCCTAGTTTTTCTTTGCTGTTTTGCCTTATTTATGCTCTGTTTTACGATGGCGTCGTGTGTCAAAAATAACAGCTCTACAAGCTTATAACGCAACGTGGATGCGACACGTGAGCTTATAGATTGACTATTTTTGGGGCATGATAAAATATGAGTTTGGCTTTTAATCTGCTCTTTAGGTTTTGTGTCAGAAAGGTGTGGTGATGTGTTTGCACAAAACCTGAGCACACAGTTCCTGTTCTAAGGGGTCATATGTCTGCCCTGCTTACCCACAAGTCAGTTGGGTTTTTATGACACATTTTTGCTTCATGTTTGATCTTCTGCACGAATCCACCTGTAGGCAATTATGTATATGTTTTGATTGGACCATTTTTGGTTGAGTTACATGTTAGGATTACCCTCTTCAAAACCAAAGTGATACATGTTTATTTTTAACACGTGTTAAATAGATCTATATTCTCATAGTAATCACTGCTATAGAGTGTTTGTTCAGGTCTCCGCGTCTCTTTTATAAACAGAACATATGTTTTCAGGTGGGGATACCAATGTTATCCAATCAGGAGAGAGAACTCATACAGGATACAGGATAAAAAAGGGAAATTGTAAGTGATGAAAAATGAGGATCCCCGCCTGAAAATGATTACTAAAGGAGGAGACCCCTGTTACTGAACAAACACTATAGCAATGATTATTATAATGATATAGAGCTTCTTTTTTTTTAAAGAGAGAAAAAAAAGGTTCAAACAAAAACACAAATCATCAATTGTAATTAATTAATTTGGTATTAAATATTTCTCATCAGTAGCTCTTTGTACCTGCTATACCATTACCTACAGTCAGCGTAGCAGCCTATGCTAGTCCTTGTTTGCACTCTGCCCTCTTCATCTCTTCATCTCTAATCAGCTCTGCTCTAGAGAACAAGCAGAGGCCTGTTTTTCCTGTTCTTTTTTTTCCTTTTACTTCAAAAGGGATATTTCACTTTCAAACATGTTTGGGGTAATTTTAATTTCTAGTCGGGCAATGCTTGATTCAATCTTTAGATATTTGATATTCATTTTATCAGACACGCCTCCTTCCTATACAAACCCATTGTAACTTCAAATTCATCGAAAACATGCGTCCTTGGTTCTGGTGACTGATATTGTCCTTCTAATGCGTGAGGTTTTTTTTTTTCAATTACTTTTTTCATTTATTTAATTGTTTTCATTTTCCAAAAAAAGAATAAAAAATGTATGAATAAAAAAAGTAATTGAAAAAACACGGCCCCCTCACATATTAGAAGGCCAATATCAGTCACCAGAACCAAGGACTTTTCAATGAATCTTACAAGGTTACAAGGAGTTTGAAGTTACAATAGGTTTATATAGGATTGGCGTATCTCATAAAATGAATATCAAATATCTAAATACTGAATAAAGCAACTTAAAAGCTGTCTGGGGGGCTCACAAAAGCCTGAGTAGACGTTAAAAAGACCCCAAACAGTGAAATATCCCTTTAATCAAAAGTAGCAATACCAAAATGTAGAAATATCCTGTTACAAGTAAAAGTTCAGTACCAAAGTAAAAGTACTACAATGTTTCTAAATTTGTCAAACTTTTATCTTCAAGCTTACAACTTGTAGATCGGCTATTTACAAGTATAAAATAAGGCTTAATTGGTTCATGAATGTTTTTGTAATAATCCAAATCTACAAAGTAACTTGTAACTAAAGTTTTCAAATACTTGTAGTAAAAACTAGAAAAAGTGCTCCTCGGAGCACAGGTCTCCGCCAGGTCAGGTAGTTTATTGTGGGCCAACAATGTTCGGAATTCGGTCATTATAGAGGTGAGTGGAATCTGTAGAAGTTGAGGGATTAATAATGATGAAGTTTTGATCACATGACTATAGACATAATGTTTACCGATTTGTGTGATGTTTGGACAAAATGTGTAGGACTAATATTAAAAACATTGTTTTGCAAAAATCGGCCTCCTGGTGGCGCTATAATAGGCCCATGTGAAAAGGGTGGCATTTCTTCCACGGCCTTTCACGGCAATCGGACGCTGCGTTCATGATTTGTGGCATTTTGTTCAAAGCAAACCACTCCTGCGAACTTTAGATGCAAATCTTAGCCAATCAGGATGGAATATGAAGAATCTGACAGATCCGTCTTGATCACGTCACTATAGAGATACTGTGTACCGATTTGCATAATGTTTGGACAAAATCTGTAGGAGTAATATAAAAATAAGTTTTGCAAAAATCGGCCTCCTGGTGGCAATTTGGGCCAGAGGTTCTGCTCTGGCATCCAGGGAGTGTGTGTGCACAGTTTCACGTGGATCCAAGTACCCAAAGTCACTTTACATAAAAGTAAAGGAAGGAACCAACTTTATTAAGAAAAAACTAAAACAATAAAATTATGAGTGCTAGATTAAAATCAATAAAAAGTTAAGCATGGGTTGGATTGACATCGTAACTCGACCTCAGCTGGGCAAGGCTATCCTGAAAATTGTACTTAAATACTAATAGTTGAGTAAATGTACTTGGCTACTCTCCACCACTGCTAAGCAGCATTTCTCTAGATCTGCGTGGGAAAGAGGAATGCAGAATGCGAGGTGTTAATACCCACAGCTGCACAATATTGTAACACACAGCCCAGGGGCTCCTGCTGACATGATGCTGACACTTCAAGATCTACAAGTGGTGGAAAGCAGTGGTGGGAAAAGGTACTCAAATGTTTTACTTAAGTAAAAGTGTAAATATTGCAATGTAGAAACAACTCTGTTACAAAGTAAAAGTCTGGTAATCAAAATGTACTTTAAGTACCAAAAGTAAAAGTACTCATTATGCAGAGTGTCCCATTTCAAGTTTTCAAATGTATAAAGATCTTTTGAAGATAGCCGATCTACAAGTGCCCGGACCGCTAGGCCAGTTGTCCGGGCCCACTACAATAATTTTACAGCTTTAGTTACAAGTTACTTATTATAGAGATTTACATTATAAAAACATTATATTAACCACTTAATCCCTACTTTATAACTGGGGCTATTCGAAAATAGCTGACCTAAAAACGTGTCCCATCGCCCTCCATCTATTGTTCATTGATCTGCTATTTTTGAACGGTTTTCACATATTTTGAAAACTTGTGAAATGGGTCATTCTGCATAATGAGTACTTTTACTTTTGGTACTGATGCCAATACTTTTGGACTTTTTACTCAAGTAAATCTTTGAATACTACTTTCTTGCACTACTGGCTCACACAGCCGGAAGGCCTCTGTTGACAGACATGGCTTTCACAGGTTCAACATAATTATGTGTGTGTGTGTGTGTGTGTGTGTGTGTGTGTGTGTGTGTGTGTGTGTGTGTGTGTGTGTGTGTGTGTGTGTGTGTGTGTGTGTGTGTGTTGAACTCACTGCTCTGGTGGTTGATGTGGGGGCGGTCGCCTCACACAGGATGTTGTCTCAAGACAAGTAGCTGACGCTGCCGGTGTGTGGTCGGTACGATTCCTACGCCTCTGAACCAACCTACACGCTCACTGTTCAACTGCTCATTGTGACAGGAACTCACAATACTAGAGAGAGAGCACTCACAGAGTCACAGACCTCCACCAACTAAATAAGTCACAGAAAAATGCAATTAAATTGATAAGGGGGCGGGGGGATTACATCATTTTGTGATAGGTAATTTCAAAATAATAAACCAGATGAAATGTCTAAATGTTTTACTAAGACTATTCTTTTTTTAAATGATCAGTTTTATATTAACCCATTAAGACCGCTAACGCATCGGTCATTTCAGATTTTAACCACTTTAACCATTATCTTGTACTTTGGCTATTCAAAAATAGCAGATCTACAAGCTCATAGCGTGGATATGAGCTTGTAGAGATGCAATATTTTGAAAAATCATAAAAACGTGTGCAAATCTTTGAATATATATATTTTTTAAAGCAAACATTTGTAACTGCTTCTGGGGATTCTACAAATGTACAAAAAGAAAATGTATTTGGCCGCGGACCCCCATCTCAAAATATGCTGTTCCAGGGACCAGGGACCAGGGACACCCCCCCCCGGAAGCAAAGATTTGAATAAAATATGTTCGCTTTAAAAAGACATATATAAGGTATATATTCAAATTTTTCTCCACGATTTTTCAAAAATAGCAGATCTACAAGCTCGTAGCGTGGCACTCGGTGCCGCGCTATGAGCTTGTATATCAGTTTTTTTTTGGTTGAAAGCTTGATTCTGATTGGTCTATCACTGAATTAATCGGTGTGTTATTTTTGAATAATGACCGCTGAACTCAAAAACAGACCGCTGTCTAATTAAAGTTTCAGAGCACCTGCTCATATCAATCTGCGCTGCTGGATTTTTGCCATATCCAACAGGGCAGCTCTGTAAACAAACACACCATCTCATTTACGGCTAAACATTGCTCTCAAGAATGTTTTTGAAAACATTTGAAACGAGAAACAGACCAAATATTGATTCAATTTTATTTTATTTCCCGTTGTTTTCTGAGGCAACACGTTGGACACACCTGGCATAAATTAATGGAAGTTACTTTCATTACAGTAAGCAATGAAATCCTTTTATTACTCTTGGGTCAATTTATAAACTTCTTTATAAAGTAGCCGTGTAATAAAGAGGGATAATCAATGGGGAGTAGGTCATTATTGAGAAATAAACCCTTTCTGGGTTTATTTCTCAATAATGACCTGCTCCCCATTGATTATCCCTTTCATAATGTATGTTGGGGTCATTATTACATGACCCAATACCATCTCACAATAAATGCACAAAATCTCTGTCCCCAAAATGATGCTCTGATCTGGAGGAAAATGTTCAACCTGGGAGACGATCCTGAAGTTTTAAATTAATGTTTAATAGAATCTTAATTGGAACACTAATGTAGCAGATCAAAGACTCAGGTTATCAACAGGTCGTTTTAATGGTTTTTATCTTCACAAGAAGTAACACTGCAAATGCTCATACAGACGTCATTAAAAAAATCTGAATACAGTGTTTCTTATAATCATCTATACATTGAAAAGTACATGAAATAATTAATATTAAATTTAATAACATAATAACAAAAGTACAATGACATCTGTTATAAAAGTGGATTACAAAGTGACATTTTATGTAAATAGCTCTTAAGAATTAGGTAACAGGAGAAAAAAAAATCTGACAACAGTTCCATTTTACGGTATGTAAAACACTGAAGTGCTATTGGTTCAAAAGCTACAAAATACACTTAAAAAGCAGGAAGCCTTTTGTTCTTTTTTTTTTATTTCCTTCAAGGAAAAGTACTATAAAATAAGTTACAGTACAGTGAATTTGTCCAAACTTGACTTTGTTCCCGTCTTCCAGCCTCGTTGTTGTAAGCACAAAAACAACAAATAAAACCATACAGGAGGAAAGAAAAATCGTTTTCTTATTTTAAAAAAAAGGCCTTTTCCTCAAAAAAGGAAACGCTATCGGCGATATTTAACCAGGCACGTGTGTGTGTGTGTGTGTTCATTGGTATTGCCACACGAAAATACCTTTGAAAACGCAAACAAAAAAACGTTGAATCTTCAAAAACCTTTTGCACGTCACTTGCCCGCTGTGTTCTTTGAAGAAATGAACTACGCTTTTGTTCTATTTACTTCATGAGTTGACAAAAATAAAAAATAAAATAAAATAAAAAAAGGGACAAATACTTCATATGGGATCGCAGAGTGCCGAGGAGGCGGCACCATCATACGTCGTCGGCCGGTAAAGGAGGTATGTTGAACCTTGGTCTGGTGAAGAACGCCATCTTCTCTCTGTGGAACAGACACATTTAGACCTGTTAATCCATTCAATCCGGGAACGGATTTTAGCTATAACCATTATTTTATACTTTGGCTATTTATTTATTTTTTTGAACATTTGTGAAAATATTTGAATATACGTATATTTTTTTTTAAGCGAACATTTGTAATTAAAATCTTTGCTTCTGGGGGTCCGTGGAACAAAATATTTTGAGATGGGGGTCCGCGGCCAAAATCTTAATGGGTTAAGTAAGTAAGTAAGTTGGTCGGAAAATAGGCGATCCCCAAGTTCACAACGCGTCGCAGCGCGACGGATTGTGAGTTTTAGTTAGTTATTTTGCAGATTTGGAATATTAATACAAAACAAAAATTAAGTGATTAATGATGATGTATTAACACATTGACTGCCAAGATATTAAACATAGTTTTCTATCCCCGTGCCGGCGTATAATTACCTCAATCCGATGATATTTGAAACGCCGTGGAACCGACATTGTGTAAAAAAAACACACGGAAAAAGTTTCCTGTGAGTAGACGGAAGGATCTGTGTATCCATGGGAACAACAAGTTTCCAACCGTGATCCGCCATTTTGGAGCTTTGGTCCGCTGAAAACGGGTGGTTTTCAATGGAAAAAAAAGAAACTGAGTTACAGCCGTTTTTCTGAAAATCCCATCATTGGGGCGGATGGAAGTGACGTTTTTTGGAATGACGTCACATCCACATTGTTCTTCTCTGAGAGACGATCGATCATTCCAAAGCTGTGTTAGGTCGCCCCTTGTGGAATTTTCCCCCAAAAATGTAAAAACGAGTTAACTCGATCTAGGCAATCAAGCGATGGATTCTAAAAACGAGTTGACTCGATCTAGGCAATCAATGTGTTAATTACATTTGTGGGTTCGAATCCACCCTGGTGTGTCTGGCTTTGTCGGGCGTCTGAGCGAACACAATTGGCCCGTGTTTGGGGGAGAGAAGCCGGGGCGGGGAGGGTGATATTTGTCATTGCATGTACTCCAACGGGTGGAGTACATGCAGTGGACTGAAGCTCCACACAGCTTCAGGCTGATGATCAGGCTAAAGCTATCCGACATATCTAACTATGACATCACAAACTCCATATATGGATACAGCTGACTCATCATTACATCAGTGAGACGTCACGAGCATCCAGTCAAGCACTATATAAAGGGTGGCCATCGTCCCTTGAGATTGAGACGCAAGCATTATTTACTCCACTACTCGCCAAGACCTTTAAGTTCCCGACCAGCTCTCACCCGAGAGACTCCGGCACCTTCCGTACGAGTATATTTTTGGCCTTACAACCCAGATATCTCTGCATTATACAGGGATCTTCAGATCCACTCTTCTTAATCATCAGGGTTGATATCTCGGTGTCCGGTAAGTAAGACACCACTGTCCTAGACTCGGACAACGAGTCCCTTTGAGCAGTATTTTATATTGTGAATTTGTCAAACTTCAGGCCTCCTTTCTTTTACAGAGGAAGATTTTACAAATCCAACTCGAGCTATAGTGCGAGAAATGTTCCGCTGGACGGTACATCTGAAAGGACATCCAAAAGGATGGCTTCCTGCAGTCGTTGCAGTGGAGCACAAGGTGTACGCCTTTGAAGATCTCCATTACGAGGGCATGGATCCCATTGATGTGAACGTTTTCGACACGGTCTCTTTACGCTGGACAAAGTTGACAACTGGAAGAGGTGGAAGAGGAGAACATATCGTTGAGTTTTACAGGGGCTACACCGCTGTGCTGATAGAAAACATCATTTACATCTGGGGCGGATTGTTTTGTTGCGGGTTTCAAAGCAAAGTGCTCTATGCATTTGATGTCGACACCCACAGATGGTTCAAACCCAAGGTTACAGGGACTGTTCCAGAGGGGAGGAGGAACCACTTAGCCTGTGTCTTGGGGAAGGTCATGTATATTCATGGGGGACTAGACTGGAAACCGGTTCCAGGCACATGGAATGATAACGCACAATGGAATAATACTGCACGACGGAATGACAGCTACAAGTTGGACACCACCACAATGGTCTGGTCTTTCATTAACACCAGAGGCACTGCGCCACCTGCTTTATTAAGTCAATCTGCCACCATCATCGGGACAAAGATGTTTGTATTTGGGGGACAGTGGGCCAGTGGGACAGTGGGGGACAAGAACGACATCAGTGTGTTTGACACAGAGACTGACTGCTGGCTGGACAGGCTTTCTGCCCTGCTTCTTCCAAAAGGATGCAGTTATCATTCAGCCTATGCCTTCAATGGAGAGCTGTACACATACGGTGGTGTCATCTTGTGGAAATTCAATCCAGAGACCTTCTGGACGATGGTTAAGCCCAAGGGGAAAGGCCCGTGTTCATGTAGTATTTATAGATCATGCAAGGTGGGAGATCGTATCGTTCTCTTTGGAGGATCCAATGAACTGTACATTTTAGACTCAAGTCCAAGTCTTAAGATGTTATGCAAGCTAGCAGTTATTCAGTACGATCTGGAGCGGTCAGAACTCCCACACAACATCAGGTGGGAACTGGCAGCCATGACTACCAACAGCAACGGAAGCAAAAAGTCCACAGAAAAAGAAGAAAAGGACAAAAATTGTCATTGGAACCATTGGAACCATTGGAACCATTTACGTATTGATTGCCAATGACGTCTATAGACGAATTTCAAATCCAACGCTTAACCGCCATTGACGTCTATAGGCGTCATTCCTAGGGCTCCCTAAGAAGAATACACCCGGAAATCACGTGATCTAAACAAATTCCAGCCGGTCCGGTCTAACGTTATCAGATTGATAAAAATACATTTATCTCCGATTTCTTTTCCCAGATAGCTCTGGAATGGAGGATCGCGGCCGAACAATTCTTTTCCCCCCGATTCTACCGGACGCCCGTGCGTGTAATGAGCTGATCTACGCGAGGACGGCGGTTACGGAGAATGTTCCATGATTTTTCAAAGGTACAGTAAAATCGCCGTTTTCGCTGGCAAGAGGACCGGAGACGGATGAATTAACTAATCAATTCCTGGCAGTGAAAGAGTTGTAAGAGTTGTAAATATACCTCTTGCTGCTATTGAGCTTTTACTGATATGTATTGTATGTCTTACCCATGAATTGAGCACAAAGGACCACAATGGAAACAAGCCCCTGGGGTTCTCCTATTAGCGGTTATAACGGTTGACTGTACTGCATGTACTGCTAACAATCTTGTTGACCCGTTCAGTCCAGGAACGCATCCATATTTTATACTTTGGCTATTCAACAATAGCATTTGTGCAAATATTTGACTATGTATATTTTTTAAAGGGATCATTTGTAACTTGAATCTTCTGGGGGTCCCTGGAACAAAATATTTTGAGATGGGGGTCCGCTGAAAAATACATATCATTTTGGGGGACCTTGACATGATTTCTTTTTGAGAACTACGGATATTTTAGCAAAATAGTTTTTTTTTTTTACCATTAGGATTTTTTAAGATTTAAGATTTTTCAAAAATAGCAGATCTACTACGAGCTTATAGATCTGCTATTTTTGAATAGCCAAAGAAATCTGAAATGACACAGACGCGTTCCCTTCCCGGTCTTAACTCTCTCAGTGCCAATGAAAAAAAAAAAATATTGCGAACCATGCCAACTTTTTTCTTTTTTTTTTCAAAGTAAAAAAAAAGTGCTTAGGAAGCGAGATACAGCCTTTTTCAGTTATAGGTTAAACAAAGAGTGGATGGAGCTGCAAATCTTCAGATAATTATATCTTAGGTTCTGAATACTTTTTTTCCCAAAACAAAAACAAACAAAACAAAAAAAAAAACCTTTTTTTTAATTATTATTATTTTTATTTATTTTTACTCGGGATTTCTCGTTCTGGCACTGAGGGTATAACCCTAAAACTCGGGATAACTCGGGGTCTGGCACTGAGAGAGTTAATGGATTAATATCTAAGTATTCAATCAATCTATATCAATCGAGTAATACCTGAACGTCTGCACAGGAAGGGGCTCCTTCTGGCTCTGACCCCGCATCTGCAGAACCTCTTTGTTGGCCTTCCTCAGCCTCCTCTCTGCCGCCTCCTCCTGACGCTGCTCCTGCTTGCTTTGGTTGGCCTGCAGAACAACAACGACTCCATTACTCTCTGGGGGCAGTGGTGGAAAGTAACTTAAGTACATGTACTTAAGTACAATTTTGAGGTATTTGTACTTTACTTGAGTTATTTCCAATTTCCAATACTTTTTACTTCTACTCCACTACATCTCAGAGGCAAATATTGTACTTTTACTCAACTACATTTACTTGAAAACTTTAGTTACTAGTTACTTTTCAGATATAAACTATGATATAATAAAACATACATTAACCAGTTTAGCCCTATTTTATACATAGGCTATTTGAAAATAGCCGATCTACAAGCTCACAACGCGTCGTGAGCTTGTAGATCTGCTATTTTCAAATATTTAGTACTTTCTCTCAGTTCTCTCAGTCTATGAGTCATTGACGTTGAAGACCAGTCCAAGTATCTATTTATTTATAATTCATTTGATCAAGTAAGTCTAAAGTCATCACATTAGTGAATCGAGTCCCATGTCGAGTCTTAACCCATTAAGACCTGGAACTGTGTCATTTTTAGATTTGAGCTAAAAAGCATTATTTTACACTTTGGGCTATTCAAAAATAGCAGATCTACAAGCTCGTAGCGCGGCACCGAGTGCCGCGCTACGAGCTTGTAGATCTGCTATTTTTAAAAAATCGGGAAAATGTGTGCAAATCTTTGAATATATATATTTTTAAAGCGAACATTTTTAACTCAAATCTTTGCTTCTGGGGGTCTCTGGAACAAAATATTTTGATGGGGGTCTGCGGCCAAATATATATAATTCTGGGGGTCCTTGACATGAAAAAGATTGAGCACCACTGATATATAAACATAAGTTTTTCAGAAAACTGTTGGGATTTAGGAGACATGTAGAATCGGCTTCAGGTCTCCATGGGTTAAGGGGGTTTTACCTGTCTCTGGGCCTCTCTCAGGAGGCATTGGAAGCGTTCGTCCCTCAGGGCCCAGAGGGGCAGCTCGGCCGCCTCGCTGGGCCCCGCCGAAGCCGCCGCCGGATCCTCCAGGCGGAGCTTGAGCTCTCTCAGGGTGCTCAGCTCCTCCGTCAGCTGCCTCTGGCGCGTCCTGCAGGCCTGGAGGTCCAGCTCCAGGTCCAGGGAGGTCCGCGTCGGCTGCTCCGCCAGGGAGGAGCTGTACGACTGCTGCTGCTGTTAGCGCACGCACACGCACACACGCACACACACACACACGCACGCACACACACACACACACAAAAACAGTTACAAAAGACCAGCGGTGGAAAAAGCACTCAAATGTTTTACTTAAGTAAAAGTATCAATACTGCAATGTAGAAATAACTCCGTTAAAAGTCCGGAATTCAAAATTTACTTGAGTAAAAGCACAAAAGTATTGGGATCAAAATATACTTCAAGTACTGAAAGTAGAAGTACTCATTATGCAGAATGTCCCATTTCAAGTTTTCTAAATGTATAAAAATCTTTTGAAAATAGCAGATCTTGTAGATCTGCCGAAATATATATAAAGCTTACAGTAAGTGGTTAATGTATGTTTAGTAATAATAATCTAAATCTACAAAATTGTCCTTTAGTACAGTACTTGAGTAAATGTACTTAGTTACTTTCCACCACTGCTAAAGACTCCTATTGTACATCAGTGGTGGACAAAGTACATACTTGAGTATTCAAATGTATAAATTACAAAGTACATTTTCAGACATTTTCAGAAATCAGCTATTTTCACTATATTTCACTATAAATCACAAATAACTAATAGAAACTCAACTAAAACTAAACCCTAACCACACTTTAGAAAAAAAGGTGTGTGTGTGTGTGTGTGTGTGTGTGTGTGTGTGTGTGTCTGGGTGTGTGTGTGTGTGTGTGTGTGTGTGTGTGTGTGTCTGGGGTGTGTGTGTGTGTGTGTGTGTGTGTGTGTGTGTGTGTGTGTGTGTGTGTGTGTGTGTGTGTGTGTGTGTGCGCATACCTGCTTGTATCGCAGCGTTCTCCGCTCTAACGTGTTCCTGACGAAGGGCGACTTCTTTGGCAGAGTGGAGCTGTCACTGTCACTGCGGTACAACTGCAAGGAACAAGAGAGGAACCATAGTGTTACTGTCACTGCTGTACAACTGCAAGGAACAAGAGAGGAACCATAGTGTTACTGTCACTGCTGTACAACTGCAACGTACAACAGAGGAACCATAGCGTTACTGTCACTGCTGTACAACTGCAAGGAACAAGAGAGGAACCACAGCGTTACTGTCACTGCTGTACAACTGCAAGGAACAAGAGAGGAACCATAGCGTTACTGTCACTGCTGTACAACTGCAACGTACAACAGAGGAACCATAGTGTTACTGTCACTGCTGTACAACTGCAACGTACAACAGAGGAACCATAGCGTTACTGTCACTGCTGTACAACTGCAAGGAACAAGAGAGGAACCACAGCGTTACTGTCACTGCTGTACAACTGCAACGTACAACAGAGGAACCATAGCGTTACTGTCACTGCGGTACAACTGCAACGTACAACAGAGGAACCATAGCGTTACTGTCACTGCGGTACAACTGCAAGGAACAAGAGAGGAACCACAGCGTTACTGTCACTGCTGTACAACTGCAACGTACAACAGAGGAACCATAGCGTTACTGTCACTGCGGTACAACTGCAACGTACAACAGAGGAACCATAGCATTACTGTCACTGCGGTACAACTGCAAGGTACAACAGAGGAACCATAGCGTTACTATCACTGCGGTACAACTGCAACGTACAACAGAGGAACCATATCGTTACTGTCAATGCGGTAAAACTGCAAAGTACAACAGAGGAACCATAGCGTTAGCCTCATAGCATAATTGTCTAAATCATATTTTTAAGGTTTTCAGGAGAGACAAGACAAAAAAAACACTTTCTGCCTAAGTCACATAGATGACTTAGGCAGAAAGTAAAGTTTTCCACCAGTCATGTTTATCTGCCTTTATTCATATCTGCTTAACTCTACTCTCCTAAGACTGCTGATTCATCCTGCCTTGTTGCCTATGTCCTCAGCCTATCAGAATGCTTGTTACATTCAAAATAATTTCTGCCTAAGTCAAAAGAGTTGACTTAAGTCATTTTGGAATGTAACAAGCATTCTGATTGGCTTAGGACGTAGGCAATAAGGCACATTGATGCAGCAGTGTTGCTATGAGGCTAACGATAGGCAACATGGCTGTGACTCACTGTCAAGAATAGAAAGACGTGCACATCCACACCCTGAGTCGGGTCAGGTGCTGAGCAAAAAAAATTACAGCAAACTAAGAAGAAGAAAAAAACGCTCGCATACCGATGGGCTCCGTTTAAAGAAAAAGTATTTATTGCACCCTTAAAGTGCTGTGACTGATGAAGGGCATGTAGCCCGAAACGTCACAGCACTTTAAGGGTGCAATAAATTATTTTCCCTTTAACACAGTAGCTCTCAACCTTTTCAGGCCGTGACCCCCCCAAAATAATCATATTTGAACTGGGGACCTTGTTAAATACCTAGGCAACTTGGCCTTGACGTCATCAAATGAGAAACAAGTCAAATGGCTCTTACATGTTGCTTGTGTAGTCTTGTCTTGTACATAGAGTCACCAGACTCTATGTACAATATACTGTATGTATTGTCTTTATGCATTTTGTTATGTGTTTTTGTCGTCGAACAGACTTGAAATATCTCTCTGGGACAAATAAAGACTATTATTACTATTATCACTCATGGTCACTGTCACGTTGCTTCAAATAGCAAATGTCACTCACTTTGATGAGTGCTGCCTCGCTGTCGGCATATGGAATGAAAATTATATATATGTGTGTGTGTGTGTGTGTGTGTGTGTGTGTGTGTATTTACCCTGCAGACGTATTGACTGCGCGCTCCAGGGGAGAATGTCTGCGATCGCACCAGAGTGCTGCTGCGCATGAAGGGCGAGGCGTGACCCCAGCGACCCCCGCGCTCCTTGGGGCGCACCCTCAGCGGCTCCGGGAACATACCCTCCGTCATCGTGGCTTTCTCCACCTGCACACACACACGCACACGCATGCACACACACACAAACACAGTGTGTCAACAAAGAGTGCCAGAGTCAGTTTGTTCTCGGGCCATGCACGCACAGGACCTTTAAGCACCTCGAATAAACTCAACTTTATTACAGGTTTAAGGGTGTAAATAAGTGGGTGGAATTATTTATTTTGTCATAAACATACAAATCTGTAACAAGACATGTAAAATAGAAATACAAAATATACATTTACATGTTGAAACAATGATCTTGTGTTGAATCACAATCACAAAAATAAAGAAGAGAGAAAAAGAAGGAAAGAGAGAAGGTCTGAGTAAAATAGTAAAGGAAAAGGAAAGCAAAAGAAAAGGAAGAAGAGAGGGAAGGGAAGGAAAGTGAAGGAGAAAAGGGGGAACCCTGCTGTCTCGCCTAGTGCTCCATCCACTCCTCGTTAAGTGGCACCTGTAAACTCTCGTAATAGTCAAGGAAGGGGGTCCAAACTCCTTGATTTTTTTGAACAGACCCTTTAAGTGTGTATTTGATTTCCTCTAGTTTCAAGAAATACATAGTCTCTTTAATCCACCTGGTAAAGCTGTTGCTTCCATGGAAGGAGGATAAGTCTCCTCGCGAGCAGAGATGTAAAGGCTATGATTACATTACATAGCTTTTTGCCTCGTATAGAACGGGTCTCTGGTGTAAAGCCAAATAGTGCACAAACTTTTTAAACCCATTAAGACCTGAGGCCGCTTCTAAGAATTTTTTTAATCAAACATAGCAGATCTACAAGCTCATAGCGCGGCACTCGGTGCCGCGCCATGAGCTTGTAGATCTGCTATTTTTTGAATAGCCAAAGAAATCTAAAATGACACAGATGCGTTCCAGGTCTTAATTAAACATCTTTGAGTAAGCCTTAAATACATCAGACGAGAACTTGGTGAGATTAGGGCAGGACCAGAACATTATGCATATGGTCTGCTGGTTGTGCTTTAGAGCGTGGACGAGAAGGGTCTTAGTAGGATAGATTCGAGCTAATTTAGAGCAATTCAGAACAACTTCTGGCACAAGTAGAGAGGAGGGTTTCTCTTACCTTTAACGTAGGCGGTTTGCCAGTGGGTTGACCACAGCGCCCCCCGGTGTTGACACAAACGCCCTCCGTGCACAGCATGCTGTCTGGACAGGCCATGACGAACGCTGCGCTGTTACTGCAGCCGCTGTCTACCGACTCTGCCTGCCAGCTCCTGCACACACACACGCACACGCACACGCACACGCACACGCACACGCACACGCACACGCACACAAACACACAGATTTGAACTAAGTAATTGAAAAATGTCTGCATTAAAGGTATAGTTCACCCAAAACCCTTTTTTTCTATCATTAGTCACCTCATGGAGACTTGAATTCATGGATATTTTTTCGTTTTTGTCGCATTTCTAAGCCAATAATTTGATGACCAGCGGACCGGTAGGTAGTGGTTCCGGTACGAGACACAAAGGAGACTCTTTGTGTCTCCTACCGGGACCGCTGCCGGTCATCACATTATTGGCTTAGGAATGCGACAAAAACTCTCCATGGGGTGACTAGCCTCGATCTCCAGGCTTTTATTTTTTATTTTTGCTAAAAAATAAGAGCCTGGACCAGCCTGCTGACGTTCCTGGAATAGGGAGTGTTTCATTTCCCCAACCAACCAGAGTGCAGTGGGCGTCGCTCCAAATGTTGTGACGTCAGGCAAAGATTGTTAATATAGGAAGATACACATTCTCCATTGGAGCCACTAGAGGCGAAGTAGTACACAAATCCTACAAATGGTCTCCTAAGTAGGCGTGGTTTTCTTCTCCCCCGACCATCCCACCACCCTCCCCCTCCCCTCTCCCTGGCTGACAACGTCATATGGATGTGTATTTGTGTATTTTCTTCATTAAAGAAAATAAATGCTTTACACGTTTGAAAGAAAACTGTTATTGGCAAAGATGCTTTTAAGAAACCTATGAAACACACATGTATTATTCAGTCTTATGCTAGATGTGCTCCTGTTTCTGCTCAATGTTAACCATATATATAAATATAAATATAAATATAAATATTAAAAAAAAATATATATAGATATATATATATTATCATATACCTTATAAATAAAAGGTAAATACATTTTTCTTTTATTTATAAGGTATATATTTTACCACTATAGACCATAGTATGTTTAGCATGAATGTTATGTTTAGCAAAATGTCATGATTCCCAAATCATACCCCATCAACCAAGACAGTTAATAATGGAAAATTATATTATTGAGCATTGGAACACACATTTTATTTAATTCTTAATATGTCCATAATGATTTTCACGTACTATATTCACATATATAATCTCAGTTAATCAGTTTTAGAATATCTTATAGGGACAGAGCATAGAGTTAAAAATAAAGGACAGAGCCCTCTATGTCTCGTCCGTCAGACTGCAGATGGACCGAGATGGACCCTTCAGATATCTTCCCAAATCTCGCGAGAGTGTGTTGCTGGGATAGAGAAAAGTCGATAACAAAGTAGATTTTCCCCATCATTTGTGTCTCTAAAAAAAGCCATTTTAGTATGAAAATCTTGTACATATTGTGTGTCTTGTGATGATTGGGTCCAATATTTAGTTCAGTGACCATGGAGCTAAAGAATTGTTCAGAAGCTGTGTTCACGTTTACTCTTCCATTCGAATCAATGGACTCCAAGCTGCTTCCTGTCTCCTAAAAAGGTGTCCACCTACGTCACGCAGAAACGGGAAGTAAACCGGAGAATGCGACTCTTGCTATTTCCCTCTTGGTGTCAGGGCTCTCAATGCTGCACATTGGGGGGGAGGAGGAGGGGCATGGGGTGGGGGCTGACGGACAGATCGGTGAACCAATAGGATCCGGCAGATTTTTTTCTCCGGAGATTTTGAACCCGCCCGTCTAGACATGATATCAGACACGCTAGGGCAGTCTATGAGGTGACTGATCGATAGAAAAAATGTTATTTTGGGGGTGAACTATCCCTTTAAGGCAAACGCTGGTTGATGTTCAGGGGAATACTGACATTCACTTTTCAAAACGTCCCATTAGAAGAGAAGCCGAATGGAACGGTCAAACGGAGTGAGCGTGAGGGTGTGTATAGTTTTTACCTCTCGGACACCGCCTCACAGGCCTCCTCTTTCTTGTCCAGACCCTGCATGTTGTGGAACTGTCTGCCTCCGTCCTCCTGGGTGGAGGTGCTGGTGGAGGAGGTGGTGGCACGAGACAACAAGGCACACACAGCGTCCTGTAGGTGTTCCAGAGAGAAAACATCATCAGTGTCACCGGGCTGTCAACGCACGGCAGACATGTCTGATGTACAGTGGAGTAAAGCAACTAAGTACATTTACTCAAGTACTGTACTTAAAGGGATACTTCACTTTCACATAAAATAAACATTTAAAAAATATATTAAAAATAAATGAAAAAAGTAATGGAAAAATCACGGCCCCCTCACGCATTAGAGTGTCCTACTAATGTGTGAGGGGGCCTTTATTTTGCCATAACTTCTTTCATTTTTTTTTAATATATTTTTTTAATGTTTATTTTATGTGAAAGTGAAGTATCCCTTTAAGTACAGTTTTGAGGCATTTTTACTTTACTGGAGTATTTCCAATTTTCAGTACTTTTACTTCTACTCCACTACATCTCAGAGGCAAATATTGTACTTTTACTCCACTACAATTATTTGAAAACTTAGTTAGTAACAGTAGTAGATTTTGATTATTATTACAAAACTTCACCACTACAGCCCTATACACTGTAGCTCACAATGCGTCGCCATGCGACACATTATGAGCTTGTAGATCTGCTATTTTCAAAGGATTTTTATACATTTTTATACATTTGAAAACTTGTGAAATGAGACATTCTGCATAATGAGAACTTTCTACTTTTGGTACTTTAAGTACATTTTGATACCAATACTTTTGTACTTTTACTCAAGTAAATTTAGAATTCCGGACTTTTACATGTAACAGAGTATTTCTACATTGCAGTATTGATACATTTACTTGAGTAAAAAAATGTTGTACTTTTTCCACCACTGCTGATTTACACCTGATTCACGCTGGTGTCTCGCACCTGAAAACAGCAGATCCACAAGCTCACGACGCGTTGCAGCGTGACACGTTGTGAACTTGCGAGATCTGATATTTTTCGGTGCGAGACGCTCCTGTGTCGGTTCTGTGTCTTGTCACTCGCTGAGTCATGCGACTGCCAACCGTAATGCTACCAAGCAGCCAGGAAAGTGTTAGAAAGTATAGCAGGCGTTTATCCACACTGGCAACATATGATTTACTAGTTAGAGTGGAAACCACTTATACACTTATACTATAAGTGGTTTCCATCAATATAAGTCTTATAGTGATGATCCCAGCTACAGTGATGAACCACTTACTCTATAAGTGGTTTTCGTCACTCCAGCGATTTTCAAATGGGGTTACGCGTACCCCTAGAGGTACCCAGAGGTACTGCAGGGGGCACGTGAGAGAAAGTGGAACATTTATTTTACTTTATGTTTAATGATAAAACATTGATAAACTGTGTGAACCTGCTGACTTGTAAAGTGTTAAACCAAATTAATTAAAGCACTTTACAAACACAACTGTTATTGAATTGTGAAGTATAAGAAAAGTATGAAGTGGTTAGTTGGATAGCAGTGGTGTAAAGTAACTTAAGTACATTTACTCAAGTACTGTACTTAAGTAGAATTTTTAGGTATTTGTACTTTACTTGAGTATTTCCAATTTCAAATACTTTTACTTCTACTCCACTACATCTCAGATCCAAATATTGTACTTTTAACTTCATTGAACTTTAGTTACTAGTTACTTAGTAGATTTAGATTATTATTACAAAACATACATTAACCACTTCAGCCCTATATACATTTCGCCATTTATAAATAGCCGATCTACAAGCTTACAACGCGTCGCATTGCGACGCGTTGTGAGCTTGTAGATCTGCTATTTTCAAAAGATTTTTAGATACATTCTGCATAATGAGTACTTTTACTTTTGGTAAGTACTTTTTGATACCATTACTGTAGTACTTTTACTCAAGTATTTTTTTTATTACGGACTTTTACTTGTAACGGAGTATTTCTACATTGCAGTATTGATACTTTTACTTAAGTAAAAACACTTGAGTACTTTTTCAACCACTGTTAGTTGGATAGTGTAAGTCAGTGATAGTGTAACTTATTAGCTCAAGACCCAAAAGAAACATTTGCTGTTAGAGAACCAGTGGTGTAACAGTGTAAGTGAATAACAACACAGTAATCAGATGATGGTACCATGGTGGTGCTGGGTCTGTGCTGGTCCTCCTGGTTGTCATGGTGATGTTTGCTCCGGTGTTCTGACCCGCCTGGCGCCTGCACCCGCAGCCAACAGAACGCCATCTCTGTACCGCCCTCACATTCCGCCAGGCTCACCTGGGCAGTGCCCTGCGCACACGCACACACAAAAATCATATGGCTCTGTTGCACTTCACTATGTAATGTGCCCTAAATCAGCACTGAAAGTTTCTGAAACACTTGCAATTGTAGCCTCCAATGAGGTCATAAAGACCTATTTTCTATATAAAAACTAAAGATCGATTCGTCGACGCGTCGCATTAAAACTCCCGACTCTGAGTCGACTAGATAAACACCGAGTCGGGGACAGCCCTACGTACCAGTAGCTCCTCCTGGGCCTGTGGTCCCAGCGAGCAGAGGGACATAATATAGCATAACGTACCAGTAGCTCCTCCTGGGCCTGTGGTCCCAGCGAGCAGAGGGACATAATATAACATAACATACTAGTAGCTCCTCCTGGGCCTGTGGTCCCAGCGAGCAGAGGGACATAATATAACATAACGTACCAGTAGCTCCTCCTGGGCCTGTGGTCCCAGCGAGCAGAGGGACAGCTGCAGGGCGCACACGGCCAGGGCGTTGGGCGGGACGGGGATCCTGAAGCCCTCGTTGAAGCTCATGAGAGGCGTCGGCTCCAGCGCCTTGCAGCAGTAAAAGGCGCAGGCCCTGCCGGCGTCCAGTGGAATCAAGTGCACCTTCACGTACCTGAGGAATACACACAACCATTAAAGCTTCATTTATTAGGGTTTAGTACGACGCTATTGCTAGACAAAAACAACTATCTATACGCTAACGACGCGTTGCTTTGCGACATTGTTGTTAGCTTTGTTGTTAGCGTTGAACTACTATATA
This sequence comes from Gymnoscopelus braueri, assembly GCF_963280865.1. Lineage (NCBI taxonomy): Eukaryota > Metazoa > Chordata > Actinopteri > Myctophiformes > Myctophidae > Gymnoscopelus > Gymnoscopelus braueri. The sequence continues at coordinate 13,767,664 of NC_137607.1, forward strand.
ACTAAAGAAAATTCAAACATCTGCAGGCAAATGGTGTCCACTTCACTCTGATTTCAGGAGCATTGTTAAAGGAAGACTTCACCTATTTTCAACCTATCTTCATATAATTGGTCCTCACTAATGCTCATGATAATATGGCACCATTTCTGTCTACTCAGTGTCTCAGAGGAGGGCTGTGGGCAGTTCAGACACCCGCCTACCAGTGACATCATCGATGGGGAATCCAAGCGAATAGAAACTCCAGGCTTTCTATTCTTGTAAAGCAGGGGTCTTCAACGTTTTTTAGACCAAGGAACCTTAGCTGAGGGAGCTGAAGCAGTGACCCCCCACAATATAAACTTGTGTTGCAGATCAACGTTTTCATTGATTTCGTAGAGGGCTTCATAGACGTGTTGGACAGCACTATAATCAGTGTAAATTAATGTTTTGTAAATTTTTCAGACATTATCCACAGTAAACTTGCCCCTTTTTTCCCTGTACATCTAATCTCTTTGCCAAACAGATCTACAAGCTCACAACGTGAGCTTGGTATTTTCGGCAAATGTCCCCCCAGAATAGAGATGCTAGTGTTCAAGTAGTAAATGTGAAAAAAGCCCCATATCACACAAAGATTTGGCGGACCCCCTGTAGTAACCGTGAGGACCCCCTAGGGGTCCCGGACCCCCTGTTGAAGACCCCTGCTGTAAAGTTATCATGCTATAATGGAAGCCATTGTTCTCGCGTTAATACAACATAAACTAATAACAATAATAAAATTTAAAAAAAGGTTAACGATGATGTCACTGGTTTATGAACCAACAGCCCTCCTTTGAGAACCTGGACCCCCCCACCCTTGAGTTAGTGTAAGTAAGTACTCACACTTTGTAGCCGTCTCTCACCACAGCCTTGTTCAGATGTTTGAGTTGGAGCAGATGAAGCAGCAGCGACTGAGAGCTGGAGTCATATCTGTAACATGACAATATCACACCAAATATCAATTGTCTGGTCTGAAAATAATTCATAATTAAGTTCACAAAACACTCATATGCTTAAATTATACTTAAAGTCATACATTTTTACGCTCATTTTTAGTAGTCTTTTTGGCGACACGTCTGGTTTGTTTATGGTCTGTTCGACCACAATTCAGTTAGAAACAAACCATGGTAACCTAGTACTGCTCTGAAACGAAAGCTGCAGGGTCAGTGTTGATTTCATAGACTAAAACTATGACGAAAAATGTTGGTCGACTACCTTTTTTCACTGACGAAACTAAATAAAAACTAAATAAAAACGAAGCTACGATGACTAAAACTAAGACTGTAAATATATTGACAATTTCGTCAACAAATAAAAACTAGACTAGAAGACAAGTCATTTTATGTTTGGTTGCACTCGGGTGTTGCGCTCTGAAAATAGCAGATCTGCAAGCTCACAACGCGTTGCGCTGCGATGCGTTGTGAGCTTGTAGATCGGCTATTTTCAGCATGCAACCAAGTGTAAAATCAGCTATTACGACGCCATTGAGGCACCACCAAAATACATTAGTCGACTAAATCAACTGTAGATTTAGTCGACTATATGATATTTAGTCGAATAAAACTAGACTAAAACATTTCAGGTGACAAAAATATGACTAAAACTAAATGGAATTTTATTCAAAAGACTATGACTAATACTGAATCAAAATTTGCCGTCAAAATCAACACTGTGCAGGCTTCTACTGTAGCTACGAACAATGTAGCTTTACAATACATAAATAAATACATATGTACGGTACATTTCCTGTGTCTTTGTCATTTTGTCACTCACACAAGTGTCAGGGGTAGACACTTGGGACTAAAAATTGTGTTTAGAGAGAAGAGAAGTCCTTTTAGCTCAAATGTCTGACTGTACCTTGTACTGTTTACATTTCTGCCTAATAAAGTATTCAATCAATCAATCATACCATGGGTATCATGTAGAAGTTGTGTTACTCACAGTAATCCTAGCTGTATCTGAACAGCCTCGCTGGCAGACGTCAGGTCTTTCATGTAGGACATCTCGTCAGACTCCTCCGCTCTGTCAGAGGACCAACAACATTAACAACACATGGTGTTAATACCGCTGAAATCCTACATCAGGGGTCTTCAAGGTTCAAGGTTAAAGGTTCAAGGTTGTTCTTTATCTTGTGGCTACAGGTACATAAGAGTAAAACTTATTTTAGTTTGGCTTCCTTCAGACAATGCAGCAGCAACAATATGGACAGCTTTGATACGCAATATTTCGCAGACACATCTGCGTGTCGTTTATTCATCATTCCCTGTGTGTGAAGACTTTAAGCTTAAATGTCACGGATATTTCAACGACGGACGGATTTTTAATAGAGTCATAATAGAGCGCGGTGTAGAGAGCACTGTGGACTGACTCCTTCAATACTAACCTGCTCCCTGAGCAAGACTCTTAACCCCTAATTGCTCACAGGCCCTCATTGGAAACAAGACCGCAAGGACTTTCATGAACGGACCTGTTAAAGGAATTATCCTTATCCTATCCACTGTCATACTGCAGTTTGTCTCTTCTGTCACTAGGGGGCAGAAGTACTCCAGTGACAGAGAGAGAGGAGCAGGGGTGTTTGGAGAGCTTTGGTGGAAGGTAACTAAATGCATACTGTGGTCAAGTGCAATTCTAGGTAATTTTACTTTACTTGAGTATGTCCATTTTTCAATGCACCTCAGCGGCAAATATTGTTGTCTCCGCCAGAGGTGGAGAGTATGTTTTCGTTCTTGTCCTTCCGTGTGTGTCCCCGTCTCAGCCAAGCTAACATTGGTCAAACTTCGCGTGACACGTGACAATATTGTTGTCACCAATGCTCTGATTGGCTAGCGAGACGCATGATGACATAGAAACCTATAAATAGGTGTGTCACTTCAAAAAAAAATCATATTTTTTGAAGTGAGCTTCCATCAGCCAAGGTAAGCTAACATTGGTCAAGTGACACGTGACAATATGTAATATAAATAGGTAAGACAGGATTAATCAGGAACAGTACTGGCGGAGACCTGTGCTCCGAGGAGCACATTTTCTAGTTCTTAGTTTTTTTACTCCACTACAATTATTTGAATACTTTAGTTACAACTACAAGGTACTTCATAGATTTAGATTATCATTACAAAACATACGTTAACCAATTAAGCCCCATCTTATACTTCCTCTGTTCGAAAATGGCCGATCTGCAAGCTCACGACGACTTGCAGCTTTACTATTTTCGAAACAATACTTTTTGTACTTTTGTACTTGTTCCACCACAGTTCAGACAGAGGAAGGGGATGTACTCACCTCCGGCCCCAGGCCTCAAACACGCCGCTGTCGGTGGCCAGGGCGTCCTCTGACACGCCCGTGGACACTCTCCTGGCTCTTCTGCCGCTCCGGTTGGCACTGTTACACCTCAGAGTCACTCCTGGGAGGGGCCACAGGAACACACTGTCACTTAACCCATGATTAACCCATTCAAAAGCCAAACATTTTGCTTTAAAAATATATATATATTCAAAGATTTGCATTCCGCATCTGTGTAACCACTTTAACCATTATTTTATACTTTGGGCTATTTATTTATTTTTAAATCGTGAAATTTGTGCAAATCTTTGAATAAATATGATTTTTAAAGCATTTTTTTTTTACAAAAATCTTTGCTTCTGGGAAATTTTAACTTATGTTGCTATATTATCAACTTTTTTCATGTCAAGGACCACCCAAAACTATATGCATTTGTCCTCGGACTCCGCCCCCCCCCCCCCCCCCCCCCCATCTCAAAATATTTTGTTCCAGGGACCCCCAGAAGCAAAGATTTGAGTTAAAAATGTTTATATATTCAAAGATTTGCACACATTTATATATCAAAATAGCAGATCTACAAGCTCATAGGTAGCTCGACGGCGCGCTATGAGCTTGTAGATCTGCTATTTTTGAATAGCCAAAGTATAAAATAATGGTTAAAGTGGTTAAAATCTAAAATGACACAGATGCTTTCCGGGTTTCAATGGGTTAACCCATTCAATCCGGGAACGCCTCTGTGTCATTTTAGATTCGAACTATAACCATTATTTTATACTTTGGCTATTCAAAAATAAGCAGATCTACAAGCTCATAGCACTCTGTGGGGCGCTATGAGCTTTTTTTTAAATAGCCAAATAAGTCTTAAAATGACACAGATGTCATTCAAATGGCATCAAAGGCCTACCTTTGTCTATTGTCTATAGAGTGTACTGTCTGACTGCAATGTTAATGTTATGCCTGATTTACATTTGGTTGCACATTGTGTCCTGCACTGAAAATAGCTATTTATAGGGCTTGACATCAGCGCGTAAATACGTATAAACATATACAGTTCATTGTGTTATTTGCTGATGGTAATCATATTCTGAAGAAAAAAATATATTCATGATGCAATCCATATTGAGGGGAATTCCCCTTGCTGTCCATTTCAAACTGCTTTTTCTACAAGCAGCTCTACTTGCTGCCGTTACGTCAACACCATTCATATTTTGAATTGAGTGTGACAGTCGGAATGGCTTATTTTACAGCTAAACACAGTGAACAAGGACAATGTCACGACCGCCGAGGGTAGGAAAACAGGAAGTGAGGGTTTGTAGTTTTCACATTCACTGATTGCAAGAGCATTCCTTGCATGAACGGGACGTGTTGTCGCTGACAGGCAGAAACCTGTACATATTTCATTTATTTTTCATAAATGAACGCCCTTTCTTGTGCTTCGTTGTATGTCACGCAAAATAAATAAAATAAATAGCATAATCAACAAGATCACAACGTGTCGTGATGCGACGCGTGTTGATCTGCTATTTGAACAAAACTAAACAAAATATATATTTATTTCTTTTTTGTTTTAATGCGATTTCTAAAACGGATGCCAGGTTGAAAGTGGTTCAGTGTGTCTGTGGGTTTTATACATTTAAGCAATAAAAAAGATTAACAAGAGCTTGTGACTAAATAATAACTACATTGGAACACAGCATTCTCCTGAAAAGTAACAGTTTCAGACGTACAAAGATTTCCACCCGACAGACAGTGACGATATGTCACTCGAGTGACAGTGAGTGTGATATTTGATGATATGTCACTAGAGTAACGATATGTCACTAGAGTAACGATATGTCACTAGAGTGACAGTGTGATACTTGACGATATGTCACTAGAGTAACGATATGTCACTAGAGTGACAGTGTGATACTTGACGATATGTCACTAGAGTGACGATATGTCGCTAGAGTGACAGTGTGATACTTGACGATATGTCACTAGAGTGACGATATGTCGCTAGAGTGACAGTGTGATACTTGACGATATGTCACTAGAGTGACGATATGTCACATGTCACTAGAGTGACAATATGTCACTAGAGTGGCTATATGTCACCAGAGTGGCGATATGTCAGTAGAGTGACAGTGTGTGTGATATTTGACGATATGTCACTAGAGTGGCGATATGTCACTAGAGTGACAGTAAGTGTGATATTTGACGATATGTCACTAGAGTGGCGATATGTCACTAGAGTGACAGTAAGTGTGATATTTGACGATATGTCACTAGAGTGACAGTGAGTGTGATATTTGACGATATGTCACTAGAGTGGCGATATGTCACTAGAGTGACAGTGAGTGTGATATTTGACGATATGTCACTAGAGTGACAGTGTGTGTGATATTTGACGATATGTCACTAGAGTAGCGATATGTCACTAGAGTGACAGTGAGTGTGCTATTTGACGATATGTCACTAGAGTGGCGATATGTCACTAGAGTGACGGTGTGTGTGATATTTGACGATATGTCACTAGAGTGACAATAAGTGTGATATTTGACGATATGTCACTAGAGTGGTGATATGTCACTAGAGTGGTGATATGTCACTAGAGTGGCGATATGTCACTAGAGTGACAGTGTGTGTGATATTTGACGATATGTCACTAGAGTGGTGATATGTCACTAGAGTGACAGTGTGTGTGATATTTGACGATATGTCACTAGAGTGGCGATATGTCACTAGAGTGACAGTAAGTGTGATATTTGACGATATGTCACTAGAGTGGCGATATGTCACTAGAGTGACAGTGTGTGTGATATTTGACGATATGTCACTAGAGTGGCGATATGTCACTAGAGTAGCGATATGTCACTAGAGTGACAGTAAGTGTGATATTTGACGATATGTCACTAGAGTGGTGATATGTCACTAGAGTAGCGATATGTCACTAGAGTGACACTAAGTGTGATACTTGCCCGTGGAGGTGAAAGCCCCTTGGGGAGTGGTGCTGCCGCCGCCGTCTCTATGACCCTTGCCCTCGGCTTGGTGTACGCCGGCGCCGGGACCGCCGGGCTCCTCTCCGCCGGGCGGGGGGGCTCCGGCGAGCGAGGGCCCCGGCTGCTGAGGCCCCTGGGGGCCCCGCAGCCCCTCCAGCAGGCCGCGGCCCCCCGCCAGCTCCATGTACTCCTCCGTCATCTGGGCCAGGGGGCAGTCCTGGGGGGCCGAGTGGTACGGCGTGTCCATGGGCGAGCTGGGCGGGGACAGCGAGGAGAGCGAGGAGCGGGAGGAGAGCGAGGCCAGCGACTGGGGCGTGTCGTGGGACCGCTTGGCCTTCATGTAGGAGAGAAAGAGTTCATCACACTAAATCACTTGAACTCATTCAGTGCCGTATTACAATATATATTTTTTCATATATTGTAGTTTCATTGCACATAAAGTGAAATATTTCGAACCTGTTTTTGTTTTAATCTTGATGATTACAGTATATGATGTTTTCCACGATATTTATATATTTTGTGAAAGTTCAACCCCCCCCCCCCCCAAAAAAAACTAAAATCTAAAATATCACATCTACGATCTAAGTGAGCTCGAAGATGTGATATTTTTTTTCTTTTTTTTTTTTACAACTTTATTTATGGTATATATAATAATTGGTACATCATCATTGGGAACTCCCAATATAGCAGTTATTGGATTGGGCTCAATTGTTATATGACAAATGGTTGAGAAGGCATTAAAGATATTATTCCAAAACTGAGTCAAGGATGTGCATCCCTAAAACATATGGCCAACAGTGGCTGGCTCCAGATTACATCTAATACAGGTAGAATCTATATCAGGATAAATTTTGGACAGTTTTTCTCTCAAGAAATGCAAACGATGAAGTATTTTAAATTGGATCAAGCAGTGTCTGAGACACAGGGAGGTGGTATTAATGCGTCTCAAAGAGCGCTCCCAGATATCCTCCTCCAGCTCAATACCTAGGTCCTGTTCCCAGGCTAGTTTTGAAGATGTGATATTTTTGCTAGTTTTATGCAACACTGTTGTACGACCGAGAAAATGTTTGACGATTCGTCGATATAAAGAGAATTCAAAAAGAAAAAAATAGATTCTCCATTATTCGACTAATCAGAAAAGTCATCGATAGAATAATGGCTGTGAAAACATTGGATAGTTGCAGAGCCTCTACCTTAATGCCCCCCTGGGTGAGGAGGGGGTCGGCGGGGCCGAAGCCACCGGGGCAGCCCCCGGGGGAGAGGGCGGTGTCCGGGGGCAGCATGTAGCGCAGGTGGGGGTCGTGGAGGTCTCCAGCGGTGGCGGGGTCGTGCCTCTCGTACTGCGGCGGGCCGTAGATGTCGCTGAAGCTGATGGAGCTGAGGGAGCCGCGGCTGGACGCTAGGGAGCCACGGCTGGAGGCCAGCGAGCCGCGGCTGCTACTGGACGACACCGTCAGAGAGCTGGCCGAGAGACTGGACACAGAGAAAGAGAGAGAGAGACCAGTCAACCTCACATTGTTTATGCGGAACCAGAAGGAACTGGATCCAACACTGAGGAACCGGAATCGGTTTCATCACATTTTGGAACCGTTTCTGGAACCGGTTTATCACACACTATCAGGGCTGGTATGTGGACTTCATGTCTGCTATACGATTACAATACTGCTCCTAATAGTTAAGATGGGTAAATGCAGAGGACAAATTTCTTCTTCGTATGTGCAAATATACAGTGACAAAAAAATCCCCCTTTCCCTCGTTAAAAAAATCTTGTAAGACCTGCCGAAACGAACTTTGACAAGGCACTGGTCCGCAATGATGTCATTTTGTTGTTATTGACCTGACAAACTTTGTTACAGCTAAAGGAGCATGCTGACAGAATTAAAGGTTTCATGACATCAAATTATTTTTTTCCTTTTTTGGGGGGATTTTTGTAGGTTTTCTGACCTCAATTACACCCAAAAGAAACTATGAACATTCAGTTGATTTTCTGTAGTCTGGGGTTTTCTGAATAATTAGGCTCAGAAAAGTGCTGTGATTGGCCCGTGGACTTTCACGACACAGTCCATTAATGCCGCCTCCTCTCCTCTCCTCGCCCCTCCCCTCCCCTTCTCCTTCTCCTTTGGGGGGGCGGAGTAGAGGCGATTATTGACAGGCAAAATCACTCAACAGTGACACCCGCAGGCAAATATGTTTTTTTTTTATTGCAACTGAAAAGGCTTCAGAACACAGAGAAAAAAAGCCTGCCATGGCTCACTGGAGTGGATTTTTCAGTTAGAACCTTTTAATACACGTTTGAAGGACCATGATAAAGACTTTTAATGTTTTGTAAACCAGCATGTAATGAAGCCTTTAACCACTTGAACCCCAGCATCTGTATTCTGGGGGGAAAAGTTCACAGACAATAGTAGATCAACAAGTTCAAAAGGTGTAGATCGTCTGTTTTCAAGTGGTGAAGAGTGTTGTTACCTCTTGAGCTGAGAGTGAAGGTAGGTGGTGATGCGTGTTGCTTCCTCCAGTTGCCTCAGGAGAACATTTCTCTTCTCCTGCAGTAGGATCCTGGTCAGGAGAAAAAACAACACAACCATATAATCACAAAATAACATCAGGTTGTTGTTGTTCTGTTCTCTCCTGATGGGAGAAGAAGCAACCGTGGCCAGAATGTCTCCCTCTATGTGTGTGTGTGTGTGTGTGTGTGTGTGTGTGTGTGTGTGTGTGTGTGTGTGTGTGTGTGTGTGTGTGTGTGTGTGTGTGTGTGTGTGTGTGTGTGTGTGTGTGGGCCTTCTGTGTACCAGTGTGGTGCATAACCCATTCAAACCAGGAACGCATCCGTGGTTCCACTTTTATCCATAATTTATACTTTGGCTATTCAACAATAGCAGATATACAAGCTCATAGTGCGGCACCGAGTGCCGCTCTATGAACTTGTAGATCTGCAATTTTTTGCAAAATCTTGAACATTTTGGGCAAATATATTTTCAGATGGGGGTCCGGCCAAATACATATAATTTTGGGGGGCCCTGAACTGGAAAAAGGTTTTAAGCGCCACTGATAGATAGCAACATAATTAATTTCAGAAAACTGTTAGGATTTAGAAGACAGTAGAACCCCCAGAAGCAAAGATTTGAGTTACAAATCTTGTAAAATGTAAAAATATATATATTCAAAGAAATGTTCACGATTTTTCAAAAATAGCAGATCTACAAGCTCATAGCGCGGCACTCAGTGCCGTGCTATGAGCTTGTATATCTGCTATTTTTGAATAGCCAAATAAATCTAAAATGACACAGATACGTTCCCGGATTGAATGGGATAAGCAACCTTGTCTGTTCCATATCACTAAGGTTTACTGTCTGCATCTTCCAGGCTGGATGAGGGCCATGAGGGTGCCTGGATTCTACCCTCTGATTTCCCGTTAGTAGTGCAGACCTCCACAGATAAGCTGATAGTAACACAGAATAAATTATTTATGGTGGACTACTGTAAAACAACGCCCCCCCTCCCCTCATTTTTTTGGTATTGTTTCAATCTTCATTAGTTACCGTTCAAAGATAAATAGTTAGATTTCAAAAATAGTTCCAAGTAGCTTATCTACAAGCTCACTTTTGCTATTCGTATTACAAAGTACATATAGGGCTTAAAAAGGACCAAACCAACGTAATACAGCACCTCCGTGTGTGATAAAGAAGGACCAACATTTAAAAGTTATCTTTGGTGAACGTGACATTCTGTCTAATTATTGTCCTTTTTCCTTTTTTTCCTCCTCATTATTGCTGCAGAATGCTTTGACCATGTATCGTACACAAACACTAATGGTTCCACTAATGGTTTTATTTTTAGATATCGCATGTGTTTACAGTCAATGATATTGAATGTATCAGAACAACCCAGTACATATTGGCTAAACATCAGGGAGCACATTAAGAAAATACTGGACGTTTGAATAGTGTGTACTGTATTGTAAATCATTGGTCCAGACTGAGATTATTTTAAAGCTACCTACAAGTTTCAAGTCTCTGCAAGTTGGATTGTCATTGTGTACAAAAATGAATGGAAAACAATTGCTTGCTGGAAGACCAAACAAACCACAGTCTGCTTTGAAAAATGTCAGCAGTAATGTTGAGTGTACGGTGAGTCATAATCAATAAGCTGAACGAGGTTCTTTAATGGGGCAGAGCTGGTTGAAGACGGCACATCACTGTATATGCACCAGGACATTTATACCAGAGTTAACTAGACTCAAGACTAACATTTAAAGGAAATAAATCATGTAGTAACCTGAAGTGTTGATTTTGACAGCAAATTCCATTTAGTTTTAGTCATATTTTAGTGATCTGATTTTTTTTAGTTTTTGTCTAGTTTTAGTCGACTAAATATCATAAGATTATAGTCGATTAAATCTACAGTTCATTTAGTCAACTAAAATGTATTCTGGCGGTGCCTTGATGGCGTCGTAATTGCTGATTTTACACTTGATTGCGGCTATTTTCAGAGCGCAACACCCCAGCGCAATGAAGCATAAAATTACTTGTCTTTTAGTTCTACTGGATCTCTTCTCCACTTCTCCGTTTTTATTTGTTGACGCAATTGTCAATGTATTTAGTCTTAGTTTCATAGTCTTTATTTAGTTTTTATTTATTCAGTTCAGATTTAGTCAGTACAAAAAGGTAGTCGACGATAATTTTTCGTCATTGTTTTAGTCGACGAAATCAACACTGCCTGAAAGTAAAATAAAAACTAGTAAAACTAAATAAAAAACAAAAATGAACCATGCAAAACCTAAAACCTAAAAAAACGAATGAAAAAAACTAAAAAACAGAATGTCTTAAACTAAATGCGTTGTGAGAGTGTGGATGAGCCTCCTGAATGGCTGCCCTCCACACCCTCCTGTCTAGCATCAGTGTCTTGAGCTCTGCCGTGACTTTAGCGCCACAAAAAAACTAAAAGTAGGCACTAACTTTTATGCACTTAAGTTGTGAAACACATTCAAACTAAAATGAAATCGAACAGCAAATTTAGGGCAATTTAGGGGTCCTTGGCATGAAAAAGGTTGAAAACCACTGTACTAGACCATCCAGAAAAACACGATAATTCACATAATATGCGATTATGTGCATAATTAAGCTGGGGTCACTTTTATTCAAAAAGGGCAAAACTTTCCGCATATTTCGCAACTTCCTACAACTTCACCGCGTTAAATCACATAAAACCTCGCATATTTCATAGCAAAATCAATGAGTTTTCCTGGAGGGTCTATTGTACTGGGAGGCTCCAGTCCCAGGGGCCAACAGCAGAAGAAGAAAATGCAGAGTGTTGTTGCAGCAGTATATATATACAGTACCTCTGACTGGCTCCCTGGCTCTGGGCTCCCTGGGCCCTCAGCACCTCCTCCTCCAGGCCCCGGCGCCTCTCCTCCAGCTGCTGCAGCATCTCGGGCGGGCACTGCGTCCCGCTCACCAGGGTCAGCTCCTGCAGCAGAGCCTCCTTCTCGCGCAGGAGGTGCAGGAAGTCGCGGTCGCGGTCCGCCTCCGCCCGGCCCGACCAGCTCTCGCTGTCCAGCTGGGCCAGCTGGTGCTGGATGCTCTGCACCCTGTGGACGGGACGGACCAGACGAGATGGACGGTCAGACAGTCGGTCAGACAGACAGACAGGCCGTGACAAGTGTCAAGCCTACAGCCAAATTTAAGTCTGATTCATACTTTGTCGCAAGACGGCTAGGCCTGTCACAATTATTACATAATCGTCTAGTCGCAATTATTTGAGATAATCGCATAATCGTCATAATCGTTTCAATGTTGAAAACAACTTTTTTATAAATATATTGAATATGTCAATAATTTCTTTGTATATTTAAGTTATTTGCCCTGTGCAAACAGGAAAAAAAAGTATTAATTTATGTTCCACTATGTTCAATGCCAAACACACAATTAAATCGTTAATCGCAATTATTTGTGTGACAATTAATGACAATTAAGTCTACTTAAATTTGTAATCGTGACAGCTCTAAAGACTGCGTCTTGTGCCAAAATAGCAGACCTAAAAGCTCACAACTCTTCATCTTTCTGGAAACAACAAAAAACGATAACCCTAACCCTTCCACAAAAAAATATTTCATCCACTGTTTTACACCTGTAAACCTGTGATGATGAGACAATAGAATAAAAGTGATTCTGGAAACATTTCCATCATCTGAAAAGTGCTACAGTTTAACTCAGTGGTTCTAAACCTGTGGGTCGGGACCCCCAGGGGGGGTCCCCACATGATATTTGGGGGGGTCCTCAGATGACATTAACTCTTTGACTGCGGACGACGCGATAACGCGTCAAGTGCTACTTTGTCCAGTTGGCCGTCAACGCGTTTGACGCGCTGGACGCGCGTTCATTGTTTAATCTCTGATTGCGCTATGCTGCTTAATATTCAATGTTATTTTCGAGTTCCACTTACTTCACCCACATCTGCATCCGGTTTCATGACCTGGATTCCGTTTCCGGTTTTTGATTTTTTTCCCCGGTCATTTTCGTCCAAAATAGGTACACAAACGTTTTTTCACATGGTATAACAGACAAACGGACAGGTTCTCTTCTATAATCTATGGTCTGGGTGACGATCAGTCATCGCCGTCGTGTATCACATCGTAATTTTGGCCGATCAGACCATCTGGGACTACGTCACATCCGTTTTCATGTTTTTCCCTGTCTAATCTCCCAAGAAGGGTGACAGTGACCCAACGACCTGATCAAGCTGTCATGTGCTGCTCTCTAGTGGCGGATTTGTGCTGTGCCTTTAAATTATGTGTCTTTAGATTATTTTCATGAAAAAAATTCAAAATATAAAAATAAAAAAACACGAAAATTGCTGGCACTGGGGGAGTATTTTATGAAAATACTCTGGCAGTCAAAGAGTTAAAGTGATAATTTACTGAGTTTTTTAATTCCTAAAAAAAAGATAAGAAAATATTTGAAATGAAAAAAGGCCATTACTGCGTCAAAAGTAATGAACAAATTAAACTATAAAAACTGGTCAAACATGGGCCAAATTGTCAATTAAATAGCTGATCTACAAGCACACAACGCCTCACAATATTTATCTGTGGAACCGAGTCAAACTAAATGTAATGCCTAATGATTATTTTGGGGGGTCCCCAGTTCAAATATGATTATTTTGAGGGGTCCCCAGTTCAAATATCATTATTTTGAGGGGTTCCCAGTTAAAATATGATTCTTTTGGAGGGTCCCCAGTTCAAATGTGATTATTTTGGGGGGTCCCCAGTTCAAATATGATTATTATGGGGGGTCGCGGCCTGAAAAGGTTCAGAACCACTGGTGTAACTAATACTTACGTAGCTTTGACAAGGCTGTTTTTAAAGCCCTACTACGCCAACATGCTACACAGAGTCTTGGCATCGCTACTGGTTGTAAGAGATGATTCAGATAATGTTAGGTTGTAGTTTTTGTGTGCCGTGTGAGTACAACTGTGTTTACAACCGTCCCTCTACCGAGACCAGCTCTTAACCACTTAAAACCCTATATACTTAGTTGTCCGGGGTCCACCAGGGCTCTGCACTAGGTCTGCTGGTAATTCATCTTCATGTGTATAAGTAGGACTAGATATTTAGCAAGGTGAATACCACAGCATCAAACAGACAGATGGAGGGACAGACTCCATCAGGCTTCTGTTGTACTCTGTCTGGATATCAGATCTATAAGCTCACGATGTGACATGTTGTGAGCTTCTAGATCTGATGTTTTTGGTGTGGGACATCGTCGTACAACTAAGTATAAATCAGGTTTAACCCATTAACTCACTGAGTGCCAGAATTATTTCTGTCTATTTCTGGCCAGTGCGATTTTTTAAGTAAAAAAAAAGTGCTTTGGAAGCGAGATACAGCCTTTTTCAATTATAAGTTAAACAAGGAGTGGATGGAGCTGCAAATCTTCAGTGCAAATCATAATGATATCTTGGGTTCTGAAAAAAAAAATTTGTTGTACTATTTCTTTCAAAAACACGTGAAACACGTGATTGGCACGTTGCACCATAGCGGTACAACACGTGAAACACGTGAATGGCACTCAATGAGTTAAGACCTGAGGCCAATTCTACAAATGCCTCCTAAATCAGTAGTTCTTACACCTTTTCTATTCTTTTTTATTGTTATTTTTTTGTATATTTAAGTTATTTGTCATATCTACCCTGTGGAATGTTTGTGCACAACAGAAATAGATTTTGTATTTATATGTTCCAAAAACACAACTAAATCGTTGCAATTATTTGTGTGATAATTTACCGCCCTTAAGGTCATTACACACCGGCGAATATGCGAATATACGCAAAATTCGGACTCGTTCCGAATAATTAAAAAGACGTTTTTTCGCTTCGCTTTTTCGCTCCATGTAAGCTTGCATTGACTTTATAAGGTTTTAAAAAATAACATATTATTCGTATGAAAAATTCGCCCCCGGTGTGTAAGGGGCCTTACTGTACGCTAGGCCTGACCTCGACTAAGTCGACTAGTCGACTGGTTAGTCGCGGGGGGTCCGAGTCGACTGCGTGTCTCTTAGTCGACTCTAAAAAATGTTTTAAATTGTTTTTTGGCCAAGTCTACACCTGCAACCACACGTAACTTCCACTTTATTCTTGTTATTCCTCGTCTTTGTATTGGTATTGTTTGTGTTGGAGTGCCTCAGTGCGGCTGCAGAGTTCATGTGCAACCTCTTCCAGAGAGAGATAGAGACACTAGAAACTCTGCTGGAGACAAAACAAACTGTGTAGACTTGGCCCTTTGAAATAAAATGTATTTTTTATTAGTCGACTGCCAGTCGACTATTGGCAATTAGTTGCCAATTAGAGTCGACTAAACAAATCCTTAGTCGGGGACAGGCCTACGCTGATTATATACAAATTCTCATGTATTTGTATGTATAGTACCCAACTATAACTTTATGTACAGTATATTTGATCAAAAGCAGAATAGACTGAAGGAACACTGTATATTTGCACCTGCATACAGTAAATACCTCAGTACCGATATCGTACCTGATATACATTTTATATGAACTTTATTATATTTCTATTTAACCCATTCAATCCGGGAACACATCTGTGTCATTTTGAGATTTATTTGACTATTCAAAAATAGCAGATCTGCAAGCTCATAGCGAGGCACTGAGTGCCACGCTATAGAGCTTGTAGATCTGCTATATTTTTGAAAAATCGCGAGATTTGGGCAAATCTTTTATATATTTTTTAAAGCGAACATTTCGCTTTAAAACTGTAACTAAATATTTTGAGATGGGGGTCGGCGGCCAAATACATATAATTTGGGGTGGTCCTTGACATGAAAAAGTTTGAGCACCACTGATATTCATAGCAACATCTTTCAGAAACCTAGGATTTAGAAGACATTTATCTATGCGTTCCCGGATTGAATGGGTTAACGACATAACTGCAGTCGTAGCAAAGCTTGCATAAAAACTGGTGTAAAACCTGTGACGTGACAATGAAGTTGTGTTGTTGTTGCGATGGCCCCGGCAGACAAGCATGCTGCTGAGACTATAATGACAGCATTCAGCTCATGTCTGGCTGCGGTGCGGTGGCTGGGGCGGAGGAGCGGGGCGGGGCGGTGCCACCACGGCCCCGTGGCCCCCTGACACAAGCAGGTGTGTTACTTGTAAAGCAGGACACTATTTAGACCCCGGCACCTCGACAGAACTGAAGCCCTTTTGGCTCACAGCGCGCTTTAGAATGAAATAACTGTGTTTATGTGCGTTGGGTTTTCAGACCAGAGTGACTCAGCGACAGAGCATGCAAGTTTCCACAGGTCTCCCCTCTCTCTGTTTCTTACACTCTCTTTCTGTCTCTCTCTCTCTCTCCCTCTCTCTCCTACACCCCTCCCTCCCTGATGTCATGGCTGGCATGGCCGCTACCAGCGTCGCCATGGTTACTCCAACCTTGTAAAAAGACTGCGTGGAGCCCAGTAGTGTAACAACCCTGTGCTCGGCCCTTACAGCTGAAACTCATATGCATGCAACAGGCTTCTGTGTAGCAGCCAGCCACGTGCACACGGACCCTCCCCCTCCCTCCCAAAAAGTGCAATATCCGCTCTATCTTGTGCAGTTCGGCGCAGTCATCGGCACGCGCGTGAGAGAGAGAGAGAGAGAGAGAGAGAGAGAGAGAGAGAGAGAGGATGCGTTCCGATTGCAATCCGTTGTTCGCATTTTTGGTCTTGATTCTGTAAATCAGGGGTCTTCAACGTTTTTCAGGCCAAGGACCCCTTAGCCGAGAGAGAGATGAAATTGTGTTGTAGATTAAACTTTTTCATAGCTTCATTTCTATCAGTGTTGAGTATTTAATGTTTTTTTTTTGTTTATTTCAGGAATTTAAGCACTTAAACCCTCAATACTTCAGTGCTTGGTTTGCTCCTTTTTCAGTCTACACCAAACCACGTTGCTGAAAAATAGCCGATCTACAAGCTCACAACGCCTCGCGGCGCGAGGCGTTTGTGAGCTTGTAGATCGGCTATTTTCTGCTAATGTTCCCAAGTGGTTAATGTAAAAAACGAAATCCTTTCACACTAAATTTGGCGGCCCTCCTGCAGTAACCCTGAGGACCCCCTAGGGGGTCCCGGACGACCCCCTGTTGAAGACCCCTGCTGTAAATACTATGCCAACTCTCTCTCTCTCTCTCTCTCTCTGTCTCTCTGTCTGTCAGCACATGGGCCAGGGGCAAGAAGAATGTGACCACCCAGCTCATTCCACTGACCAGACAGCGTTCTGCAGCATAAATACTAATGGGGACACCCTCCCCTCCCCTCCCCGACGGGCCTGGAACAGCGGTGCCGCTGAGTCATGGGCCGCCCGGGCCCGCTATGCCTGCTGTGTCACACACACTGCTCAGGCTCTCTCTGGCACAACAATAACCCAGAGCCTGGGCTCCGTTATACATACTTCTTCTTGGCCTCCTCGTACTGCCAGTTGAGCTTCACTTTGTCCACCAGCTGCGAGGACTCCTGGGCGCCGTACTGAGGAGCAGGAGGAGAGAGAGAGAGATCAAGGTCATCATCACACAGGCAGCATTTTTTTCAGTTGATCAACAGGCAAACAATACGGTTATTTTCATGTCTTCAGTGAGTCTTTTAATTGTCAATGAAAGATACAAGAAGAATACAAAAGCAGAATCCTGAGTGTTAATTTAACACTGAGGGTGTGAAAATGGTCCATTTTCACACCCTCAGACCTTAACCCATTAATACCTGGAACGCATCTGTGTCACTTTAGATTTCTTTGGCTATTCAAAAATAGCAGATCTACAAGCTCATAGCGCGGCACCGAGTGCCGCGCTACGAGCTTGTAGATCTGCTATTTTTGAAAAATCGTGAAATATTTTTTTTAATATATTTTTCAAAAATCTGTTAGGATTTAGAAAACATTTTAAGAATCAGACTCAGGCCTTAATGGGTTAAAACACAACCAGCTCAGTTGTGGTTAGAGTGTCCACCCTGAGATTGGGAGGTCGGCGTTCGATTCCCTGACTGGGTCACACCAAAGACTCTAAAAATGGGACCCCCACCTGGATTGGATTGGGGGGTCCCTGAGACATTCTAGCCTCATGTCCAGGGCGTGTAATTGTACAAGCCGCCTCATGCTACAGAAACAGGAGATAGGCTCCTCCCCCTATGGGCCACATGGCTCGGGGGGGGAACTCTCGGGTTTCCCAAGGCTACCATCGTGCTTATCACAGCAGAAACGATAGAAAGCAAAGCTACCTCTCCCATGACGTCGGTCTGACATCCGGTGTCACAGTACTGCTGCAAGGTGATGGCGTCTCCCGGGGCCGTGGTGCCCACGGGGCCCTCGCCGGCCGCGTCGCCGATGGGCAAGCCGCTCTGGAAGTTGACCGTCAGTTTTGCCAGGCTCTGTGTAGGACAGGACAACACACGACACAACATTATCACTGCCATCCATACGACTGCTTGTAAACCTTCATTATATTTGAGAAATCGCTTAACCCTTTAAGACCGGGGGACGCATCTGTGTAACCACTTTATCCATATTTTATACTTTTGGCTATTCAAAAATAGCAGATCTACAAGCTCATAGCGCGGCACCGAGTGCCGCGCTATGAGCTTGTAGATCTGCTATTTTTTTTTAAATCGTGTTTTTTTTTTGCAAATCTTTGAATATATATCTATAAAGCAATTGTTTTTTACTCAAATCTTTGCTTCTGGGGGTCCCTGGAATTTTTCTTTTTTTGAGATGGGGGTCCACAGCCAAATACATATCGTTGTGGGGCTCCTTGACACTGACATTAATATTATAGCAACATAAGTGTTTCAGAAAACTGTTTTAAACTGATTTAGAAGACATTTGTAGAATCCCCAGAAGCAATAACATTTTAGCTAGAAATGCTCGCTTTAAATATATATATATATATTCAAAGATTTGCACAACATTTTTCACGATTTTTCAAAAATAGCAGATCTACAAGCTCATAGCGCGGCACTCGGTGCCGCGCTATGAGCTTGTATATCTGCTATTTTTGAATAGCCCAACGAAATCTAAAAATGACACACAGATGCGTTCTCAGGGTATAGAGAGTTAATAATTTTGTCCGAAGTTAAAATAAATATAGCTTTCTATACAATAACAGTTGTGCTAGTCAAGTTTTTTATTTAATTTAGTTTAACACATTCCATATTAGCAGGTTTACACAAAGTCTGTCAATATTTTATCATTAACTATTTGACTGCCAATGACGAGATTTCTCGTCATATTTTGCGAAGGTCCAGTCTCGAGATTTTGTGTTTTCAGTGGTTTTCCAATAGATGGCGCTGTTGGCTCGCCTATGGGTCACTGTTTGGCTCTCTGTGAAGCAGAGGAGCAGCGGGTCACGTGATCGCAAAAAAAAAACCAGCCCATTCATTTCCTTGTTATTCGATGTGGAAGAATGTCTTTTTCTCTGTTTGTGTTGCTTTTTGGCGAAAACAGCCTCCATTCAACAGCCCACACAACTATGATCATGAACGCGGCGACTCGCTTGACATGTTGTACTAGGGAGTGTAGTGGTGATGGTGGAGGCGTTGACATAAAGCACATACCTGGATGAGATCCTGCCTCTCTCTCTCGCCTGTACTGATGGCTTTCTTGATGCTCCGCAGCTCGTTGAAGATGGCCTGCGCCTCGTCCAGCTTGTAGTTGGTCTGACTGCTGGACATCTTTCTGTCGATCCTGCACCGCAACGACAAGACAACAAGGCTTAGACACCCATCCTGTCGGAAAATAATACTTTTTTGTTTGCATTTTTCCGCATCAGGGTGATAGAGCCCGACACAAAGCGGTGTCTATAAAAATAAATCAATAGACTTTTTTTTTTGTGCCTTTATTGATAGAACAGTAGTTTGACATGCAATGGGGAGAGAAAGATGGGGAGTGACGCACAGCAAAGTTCGTCAGGATCGGGACTCGAACTCGCGACACGCTGTCAGGCTACATTGAGCCTAGGTGCCAATTGAAATGTTTTGCCTCCAAACTCAATTATTTTATTAAAATCAAATCAATAAGATTGATTAACCATCGCACGCAGCCCTAACATCAATATTACAGTACAATACAACCAGACCACACCACCACTCATGCTTCTAATACATGCTGAGCAAACTGAATGGGGGTTAGAAATAAAAAAAACACCTGAAAAGGTATTCTTAAGCCTGGAGTGCTGATTCACCTCCAGAATCCATCCACTGGGTTTTACTGTGCTAGCATTGTGACGACCTACGCTAGCCTAGCACACACACTATGCTAACCACTCCACTGCCCTGCTGTTCATCTGTGGGTGGTTCAACCACGGTGTGTGTGTGTGTGTGTGTGTGTGTGTGTGTGTGTGTGTGTGTGTGTGTGTGTGTGTGTGTGTGTGTGTGTGTGTGTGTGTGTGTGTGTGTGTGTGTACTTGTTTTACTATACATGTGAGAGCCAAATGTCCCCACAAGTATATGGTAGAATTTGAGAAATAGACATTTTGTGGACAATTTAGTTTTTATGGTGAAAAATATATATATATATTACTTAAGTATTAGGCTTACAATAAAAAGAAAAATATTCAGGTTAGGATTAGGCATTTAGAGGTTATATTTAGGGATTATGGTCATGGAGTTATGCCTGATTTATACGTTTTAACATGGTTTAAAAATGGCCCAAAAATAAATATAAATAAATTGCCATTCATGAAATCAACATCCTAAAATACTGATGTCCTCACAAGTATAGTGATACAAACGTGTGTGTGTGTGTGTGTGTGTGTGTGTGTGTGTGTGTGTGTGTGTGTGTGTGTGTGTGTGTGTGTGTGTGTGTGTGTGTGCGTGTGTGTGTGCCAGCGGTACGTGCAGAGCGGTGCGGTCTACATCACTGGGGCCAGGGCCCTGGCACGCGTCCGCGGGCGCTAGCTCGCCACAGCTGGCTTCCTCCGCTCCCCTCTTCTTCAACAGCAGGTACTGTTCGTCCGCGGACCCTGCCTCTTCCTCTCAAAACAAGCGCTGCTTTGTGTCCCCCACCCCACCCCACCTCCGCCTCCACCCCATCCCACCCCCACCCATCCCTAGCTAACCCCACCCACCCCATTGGCAGGGCCCGAGAGTTTATATGCTTAGCAAAAGAAAAAAGAAAAAAGAAAAAACAGACCTGCTACCTTCTTAGTGCCTGTAGCACCCCCCACACACACACACTGACACACACACACACACGTACATGCGCACACGCACCTAAAGCTATGAATCCAGTAAGCATTGGTTCGAAATGAGACTCAAATAAACAAATAAATCGGTCATTATTCCCGTGACTAATAATGCCCTGAATTAGGCCCATTAACTCATTCATTGCCAATGAAATAGAAAAATATGTGCGTACTGTGCCAGTAATTTTTCAATTTTCTTACCTTTTTCAAGTAGCCTAGTGACCGCATTTTTATCTCCAGTATAATCTATCCCCTGATGGGTGCTAATCACTAAGGGTTGCACTGTGTGGTTTCACAAATGTCAACGAGGTCATCGCGACCTTGTTGACATTAATTGTCTGCCTTTGAAAATAACATGTCTGGAAAAAAAATACATAGTAAAAAAAAGTGCTTAGGAGCCGAGATAAAACACGTGAAACACGTCAATGGCACTCAATGAGTTAAAGGGATAGTCCCCCCCCAAAATTACTTATTTTCTATCAATTACACACCCCATGAAGCCTTGAATTCATGGAGATTTTTTAGCTTTTGTCGCATTCCTGAGCCAATACTTTGATGACCGGCAGACTCAAAGAGTCTCCATTGACTCAATGGAGTCAAATTATTGGCTTAGGAATGCGACAAAAACAAAAAAAAACTCCATGAATTCAATGCTCTATGGGGTGTGTAATTGATATAAAATAAGTAATTGTTTGGGTGAACTATCCCTTTAACAGTCATTCAGTTCTATACAATTGCAGATCTGGCTCAGTTAAGACCTGGACCGAGCAGCTTGCATGCTAGAAGGATTTCCAAGGAGTCGGGACCGGCGCCGCTGTAATCTTTTCATGCAGAGTGAGAGGTCTCCAAACGCATATACAGTAGCTACGTCCTCTGGAGTTATGCGCACGCAGGCTTAACCCATTAAGACCGGGAACGCATTTGTGTTGTTTTTATATTTATTTGGCTATTAAAAAATAGTAAATCTACAAGCTCATAGCTCTATGAGCTTGTAGATCTACTATTTTTGAAAAATCGTGAACATTTGTGCAAATCCTTGAATATATATATATATATATATACTGTATATACATAATTTTTTTTTCTTCTTTTTTTTTAAGCGAACATTTTTAACTCAAATCTTTGCTTCTGGGGGATTCTACAAAAGTCTTCTAAATACTTTTTTTTTTAACGTATTTTGCTATAATATCAGTGGTTCTCAAACTTTTTCATGTCAAGGACCCCCAAAATTATATGTATTTGGCCGGATACAAGCTTGCCGCACTACGAGCTAGTACATCTGCTATTTTTGAATAGCCAAAGAAATCTTAAAAATGACACAATGATTCTTCCCCTGTCTCAATGGGTTAAGGATAGAAAAACCCAACGTTCCAAAGCCTGTGCCCAGTGCAGGTGATCTTCACGCTGTGGGTTTAGGGGCCACGGGACCTCCGCAGGAGATCAGAGATATTAGGTAACCGTCCCCACGTTACCGAACACCTGCCATCACCCATTCACTTCATAAACGTTCAGATCATTAGAGATTATGTCTCATAAACGCAGCGTCACGGCGGCCCATGACTCGCGGCGGATTTACATGACTATATTTTTCAAAAACAGCAGTGCATGGGGCCTGGGCACTGGCGTAGCGGTCCGGGCACCTAGGCTCAGTGTAGACTGACCGCGTGTCGTGGGTTCGAGTCCCGATCCCGACGGCCTAAGCTGCATGTCACTCCCCAGTTCCTGTCAGCCTACTTAAAGGGGTAGTTCACCCCCAAAATAACTTTTTTTCTATTGATTCCTCACCACCTGGAGCCTTGAATTCATAGATATTTTTTTGTTTTTGTCACATTCCTAAGCCAATAATTTGATTTTAATAAATGTGTCCCCATTGATTCCGGTAGGAGACACAAATGCATTTGTGTCTCCTACCGGAATCAATGGGGACAAATTTATTATAATCAAATAATAAAGGAAGGAATGCGACAAAAACAAAAAAATATCCATGAATTCAAGGCTCCATGGGGTGAGTAATCAATAGAAAAAAAGTTATTTTGGGGGTGAACTACCCCTTTAAAGGCAGGTACACACTGCAGGATATTTGGTCCGATTATGCTGTCCGCGACCTTTTTTGGCGCTCGCCGACAAAACCTCCCGATCTGACGCAGATCGGCCTTTGATCGGCGAGATAATGCTCGCTGTGTGTGAAAGGCTCAGCGAGACGATTTGGCCGCGATCATCCGCTCTGCGATGGCTTTGCGACCGTTTTCAAATATCTATCTGGTTAGATATTCGGCCCTGTCGCAGACAGAAGATCAGACGGTATCATACAGTATGAAAGGGTCTGCGAGGAGATCCACGCTACAGCCAATGATAGCACATTACAGCAGCCACTGTGGTGGCTAGGAGAGGATCACTGACTGGACCTGACCAAACAACAACAAACAGACCCTCCCCCGCAATATTACCGTCCTAGTCCTGTTTTAAGATAAATATTAGAAAACTGAATGAGAGAGAGCGTGAGCTGTGTGTAATGTGTGTGTGTGTGTGTGTGTGTGTGTGTGTGTGTGTGTGTGTGTGTGTGTAATATGCGTGTGCGTGTCTGCGTGAGCAGCGTGTCTGTCACTGTTTAGCCTCGCATGCCTTTTTTGTTTGTCGTTGCCAGATTTGGCTAGAGAAATAAGCAACCAGATCTATCTACAAGCTCACAACGCATCGCAGCTATTTTCAAAGAAAAATCTTGAGAAAATTGTGGAATATTTTCCAAATCCACACAGATCTTGTATGGGGGTCTATGGCACAACATATTTTCAGCAGGGGGGAGGTCTGCAGACAAATATTAATTTGGGGGTCCTTGCCATGAAAATGTTTAAGAACAACTGGCTCAAACAACATTAGGAAACAAGACCAAATAAGCAACCACACTTTCAAGCAACAGAAAAACAATCCCAAAGTCGCTTATAATAAGCGGACATGGCAACACTGACTGCTTCTGACGAGAGAGAGAGAGAGAGAGAGAGAGAGAGAGAGAGAGAGAGAGAGAGAGAGAGAGAGTGAGGGAGAGGGAGAGGGAGATATATCACGGGAGACGTCGATTAAAATGAATTGGAATAAAAACAAATACATGTATGTATTGGGTCTGACTCTGGACAGCATCCTAGTGAACTATCCTACAGTGTGTAATACCTGGTCGGGGATCAATCTATAGTGTGAAAACCACAACGATATATGACAGCCGATTTCAGGAAATAATCTCCTGTAGTGTGAAATGCTTAACGATCAGACGACCCCCGACCACTTTAAAAGTCCTACAGTGTGTACCTGCCCTTACTGTCTTATCAATAAAGGCATAAAAGCCAAAAAAAAAAAATCTTTAAAAAAAAACTTAAAAAACTGCAGTGCATGGATGTCTCCACTCAAGCACGCATCGCGCACTGCTCGGTAACGGGTTAAACGATCCTACAAAACGTACTCCATTCGTGACATTGTAGTCATTGGTGTCATTCATGTACTATTTAACAAAGATCATACCGTCACGGAATACATGGTGATCCCACTGGCAAACGCTGTAGGACTGCAGTGTGCCAAAATGCACACACACACACAGTTGGGCTTGTAGGTGTGTGTGCGTGTGTGTGTGCGCGCGGAGATGACAGGCGATGAGGCGGGGAAACCTGTGACTCGTTGTTAGCTTGTAGATCTGTTCTTTTTGGGGGGCTGAGTCGTGACACTACTAAGTAAAGCCTACTTAGTAGGCGTTGTCACGTTAGCTCCCCGACTGAGAAGCACAGCTCGTCACTCTGCTTCTGAATCCCAGGACAACTTTCACACAGAACACAAACACTCTCCCTGCCATGACGTGATGAATCGTGGTTGGAGGAGGAGGAGGAGGAGGAGGAGGAGGAGGAGGAGGAGGAGGAGGAGGATGCCACAAGCCACTCTCATCGGGCCGTTCGCCTGATGAGACGTGACACGCACCAATAATTAGCCATGTTTGCTGTTTGCCAAGAACAGCTGACATTGAAAACAACAACCACCACGGGGGGGGGGGGGGGTCCCCCTTCCTCCACCCTGCCCTGGCCTAAAAGCCCTACCAAACAATGAAACACACACACACACACACACACACACACACAGGTTTGTATACTATACTTGTGAGGACATCAACATTTTAAGACAAGTGATTTTATGAATGCCATTTTTAACCAGAAGCCCGAAGCCGAAAAATTGCCGATTTACAAGCTCACAAAGCGTTTGTGGAGCTTGTAAATCGGCTATTTTTCAGTGGAGGACACCACCAGTCGCACAACTGTCTAATCCTGAACCAAACCCGCGTCTTTTTTTCTAATCGTAAATGCATCTGTAAAAAAAAACACATTTGGTCCTCTATCTCAATGGTCCTCTATCTCTCATATTCAACTACACTTGTGGGGACGTTTGGTCCTCACACGTATAGTAATACAAACACAAACACACACACACACACAATGCAAACACACACGGAAGAAAAAAAAAACTCCTGGAAGAGGATGCGTGGATTCCATGTTTTCTGCAAGCTGTGTGTTGTATTTCTCCTCCTGTCTATTCTGGGAATCACTCCACTTGTGTATTATCTAAGAGATAAGGAGCCTTGCCAGCACTCAGGAAGTGAGGAGGAATTCACTGCCAGATAGCTGTGTTTTTCAAACTCTCTCTCTCTCTCTCTCTCTCTCTCCCTCCCTCTCTCTCTCCCTCTCTCTCTCTCTCTCTATTTCTCAGTGGTGGAAAAAGTGCTAAAATGTTTTACTTAAGTAAAAGTTCAGAATTCAAAATGTACTTGAGTAAAAGTATTGGTATTAAAATGTACTTAAAGTAGCAAAAGCAAAAGTACTTATTATGCGTAAGGTCCAATTTCACAAGTTTTCAAATGTATAAAACTTTGAAAATAGCCGATCTACAAGCTCACAACGTGTCGCGAAGTGACGCGTTGTGAGCTTGTCGGCTATTTTTGTCTATTTTCGTCTATTTTAGTCTATTTTCGTCTATTTTCAAATTGCCAGTTTTGCCAAGTTTAAATACAGCTGAAGTGGTTAATGTATGTTTTGTAAAGTTTCAAATAATTGTAGTGGAGTAAAAGTAAAAGTAAATAAATATCTAAATTGTACTTAAGTACAGTAGTTGAGTACATGTACTTAGTTACTTTCCAGCACTGCTCTTTCTCTCCCACTCTCCCTCTCTCTCTCTCTCTCTCTCTGTGGAGTAACTTCCTCTCCAGCCTGAGCCTTGGCTCCCTGTACTCCACGGCTGTATCCTCTTCCTGAGGTGGAGTCCCTTTTCCAGCAAAAATCTCTCTCTCTCTCTCTCTCTCTGCCTCTCTCTCTCCCTCCCTTTCTCTGCCTCTCTCTCCCTCTATCTCTCTTTCTCTCTCTCTGCCTCTCTCTCTCTCCCTCTGTGGCCTTTTTCTCAAACACTCTCTTTCTCTCCGAGAGGTGGAGTTTTCTATTTCCAACTTTCTTTTTCCCCGAGCTGCTCAAAAATGTTCCCAGCATACCAAAAAAAAAAAAAAAAAAAAGCAACCATGTAGAGTACAGTATACGTTTTGAAAAAGCCCTCGCACAAACGAACACACGGCGATGACAAAACTAAACAACAACAACGAAAACAACGAGTGCGTAAATCTGTGGCGAAGGAAGAACAGTATCTCTCTGTCAGCGTTCAAAGACCTCGCTTATGTTTACACACGGAGAACGCTTTTTGAGTTTCTGATCTTGAAAGAAAGGGAAAAAAACAGTGATTTGCTGCTCCACCGACCGGAACAATAGCTACAGACATCGTTAAGTTGTGTTAAAACCTATGGCTGGAAGAGTTTCTGTAAATTAACTGTTTTGCGTGGTGGTGTGTTATATTACCGAAGAGAGAAATCAGGGGGGAAATATAGCTTAAATATGTTTGACGAAAAATGTTTGTCGACTACCTTTTTACCTCACTGACGAAAACTCAATAAAAACTAAATAAAAACTAAGCTATGATGAAAACTAAGACTAAATATATTGACAATTTTGTCAACAAATAAAAACTAGACTAAAATGTTAGGTAGGGACTAGTGGAGAAGAGATCCAGTAGAACTAAAAGACAAGTCATTTTATGTTTGGTTGCACTCGGGTGTTGCGCTCTGAAAATAGCAGATCTACAAGCTCACAACGCGTCGCGACGAAAACACATTTCATCCACTTTTTTTACTTCTGTAAACCTGTGATGTGCTGACAAAGACAGATACAAAGT
Source organism: Gymnoscopelus braueri (assembly GCF_963280865.1). Classification (NCBI taxonomy): domain Eukaryota; kingdom Metazoa; phylum Chordata; class Actinopteri; order Myctophiformes; family Myctophidae; genus Gymnoscopelus; species Gymnoscopelus braueri. The sequence continues at coordinate 13,794,897 of NC_137607.1, forward strand.
GAAGTATAAATGGGAGTGAGACGGCTTGGAACAGGCTGGGATTTCACTGTGTACAAGCGTAGAGAGCTGGACCATGTGATATTTATTTACAGATCCAAACAAAAACAAAACCGATCCTCGCTCGTCTCCGTATCGCCGCTCTCTCTCTCTCTCTCTGAACGTTAGATACGTAACTCTACGCTTTGTTGTTGGATGTTTTTTTACTCCAACATGGGTTTGATTGAAGGAACACAGCGGCACAGATCATTTTTGGATCAATTATCACTTCCCATTGAAAGACACATTTTCGATATTGCTGTTTTTCTAATTGGGGTTCTAAAAGAATTTCGACACATTAGCCCCGGCCCAACGCGAGAAGAAGAATTTGTGAGCGAGGGAGGGGTGGGTTAGGAAGGAGAAGGGTGGATGAGGGAGGAAGGGTGTGGACTATGGTGGTCCGACACACAGAGAGAGAGAGAGAGAGAGAGAGAAACACTCACTCTTGCAGGGTCTCCACTCCCATTTCCTTATACTGCAGCTCTTGCTTCATCTGGGCCAGCTCCTGTTTCAGTTTGGAGAGCTGTGGGGACACAAGGGACACAACGTAGGACTGTCACCGTTACATGTTTAAGATGATTGTCACTCAAGTAATTGCGAATAACGATTTAATTGTGCGTTTGGCCATTTGAACATTGGAACATATTATGAAGCCTTTTAGGCTTTGTAATCAAAATTGCACAGGGCAGATATGACAAATAACTGAAATATACAGAGACATTATTGACATATTTAACCCATTTAGACCGGGAAAAAATCTGCGTCATTTTTAGATTTCTTTGGCTACAAAAAAAATAGCAGATCTGGCGCTCAGGTCTTCCATTTTTGAAAAATCGTGAAAATCTGTGCAAATCTATATATATATCTAATAATCTAATATATATTTATATTTTTAAGGCAAACATTTGTAACAGTTTTTTGAAAAACGTATGTTTCTATGTCAGTGGTTCTCTAGCCTGAGGCTACGAGCTCAATCCATGGTCTTGAAGGGCGGACCCAAACACAGCCGCCTGGATTTGTGCGTGGCTTCCTATTGCTTCACCAATCTATGTCCCCGCCTCCCCTCCCCTCCCCCCCTCGGCCTGTGCACGGAGCACGCTGACGTCACCAAATTTAGAGCGACGCCCCTCTGCACTCTGATTGGTTAGGAGATAACAAGGTCCAAGACCATCGTTCTTGCATCGCTCCCCCAGGCTTTTTTTCTTTTGTAACAAAAAAAAAAGCCTGGGTTTCCGAGGCTAGTGGTTCTCAAACTTTTTCATGTTCCCTTTATATATTCAAATATTTGGAAAAAATATTTCAAAACAAGATTTTTCAAAAATAGCAGATCTACAAGCTCATAGCGCGGCACTCTGTGCCGCGCTATGAGCATTTGTGTGTGAAATGTGTGAACATTTTTCAACACGGAAACGATTATGACGATTATGCAAAAAATAATAGAGACGATTATGTAATAATCGTGACAGGCCTAAGGAAGGACACAAGGCCACCACCAGCCGGGGCCACCACACCCCGTTACGCATGTTGGGGGCCACGCCGCCGTTAGCATTGCCCCGCACCCACCACACAATGGACTTCTTCTCTCACTGCCTCTGCCCAGCCCAGTGGCAGCCTGGGAAAATGCTTACTAAGGGCTTTCCCCCCCCCGACAGGCAAACACTCCACTGTGTTTAGACAAACATATGGTTGCTGTCGGGGCAGGAAAAGCTCTTCTCAATATTTAAACTTTTTGTGTTTTTTCATAAATTAACGCCCTGCTTGATCATACTACAGCGTCACGCAAAAGCATCAAAAATAGCAGATCTTACAAGCTCGAAATTGCGGCTCGTTTTGAGCTTGTAGATCTGCTATTTTTAAAAAATCTATTTTTAAAGTGAACATTTGTAACTCAAATCCTTGCTTCTTGGGGGGGGGGGTCTTTTGAGATGGGGGTCCGCGGCCAAATACATAATGTAAAAATGTTTTCTAAATCCTAATGTGTGTTGCCATATCAGTGGTCATCCAACTTTTCCATGTCAAGAACCACGCAAAATGTTATGTATTTGGCCGCGGACCCCCATCTCAAAATATGCAGAAGCACAGATCGGAGTTAAAAATGTTCGCTTTAAAACATGAGAGGTCTTTGGAACCCCCCCCCCCCCCAAAAAAAAACCCTGCAACCAACCAATATTTACAAGGATCTTTACAGGAGAAAAAAAAGCCCAAAGAGGCTTATAATAAGCAGACATGGCAACAGACTGCAGACTTCCCCCACATGACCCCTCCTCCTCTCTGACGATGAACTCATCCTCATCCTCCAGAGAGCCCCCCCCCCCCTCCCTTGTCCGGAGCTGCCGGGTCACAGCGCATCCTGTAGGGGGGGCCACACCCTCCTAAAGCCTGCAGAAAGGGGGCCCCCCGCCCTTCAGCCAAACCCCCCTGGCGGGGACCACGCACACTATGCTCTGACGTCCACAGCCTATTGTTCTCTGGGTGATATAGTAATGACTTACCCGCTCCCGCCTGCAAGCGATTTCCACTTTGATTTGGTCGGGGTCATATTTTGCATTTGAAGAGGAGCCAGAGAGTGCTGCGGAGAGAGAGAGGGAAACAAAAAAGAAGAGAGAGAATGTTGAGAATCAGACAAAGAAAGTGAAAGACAGAAAACAGAGCGAGAGAGAGAGAGAGAGAGAGAGATAAGGAATCTGTTAAAATTAACTCATTAAGACCGCGAACGCATCTGTGTCATTTTAGATTTCTTTGGCTATTCAAAAAGAGTAGATCTACAAGCTCACAGCGCTGATATAGAAACACAAGTTTTGGTGTCTGGGAGGTATGGTGTAGCAATCTGAACACATCTTCAAAGGTCTTCTTTTGTTTTTAGACAGTGTAATTTAGAAAGTTTAAATTTAATCGAAATGTTAACGATCAAACTCTAAGCTGCCCTTGTCTTGCATGTTGGAATCCCCGGTGAATTAACAACTCAAAGTGTTTGCCATCCTGTTCTTTAGTCCTTATCAGTCCGGCTTCAGGGCCAAACACAGTGCAGTATGTGCTACTGTACTTCATTAGTTGTAAATAACATTGTATCGGCCTTAGAGGAAAAACAACACTGTGGACATTCATTCATTGATTCGTCCAAAAGCCTTTGACAATGTTGACCATTTCCTGCTTTTGCATTCCTGCTGCTTTTGACAGGTTTGAGTGAACGGGCTGTTTTTTGGGCGATGAAACCGCCCCTATATGTGAGGTTTGGACATCGACATTCGCTGCACTGTGATTGGCCACCATTGTACCCCCCCACCCATTGCACCCCCCCAACCCTGCGCTGTGATTGGCCACCATTGTACCCCCCTAACCCTGCACCGTGATTGGCCAATCACAGTCTATTCAGGACTGTGATTGGCTAGTGAAACATGACACATGTGCATAGCCCTATAAATAGGACTATGCACTTAAAAAAAACACATTTATGGGTTTTTTTAAGTTAGGGGTGTACAATGGTTGTCCACAATATTACTTTTCTTTAAGTGAACTTCCATCTCTGTGATGACCACTGTGACCACACCGCCCACTTCACACTGGGTGTGATTTTTTTGCTATCACGTGACCTGCTGCTCCTCTGCGAGCCAAACAGTGCCTCATAGGCGAGCGAACGGCGGCATCTAGTGGAAAACCACTGAAAACACAAAATCTCGTCATTGGCGGTGTGGGCCACATCAAAATATGGCGAGAAATCTCGTCATTGGCAGTCAAAAAGAGTTAATGAGTGAAATCAGTGATGGCTGAGACTTGAGAACTGTTTGAATCCATGAACTCACTGCTGATGAGCGAGCGGCTGTCGTCCTCGGTCAGCTCCTGGAACAGCAGCATCTCCTGAGCCAGCTCCAGACGCTGCTGTTTGACCAGGTACATCTCCTTCTTGGCGTTCAGGGCGTCCTGGGCCACCACCAGGTACTCCTTCAGCATGCGCTCCTGCTCCTGGCGCCATTGTGTCCGCGGGTTCTCGATCTGCGTCGTCTCTGAGGAACACACAGAGAGAGATGGAGAGAAACAGAACTACAGTTATGTAGTTATATACTGTAGTAACAGACATGTTAGTCTCACGTACTAAAATCAGGCATATTTCTTGCACATTTTTATTTAGTTTTAGTCATAGTCTTTTGAATCAAATTCCATTTAGTTTTAGTCATATTTTAGTCATCTGAAATGTTTTAGTTTCAGTCAAGTTTTAGTCGACTAAATATCATAAGATTATAGTTGACTAAATCTACAGTTGATTTAGTCGACTAAAATTTATTTTGGCGGTGCCTTGATGGCGTCGTAATGGCGGATTTTACACTTGGTTGCACGCTGAAAATAGCCGATCTACAAGCTCACAACGCGTAACACGTTGTGAGCTTGTAGATCTGCTATTTTCAGAGCGCAACACCCGAGTGCAACCAAACATAAAATGACTCGTTTTTTTGTTCTACTGGATCTCTTCTCCACTCGTCCCTCACTAACATTTTAGTTTTTTATTTGTTGACGAAATTGTCAGTATATTTAGACATAGTTTTAGTCATCGTAGCTTAGTTTCTATTTAGTTCGTCAGTGAAAGGTAGTCGACGAACATTTTTCGTCATAGTTTTAGTCGACGAAATCAACACTGGTCGTCACAAAGCTGACCCAGATAACATGGCGGCGACTTTGACCTACGGCCCCCGGCCGCCAATGAGGCGTGTACGGTACATACAGTGTTTACGTCTACACGGCGTGTACGTACAGTATTTATGTACTGTACGTACAGTATTTATGTCTACGGGGAGGACCGTCCCGGCCGGCAGTGCGCTCGGCGTTGATGTTGAGCTCAAACGTCTGAGGAGACGAGGCCACAGGATGCGTGGAGCCCGGCGTTGTGAGAGAGGCCTTTTCCTCCACGCTTCCTCTTTACAAATAAACCTTTTTCTCCTGGAGTACATGAATAAACCGTGTGTGGCGGTGCTCACAATGGCCGCCGGTGCTCATTCACTGTGGAGAGAGACTAGTGCCCGCCTTTTTACACCAGAGGTTCTCAAACTTTGTCATGTCAAGGACCCCCAAATTGACACATAACTAGCCCTGCGGACCCCCATTTGAAAAGATATACCAGGGACCCCCACAAGAGAAGATTTTAAGGCTAATGTGTTAATTTAACACTGATGTGTAAAATGGAGTGTACATTTGCACACTCTCTTAGTTACAGACCCATAAGGGTCCATTTGGTTCCTAACTATGTGGGGACCTCGTGGAACCCCCTCAAGGACCCCCGGACCCCACTTTGAGAACCACTGTGTTACACCAGTGGCTGTTGATCAGCGGTCGAAGTGAACCGACGGTCAGGAGAAAAGTGGAGAGCTGACAGCGCTCTGTGTTGAAGGGAATTTAAGGAAAGATTTGAACATTTTTAACACATTTTGAAAACGTTTTTCTTTTTTACGCAAATCTTCTCTTATGGGGGTCCCTGGCACAAAATATTTTCAGATGGACGTCCGGGGTCAAATGTATATGCATGTGGGGGCCTTGACATGAAAATTTCGGGGAAAACGGGAAGAGTTAAGTCACCCACTGGAATCTTGTACTTGTGACACTGTCAGACAGACTGGCTACAACGGACATTGTGCTGGGGTCAAAGGTTGAACAGAACAATCTGTCAAACTGCTGCTGGGGGACAAGGACGACTGTGGCACTGTAGACTGAAAGAGCGAGCCCTATCGATGGTCTTGAAGGGCGGATCCAAACCCAGGCCGTTGGATTCCAGCGCCGCTTCCTATTGCTTCACCAATCTATGTCCCCGCCTACCCTCCCCAGACCAGACCAATCTGCCAGTGCAAAAAAATGTTGTTCCCTCTACACCAAACCTCTTCACTGAAAACGAAGTGAGCATGTACGGATGCTAGCCAGGGTTCATGCAGATTTGGTCTGGCCCTGCTCGGTTATGATTGGATTTCGCTGCCCCCTAAGTTTGTGGGGCACCAATCAGGGCCCAGTATGCAAATACTGGGGCAGGTTTATTACCAGAGGCATTTCTTTAAACCAGCCCATTGGAAATGCAGTTTCCACACAGAGATTCCAGACTAATGTCTACGCAGTGATATCAGTCGGGCCATGCCAGGCTATCGTGTACTCACTGTTGATGTGGTCGATGTAGTAGACGCCCACCTGCTGGTCGTACATGACCTCCCAGCCCAGAGGAAGCTCATCTCCCACACAGTCTGCAAACGTCAGCGGCTTGGTGATCCTATGAGGACAGACAGAGGAACACAGGTTAGGGTGTTAGAGAGTCACATAATAAAAAAATAAAAAATAAAACAAAACACAGGTTAGAGTGCAGCGTTAGCAGCATCACATCCCTGTAATAAAGCACCTCACCATCAAAAACACTCATTACGGGCACTGCTGGCCTAGCGGTTAAGGCATATACCACATATAGGCTCTAATGTCAGCAAGTCGCATGTTTGATTCCCGAGCCTGAATCTCTCCTGTATTCTATCACTAAAAGCAGAAAAGCCCCAAAAAACACTCAATTACACACAAAATGCTTTTTCCTATTACAGACTAACTAAGGGTGAGGCCCCAATGCTCTGTTATATAGCCTTTCCTCCTTTTTGTATTTTTTTTAATGTTCCCTCCCGTTCACCACAGGTCTGGTGACGCCAACCTCCTGGTGGTCCCCAAGACCAACCTCCTGGTGGTCCCCAAGCAGGGTTGCTAGATCTGCTTATTATAATTTCCCTGCACGATTCTTTTTGAAAATAGCCGATCTACAAGCTCACAACGCGTCGCATCGCGACGCGTTGTGAACTTGTAGATCTGCTATTTTCAAATAGCTGATGTATATGTTAAAGTGCTCATGTGGCCCATAGTTGCTTCTTTTGGGCTGTTTTTCCTAGACCTGGTTGCTTGTTTCTCTCACAGAATCTGGCAACACTGGCCCACAGGGCTTTTTCTGTTGCTGCCCCCCATCCCTGTGGAATGCAGTCCCCCAACAACATCAAAGAAGCAAGCCCTCACCCTCCCATCCTTCAAAACTGATCTCAAAACCCACCTCTTCAATATTGTTTTCCCCACAGCTAACTGCACACCACCTTGTTTTACGGTTTACACTTTTTCGAATAAAGTTGATTTTCTTTCCCTCCCTCCTTCATGTAAAGTGACTTTGGGTACTTAGAAAAGCGCTATATGAATCTGAGATATTAATATTATTATTATTCTAGAGCAGGGGTCTTCAACAGGGGGTCCGGGACCCCTAGGGGGTCCTCAGAGTTACTACAGGGGGTCCGCCAAATCTTTGTGTGATATGATTGTTTTTTTTACATTAACCACTTGACCCCTAGCATCCCTTTTCTGAGGTGAACTTTAGCCAAAAATAGCAGATCTACAAGCTCACAACGCCTCGCAGCGCGAGGCGTTGTGAGCTTGTAGATCGGCTATTTTTGGCTAAGAGTTATAGGTGTAGATGGAAAAAAGAGCAGCAAAAATGTATCTGAAACACAATTTCATACAATATAGAGGGGGTCCCTGCTTCATCTCTCTCTCAGCTAGGGGGTCCTTGGCCTGAAAACGTTGAAGACCCCTGTTTTAGAGAGAGGTAGTTCCATATTTTTAGAGCGAGGTAGTTAAACTTAGTAGTAACTGTAACACCCAGGATTCTAACCCTCATCCATCCCAGAGGGAATCCCCATTTAAACCTGGGGAGAATATTGGGCTTATGATCTTCGGGCAGTACTACTTGTCAACCAGCAGGTGTCCTACCAGACACCGGGGTCTACCTGTCTCAATGGAAGAGTAGAGAGACAGACCTCCTCTATCCACTGTACATGTACTAGTTAGTTAAGTTCCAACCAGTGATGCCAGACTTTGCAAGAGAAACAAGCGGCCAGGTCTACGAAGACAAGCCCAAAAGAAGCGACCACATGAACGCACGCACGCACGCACACACACACAGCTATTTGAAAGATCTACAAGAGCTCTGCTATTAAAAAAAAAAAATTGGCAAAGGTTTGAAAAATATGGAATATTTTTGAAACATTTTAACAACACAACTCTTGTCATGTCCCTGGCATAAAATATTTTCAGATGGGGGTCTGCGGACAAATACATTTCATTAATTTGGGGGGTCCTTGACGTGAAAATGTTTGAGAACTTCTGTTTATAAACAACATTAGGAAGGAAACTCAAATAAGCCCTTTGGAAACACTTTAGAAACAAGCCCCAATAACCTGCAAACCGCAACTACCAATATTTGCAAGCGACTTTGCAAGAGAAAAACAAGCCCAAAGTCGCTTATAATAAGCAGACATGGCAACACTGGTTCCAACAACGACTTGACCTGCTCCACAATGTAAAGTGTCCTCAGACAACTTGTCCTGATCTGACGCTGTATTAATGACCGATTCACTGACTAATTGACTGACTATGGCTATTATTACGCATCATGACTTAATTTTGTACAAATAAAATTACTTTGCACAAACGTTATATAAAATGTGAAAGGGGGGTAAAAATAGCTGTGGTGTAAAGTAACTGAGTACATTTACTCAAGTACTGTACTTAAGTACAATTTTGAGGTACTTTTACTTTAATGGAGTATTTCCAATTTTCTATACTTTTACTCCACTACATCTCAAAGGCAAATATTGTACTTTTACTCCATTGCAATTATTTTAAAACTTTAGTTACTAGTTACTTTGTAGATTTAGATTATTATTACAAACCACTTCAGCCCTGTATACACTTCGGCCATTTGAAAATAGCCGATCTACAAGCTCATTATGTGTCGCCACGGGACACATTGTGAGCTTGTAGATCTGCTATTTTCAAAAGATTTTTATACAGTTTGAAGACTTGAAATCGGACCATCTGCGTAATGAATACTTTTACTTTTGGTACTTTTAAGTATATTTTGATGCCATACAATAAATTCTGAATACCAGACTTTTACTTGTAACAGAGTATTTTTTACATTGCAGCATTGACACTTTTACTTAAGTAAAAAAATGTAAGTACTTTTTCCACCACTGAAAAATAGGGAGGGAGGAGGAAAACATGCTGGCATCTCAAGAATCCTGAAAATTCCTTAAAGGAGCGTAATGAATGTATGTTCTGTCGCTCAGTGTCTGCTGAGCTGTTAACCCCTTCAGCTGCCCAGCACAGGAGTCACTATGGATCGACCACTGAATGGTGCATTTTATGTCCAAAACCCTTCCTTTCTTATTAGCATTTTAACCCATTCAATCCGGGAACGCATCTGTGTCATTTTAGATTTGAGCTAAAACCATTATTCTATACTTTGGGGCTATTCAAAAATAGCAGATCTACAAGCTCATAGCGCGGCACCGAGTGCCGCGCTATGAGCTTGTAAATCTGCCATTTTGGAATCTTTTAATACATATATATTTATTGAAACAACATTTTTAACTCAAATCTTTGCTTCTGGAGGTCAAAGTCTGGCCTTTTTTCAAGGCACCAACCTGCTCATCAGGAGCAGTTAGGGGTTCAGTGTCTTGCTCAAGGACACTTTGACACTAACATAGAGGGAACAGTGGATTGAACCGGGCAGGAACCTTCTGATTCCCACCTGAGACACTATGCCCCAAGTGGCTCATCAGGTGACAGACAACATTTTAACCACATACAATTACAATGTAGGCATTTAGCAGGCATCTAAGTGACATCTTAACCTTTGCATGAACCCTAGCATCCCTACAAGCTCACTCCGTTTTCAGTGAAGAGATTTGGTGTAGAGGGAACAAAGGAGGGGATCAGAGTTCCTCAGAGTTACGACAGGGGGGGGGGGGCACCAAATCTTTGTTTGACAGGAACATATTTTTTTTTACATTAACCACTTGAACCTTAGCGTCCCTATTCAAGGGGGGGGGACATTTGCAGAAAATAGCAGATCTAAAGGTTTTTGTGTAGGTTTGGTGTAGAGGGAGGAAAAGAGCAGACCAAGTACAGACTAGCCAAAGGTCAAATTTACAAAGTATTGAGGAGTTTAAAGGGCAAGACCACTTTGGTAGAGGTTTGGGTTGTGTAGATACCTTGCCATGATGTAACAACAAAGGTGGACAAGAAATCAAAAATAATTGCTCCATTGAGTAGAAATTGATAATCCAAAATATGCTCCTCATTGACTTACATTGTACGGTAAAACAGCTCTCAAAGTCACTATTTTAGCACATAAACGAACGCAAACAAAGTTGATTCAGACAATATAGAACATCACCAAACCCAGTGCTGTACTTTATTTTTTTATAAATGTCAACTGAAGTTCCTGTTGATTTTACTATTTGAAGAACCGGATCCAGTCCGGGTTTTCCTCCTAATGAAAATGACAAAAACTGTTACTTTTCAGGATTAAAATTCAAAAGTAGCAAAAGTAGCAGATCAACCAGCTCAAAACGCATCACTTTGCGCCGTGTTCTGAGCTTGTGCTTTGTGGATCTGCTACTTTCGTGTGACACTGTAGGGCGTTAATTTAAGGGATATATAAGCCAAAGGGTAACTGAGCATCGAACACACTGGAAACTTGGAACAATGTATCTATTTCCTGGTTTGAGCTATGATCACCATGAGGCTGTTTATACAAGTGGTAATTGGAAACAAGTTTCTTGTTTAGTGGCTACAGTATGAAGTCCTGCCCGCGGTAGCTTTTCCTATAAACCAACACATGATGGAACATTTTAATTGTTGTTACTGACTGGCTCAACGTGGTCACTGTGTCTTTCCTCAGGGGGGAAAAAAAACACACCATTTACTGGAGGTCTTGGAATGATTATTGTCAAAGACATTCAGCTGGATTAACATGCCATCCCAGCATGATATCAAAACATTTTGTTTTAATTTAACAACACAAGAGTTTTGTTTGCCGTCTGCTGTTAAATGATAGAATATGGGATGGAATATTTAGGATCACTTGTGTCGTTTTTTTTAAGGCGCACGTTAGTTCCTTAAGGGCTAAGCCGTCCAAGAGAGGGTGTGTGTGTGTGTGTGTGTGTGTGTGTGTGTGGGTGTGTGTGTGTGTGTGTGTGTGTGTGTGTGTGTGTGTGTGTGTGTGTGTGTGTGTGTGTGTGTGTGTGTGTGTGTGTGTGTGTGTGTGTGTGTGTGTGTGTGTGTGTGTGTGTGTGTGTGTGTGTGTGTGTGTGTGTGTGCAACCCGATCTCCAGAGATTACCGTAACATTGCACGGAACGAGTGCACTTCATTCCGTGGATAGCCGCCTCGGAACTCCCGAATTGCGTGCATATGTACGGCGCTCCCTTTGTGACAAAACCATTTCGGAGGCGCGCAGTCACAGGCGAACTGTCACCCCGTGAAGGACCACCGAGGGAGCTAAGGCGACCGAGTTGCCGTCCTGAACGGTGGGACGTTCGCCTGTGCCTACTCAGCGCCGTTTGAGTTATGTACCGATAGGCACAGAATCGTAAATTTTTTTGTGGGGACTGCTCTGCTTCCGGGTTTTTCCGGGTTGCGACTGGTTACGCCCACCGTGGGACTCGCCGTACATATGCACGCAATTCGGGAGTTCCGAGGCGGCTATCCACGGAATGAAGTGCACTCGTTCCGTGCAATGTTACGGTAATCTCTGGAGATCAGGCTGGTGTGTGTGTGTGTGTGTGTGTGTGTGTGTGTGTGTGTGTGTGTGTGCAAATCTCGCAAACCGCTGAACCGATCAGCGCCAAACGTCTTCTGCATACTGCCAGTGGGCGAAGGAAGAAAATGTTAATTTTTTTGGGGGGAAATATTTAACTTTATTGAATGGAAGTCGATGGCAGTTGGATCGTGGCTGAAACCTTACAAATTTCAACACCCATGTCTTAAATTTTTATCTATAGGTTTTATGCTTATGGAAAAACTAATTGCATTGTAACATCCAGGATGTTTAGGAGACCAAACATCTACCGCTGAACCAAGAGAAAATCCTTGTTTGACCAGGGTTGATATTGAGCTTATTATGAGCTTCAGGCAGTACTACTTGTCAACCAGCAGGTGTCCTACCAGACACCAGGGTGCACTGTAAATGTCTCAATGGAGGAGTAGGGAGACCATCACCATCCACAGCACATTAACTACTTCAACCCCAGCATCCATATTCTTGAAACATTGGAACATTAGCAAACAACAGCCAATCTACAAACTCATAACGTGTCGCAACACTTGTAGTTCAGCTATTTTTGGCAAAGAGATTCAGTGTGTACTGTAGAGTAGACGGAAAAGCGTTCCAAGTACAGAGACGACTCAGGTCCAGTTTTCTACTGCTCTCTCTCTCTCACTCTCTCACTCAAAGCATGCCCACATCCATTCCAAGCTGATCCTCAAGCATCCATTCCAAACTGATCTACAAGCTGAAAACGCATTGCAACGTGTTATGAGCTTGTAGATCTACTATTTTTGGAAGTTGTACTGAATTTGCAGCTCAACAAAAGCTAATTCATCCTAGTGTATGATGGAGGACAATTTCACGATAACTTAAAATCTCCGAGATACGATTATTGTGAGCGTTCTTTATCACGATAAACGATAATAACGATTATCGTCCCATCCCTAACTCCACCAATACATGCCAGAAAAATTACTAGGAAGTTTTCGAAACACCAAAACTGCTGCCATACAACACTGTGCACGTTATTAACATGACAGGGATTTCAAAATATCCAGTATATACTGCCTGCACTTTGGCACGTGTGAAAACACGGGCATAAGTCTAAGTGGTTAACATTACCATACCAAAACATAGCCCATAGATATACAGTATTTAGCATTTATTTATAATAATGAAGATGCCCTAACCCAGTGGTTCTCAAACTTTTTCATGCCAAGGACCCCCAAAATGATATGTATTTGGCCGCGGACCCCCATCTCAAATATTTTGTTCCAGGGACACCCAAGAAGCAAAGATTTGAGTTACAAATGTTCGCTTAAAAAATATATATATTCAAAAGGTTTGCACAAATTTTCAGAATTTAAAAAAAATAGCAGATCTACAAGCTCATAGCGCGGCACTCAGTGCCGCGCTATGAGCTTGTAGATCTGCTATTTTTGAATAGCCAAAGTATAAAAGGTTAAAATTATTTTGATGCTATATTAACTGGGGACCCCCTGGAATTTAAAAATAGCAACAAAAAAAATCAGGATTCCAATTCAAAACTAGCAAAAAATAGCAGATCTACAAGCTCAAAACTGCGACACGTTTTGAGCTTGTAGATCGGCTATTTTTGCTACTTTTTGGTGACATAGTATATGCAATGTGGCCCTCTGGAGTGAGTGTGGAAATATAGTGGCCCTCTCCATCATCAAAGTTGCCCACCCCTGGTCTAAGTGGTCAACATTACCATAACAAAACATAGCCCATAGATATACAGTACTTAACATGTATTTATAAGGGAGATGCCCTGACCCACTGCCACAGACACCCTGCAAGTCACTGCAGATAGAAACAGAAACAGGGAGGGTGACGGGACCGAGCAGCAATGCAAACAGACTGCATTCTCAATTAATGTGTGCAGACGCTACACGACAGATAGCACTTGCTAGTTGAGCTCATTAGTGAGGGCCCTACATGAAAGGAGTGTCTGTCATTCCTCTGGAAATGGCTCTTGACACTGACATTAACCCTGTGAGACCAGGAACATGTGTCATTTTGAGATGTTTTTTTTAGCTATAACCATTATTTTATACTTTGGACTATTCAGAACTAGCAGAATCTTTGCTTCTGTGGATTCTATAAATGTCTTCTAAATCCTAACAGTAAAAAAAAAAAAGAAATGTATGTTGCTACAGTGGTTCTCAAACATTTTCATGTCAAGGACCACCCAAAATGAGATGTATTTGGCCACGGACCCCCATCTCAAAATATTTTGTTCCAGGGACCCCCACAGAAGCAAAGATTTGCACAAAATGTCACGATTTTTCAAAATTAGTAGATCTACAAGCTCATAGCGCGGCACTCTGTGCCGCGCTATGAGCTTGTATATCTGCTATATCTTTGGTGTTGAGATTTTAGCATGACCTTGTGTTAATAAAGTATTCAACCAATCAGAATCATGAAAAACATGAAGGTGGCTCCAATCTTATTCACAGCAGCAACAGCAACTGTTGCCGTTTCTTGTGCACTCTGCCAGTAGGCCACTGTAGCAACTGTTGCTGCTGTGAATGAATAAATAGGAGCATTTTAACCCAATTCAATCCGGAAACGCATCTGTGTCATTTTTTGATCTTTGGCTATTAAAAAAATAGCAGATATACAAGCTCATAGGCACGGAGTGCCGTGCTATTATGAGCTTGTAGATCTGCTATTTTTGAAAAATCGTGAAAATCTTTGAATATATTTTTGTTATTATAATATATTTTTGAAAAAAAACTGATGTTGCTATATCAGTGGTTCTCCAACTTTTTCCTGTCAAGGACCCCCAAAATGATATGTATTTGGCCGCCGACCCGCCCATCTCAAAATATTTTGTTCCAGGGACCCCCAGAAGCAAAGATTTGAGTCAAAAATGTTCCCTTTTTTTAATAGCAGATCTACAAGTCCATAGCGTGGCAGTCTGTTTAAGAGCTTGTAGATCTACTATTTTTGAATAGCCAAAGCATAACATATGGATAAAGTGGTTACACAGATGCGTTCCCGGTTTGAATGGGTTAAAAGTAAGTAGCGACCCTTCTTGTTTTTCATATAAACCTGTTCTTTTCATCCAGCGACAGCACTGGCTCTTCAATGCAAACAACATCCTTTAGCAGTTATCTTACAAACACAATGACTGCCATTTAGCAAGTTGAACCTCTCTGACCTTGTCCTGGTTTGCACATGTCAACAGTGTAGCTCTGTGTTTTATTGTGTCTTTATTTACCAGAATCAGACCTAGGAATAACAACACACCCATTTAGACCCGTTTTCTGAAAAACCTGGATTGAAAGCTATAAAGACGTATTTTCTTTTAAATCGTGAAAATTGGTGCAAAACTTTGAATATAATATATAATATAATATATATAATATATAATATAATTATATAATATATATAATATATAATATTGTATATAAGCAAAACATTTGTAACTCAAATCTTTGCTTCTGGGGGTAATATCTAAAAATGTTTTCTAAATCCTAACAGTGTGTTGCTATATTGGTGGTGCTCCAACTTTTCCATGATATGTATTTGGCCGTGGACCCCCCCCATCTCAAAATATGTTGTTCCAGGGACCCCCAGAAGCACAGATCGGAGTTAAAAATGTTTGCTATAAACATATGTATATATATATATATATATATATTATATATATATATATATATATATATATATATATATAATATATATTATATATATATATATATATAGCTCATATTTACGGCTTAGATATTTTAGTGTGGGGGAAGAACAGGAGGGGGCCTGGTACAGTGCCCTGGTGGACTCCGGTCAACTAAGTATATAGGGTTCTAAGCGTCTTTCAGTTCACAGACCAGCATTAAACTCAATGGAAGCTCCTCATTACACACTCTCTCTCAAGAGAATGTCTTTCACGCAGGATTTAACACTCAATAGTGACAGATGGACAGGAGGCTCTGAAACCAGATGATCATCTCAGTCAACACTCTACGGCAGGGGGTCCTCAACGTTTTTCAGGCCAAGGACCCCCTAGCTGAGAGAGAGATGAAGCAGGGACCCCCTCTATATTGTTTAAGATTGTGTTTCAGAATGTTTTTTTTACTTGGTTTGCTCTTTTTCCCTCTATACACCCTATGCCTCTTTGCCAAAAATAGCCGATCTACAAGCTCACAACGTGTTGTGAGCTTGTAGATCGGCTATTTTTGGCTAAAGTTCTCCTTAGAAAAGGGATGCTAGGGTTCAAGTGGTTAATGCAAAAAAAAATGAAATCATATCACACAAAGATTTGGCGGCCCCCCCTGAAGTAACTCTGAGGACCCCCCGGCCTAGGGGGTCCCGGACCCCCTGTTGAAGACCCCTGCTATACTGTCTGTCTGTCTGTCTGTCTGTCTGACTGGGTCAACGTGGAACCACTGATGCAGACCTCTCTAATGGCCTGGTGACTACCAGTGCCTGCAGTGAAAGGCCATACCAGTGACTATTAAAAGGGTCAGGCTTGACTGAATTATCCTTGCTGTCAGGCAGAAACCTCTTATCTCCATATTGTAACTGTGTGTGTGTTGTTTCCTAAATGAACGCCCTGCTTGATCATACTACAGCAGGGGTGATGCAACTTTGATGATGGAGAGAGGCCACTATATTTCCACACTCACTCCAGAGGGCCATATTGCATATACTGTCTCTCCGTATTTTAACTTTTTTCGCCATTCTACAGTATGTCACACAAAAGTAGCAAAAATAGCCGATCTACAAGCTCAAAACGCGTCGCACTTTGAGTTCGTTTTGAGGCTATTTTTGCTATTTTTTAATTGGAATCCAGATTTCTTTTTGCTTAATTGGAATCCTGAAAAGTAAAAGTTGTATTTAATTTCAAATGCATTTAGTTATACTTTTGTTAACTTTATGAACTTAAATACAAATACATTGGACATAAAAAGGACAATAGAATTTTAAGACTAGTCATTAAGCTACTAATATAGACTGAAGTAATTAAAGCAGGTCATGTTTGCATGTTTGGAATTGTAACAGCTGGAATCAATAATATATCAGTATTCCGATATTAACCTGCGGGCCGCATTAAGTGAAGGTGGGGGGCGCATGTGGTCACGCAAAAGCATTCGCTCCACGTTTTGAGCTTGTAGATCTGCTACTTTTGCTACTTTGGACATGTGAGGTTTCCACCCTGACAGAGACATTATACTGCTTAGACTGGCCCCGCATAGCTCTGGGTATAACCTACTTCTAGAAGCTAGGCTAATCCACTCTTTCACACAAGAAGCAAAACATGATTTGTCAAAACACCCAAATACTTAACCCATTGAATCCGGGAACGCATCTGTGTCATTTTTGGATTTCTTTGGGCTATTCAAAAATAGCAGATCTACAAGCTCATAGCGCGGCACCGAGTGCCGCGCTATGAGCTTGTAGATCTGCTATTTTTGAAAAATCGTGGAACATTTGTGCAAATCTTTGAATTATGTATTTTTTAAAGTGAACATTTGTACCTCAAATCTTTGCTTCTGGTGGAGGTCCCTGGAAAAACATATTTTGAGATGGGGGTCCGCAGTGAAATACATATAATTGTGGATGGTCCTTGACATGAAAATGTTTGAGAACCACTGATATTATAGCAAAATAAGTTTAAAAAAAAGTAGAATCCCCCAGAAGCAAAGATTTTAGTTAAAAATGTTTGCTTTCAAAAATATATACATATTCAAAGATTTGCACACATTTTCACGATTGACATTTTTTTAGCCCAAAGTATAAAATAATGGTTATATAGCTAAAAAATCTAAAATGACACAGTATGCGTTCCCGGATTGAATGAGTTAAGTTTTTTTTCCCCCTCACAACCAACCAAACCAAAGCAGGCCCTTTTGCCTGCCTGTCACCTATCAGCACACTAATGATGGTATCAAATGACCAAACACTGCTGCCTGCGTGCGTCGTGTTGTGAAGCCACCGTTCCAGCGTGTTTGATGACAGCCACGCATGGAGGGGGGGGGGCAGATCGCCATCCGTCAGAGTTTTGACAGTTTGACACGAGAGAGAGGGGCCGGGGAGCAGCAGATCCCCCCCCCCACACACATGGCAGCAGCTCAGTGGTGGAAAAAGTACTCACATTCTTTTACTTAAGTAACAATATCAATACTGTAATGTAGATATACTCTGCTGCAAGTAAAAGTCCTGGAATTGAAAAATTCACTCGAGTAAAAGTACAAAAGTATTGGCATCAAAATGTAGTTAAAGTATCAAAAGTAGAAACTACTCGTTATGCAGAATGTCCCTTTTCACAGGTTTTCTAATGTATAATATCTTTTGAAAATAGCAGATCTACAAGCTCGATGCGACGCATTGTGAGCTTGTAGATCGGCTATTTTCGAATGGCCAAAATGCATACAGGGCTGAAGTGGTTAATGTATGTTTCGTTAATAACAATCTAAATCTACAAAGTAACTAGTAACTTAAATAATTGTAGTGGTGGAGTAGAAGTAAAAGTACTGAAAACTGGAAATACTCCAGTAAAGTAAAAAAATACCTCAGAATTGTACTTAAAAGTACAGTACTTGAGTACATGTACTTAGTTACTTTCCACCACTTGGGCTGCAGCAGCTAGCTATGCCCACAATGCAGACGGTGCAGTGGGGCCTTAGCGTGGCTAGGTATGCATACAATGAAGGGACGGCCCAGAGAGAGAGAGAGAGAGAGAGAGCATTCTCCACAGCATTCCAGAGGAGAGACACAGACAAAGCGACTCTCCTGTCTCTCCCTCCCTCTCTCTCTCTCTCTTCCAGACGATATTTATACAGGCACTGAGGCACGGTCAGACAGCTTGTTGCTTCAAAAACCCTTCCCTTCCCTCCCCCCCCCCCCCTTATTTTATCCAATTATTTCCATGACATGTGGTTGTGTTTAATGTGTCATTTAAAAAGATATATATCTTCTTTTTTTCTTTAAAGCTTAGCACACACACAAACGGAACAGACAAGACCGGGGATAAAAATGAAAACACTGAACTCTGTGGCAAACGTCCCATGTAAGTTCTGTCACGATCAAGACATTTTAGTTCATAGAAATAAATACTTATTTTTTTTAGGCCTGACTTGACTTGTAAACGGGGGCGGCAGTGGCTCAGGGGTAGAGTGGCCGGTAGAGCGGCCCGAGGTTCCCAGTTCAATCCCCGGCTCCCCCAGAGTTATAGTGTCGAAAGTGTCCTTGAGCAAGACGCTGAACCCCTAATTGCTCCCGATGAGCAGGTTGGTGCCTTACATGGTTTCCTCCGCCATCGGTGTATGAATGTGTGTGTGAATGGGTGAATGTAATGTACAATCTATTTAAAGCGCTTTGGATAAAAGCGCTACATAAATGCACCATTTGCCATTTACAAAAATTGCGCAAGACAAATAACTTATTATACAAGAAGGCTATTACTGAAATATATACAAAGAAATGATTGATGATGACCGGCACCAATAATCAAAATGAAATATGTACTAGGGCCCAAACAAAAATAGCACAACATTGCAGATCTACAAGCTCACAAAGTGTCTCAATTTATCAACATTGTTTTCAATTTTTTTGAAAAGTTTTGCCCTAAATGCTCAAAACACAGACACCAGGTTGAAAGTGTTTTAAAAGAACGTGGATGATGTGGAAATAATGATGGAGATATAACATTCCTATTTCATCCGGCTGTTTTTATATAAATGAATGGAAACAACTAACGATTATGCAAAAATAATTGCGATTAGCTGAAATAATTGCGATCAGGCAGGTAATATGTCATAACTGTGACAGGCCTAACATGTCCTTAGATCACTGGTTCTCAAACCCCCCAAAAAATCATATTTGAACTGGGGACCCCCGCCCCCCACCCTGACAAGCACTTGTAGGAGTGGAGGCATTACATTTAGTTTGACTTGGTTCTGCGAGGCGTTAAGAGCTTGCAGATCAGCTGTTTTCAAATTCTTTGCCTCTTTCTTATATTATTTGACAATTTGGCCAATGTTTGACACTTATGTGTATTTTTTATAGTCAATTATAAAACAACAATTTAATTTTTTTCGTGTTGATTCATTGATATAAGGAAAAAATAACTGCCTCTCGATTATTCGACTAAACTACATGAGCCAAGAATAAGTCCGTTATTGATTCTAAATATCGGTTTTGATATATTTTTTCGGTTAATTAATTGCCCAGCCCCGCATATATTGTATGAACAAATTCTACCATATATACAGATTGGTTAAAATAACGTTTTATTGATTAAAATCAGTACCAGATTGCAGCTTTAATTCATTATGGATTGAGGAAGTATTTTTTTTTTTATAATATCAAACAAATGTTTTCAGGCCTGCTTTAGTGGCGCCGTGGTAATGATGCTGTTCAGTCTGTCCGTTGGTCTGTCTGTCCAAACAGGATGTCTGCTAAACTACAGGCAGGACTGTCATGGGATCAATCTTCTGATGGGCACCTTCATTCTCCTGGGACTATTACAGCCGTTCCCATAGAGGCCTACCGATATCAGTATCTGAAAAGCTGCCGATACTGCGTAAAACAGGGGTCTTCAACAGGGGGTCCGGGACCCCTAAGGGGTCCTCAGAGTTACTACAGGGGGTCTGCCAAATCTTTGTGTGGTATGATTTTTATTTCTACCTTAAAGGTTCTATGACATTCATTTTCACTTTTTTTATTTTTTATGTTTTTTGGGGGGTTTTATGACCTCAATTACACCCAAAAAATCTGAACTTTGAACATTCAGTGGATTTTCTGTGGTCTGGGGTTTTCTGAATAATTAGGCTGAAAAGTAATCTGAGCTTGGCCCTTCGACAGTGAGGTCACAGCCAATTAATCCCGCCCACTCTCCTCCTCGCCCCTTCCCTCCCCTATCCTTTCCTTTGGGGGGGGCGGAGCAGAGGCGATGATTGACAGGCAAAATCCCTCACCAGCGACACCCGTAGGCAAAGATTTCTTTTTTCATTGTAGTTGAAAAGGCTTTAGAAATGTGAGAGAAAAACACCTGCCATGGATCAATGGAGTGGATTTTTTTGTTAAAACTTTCTATACACGTTTGAAGGACCATGACAAAGACTTTTAATGTGTGGTAAAACTGAACGTCATGAAACCTTTAACCATTTGAACCCGAGCATCCCTTTTCTGAGGAGAACTTTAGCCAAAAATAGCAGATCTGCGTTGTGAGCTTGTAGATCGGCTATTTTTGGCAAAGAGGTATAGGTGTAGAGGGAAAAAAGAACAGTAAACGTAGACAAAAAAAGTTGAATCTAAAACACAATTTTATACCATATAGAGGGGGTCCCTTCTTCATCTCTCTCTCAGCTAGGGGGTCCTTGGGCTGAAAACGTTGAAGACCCCTGGCCTAAAAGGTTGGTATTGGTATCGGTCAGTATGCCAGTCCAGTCTAGTCTATGCCATTCCGAATACCAGATCATTTATCCAGGGGTTGACACTAACGGCGCAGGTAAATAAAACTTGCAGGCAGGTGGAGTTTGCGTTCGGGTTGCCCGTACGTTTGAGTGTGCACGCATTCCCTCCCACGATATATCCACAAGTTTCCTAGGCTGTGTGGGCATCACTTCCTGTCGATTTGATCCAATGATATCCAATGAAATCGACAGGAAGTGATGCCCACACAGTCTAGGAAACTTGTGGATAAAAAAAAAACACCCGCAGACTTTTGTCACATGTGCTGCGGTTCCCTAGTTCCTGACCGACGTGTGAAAATACAAGAATGCAGCAAGCAGCTTATAAAGCCTTCCTGATGTCAGATTCAAAACAGCAGTGCCAGCCCCACTACCTAATGACGTTTGTTTATGGAACAGTCAAAGCACAGCATAGTGTCAAGTCAGACAAACGTAAACCCTTGACTTCCAGTCGGTGGACTTCAAAATAAGAGGGTATTGTCAAGTCCCCAGGAATTGTCAAGTCCTCAGGAAAAGTAAGTGTCTTCAGGTCTGTAGACAAAATAAGAGCACTGTTGGCCTATAATGTGCTGTTTTCACTGTTGCTACACTTGAAAATATAAAATAACAAGTGTGAACCCATAGTCATATTCATAGCTATTTAGATATTTGGCATAAATATTGAGGAATGAAATATCTTTTCGCACAGCCCCAGAATTTGCAAGTAGAAAGTAAAAATAAGTGTTAAATTGAAAGGTAATTCAAATTTTACCTATCATTTTATAATGGACAATTTACTTTTCGGGCAAGTGGGCAAGACCTGTGGGCAAGTAGAACATGACCTGTACTTGCCCGACGGGCAAGTGCCTCTGAGAACTTAGCGTCAACCCCTATTATCACATGATGGCATTACTGTTATTTACAGTAATATTTTGAATGCTTCAGTGTGATGTTGCTCTACTGTTTTTTTTATATATATATATATATATATATATATATATATATATATATATATATATATATATATAAATATATATAAATATATATATATATATATGTGTTTTAATTTGTATTTATTCCTACAGTAGATCAGTTGTTCTCAAAACTTTTAATTTCAAGGACCCCCATAACTCACAGTGTACAAATACAGGTCCATTTGGTTCCATTTTGTACACTCTCAGAGTTACAAACCTGTAAGGGTCCATTTGGAACCCACCTCAAGGAACCCTGAGAGTCCCTGAAAACCACCGTCCTAGATTTATTTTTTAACCCATTAAGACCTGAGGCCGATTCTAAAAAATGTTTTCTAAATCCTAACAGTTTTTGAAAAATAAATATATACAAATGTTCGCTTGAAAAAACATATATTCAAAGATTTGCTAAAATGTTCAAGATTTTTCTAAAATAGCAGATCTACAAGCTCAAAGCGCGGCAGTCTGTGTCGCGATATGAACATGTAGATCTTGTATATCTGCTATAGCCAAAGAAATCTACGTAAAAATGACACAGACGCGTTCCCGGTCTGAATGGGTTAAATTACACAGTTATCGGGTTGGTGCTCGCCATCGACCGATATGCAAGTTATCGGAATCGGTATCGGGAAGGGAAAATAATGGTATCGGTACGTGGGAGTTTAGGTGACCCCCATGTCTCGTCTATAGCGCCACCTTTTGGACAAAAAATTACAATAGCACACAATATGGCACACAATACATCCCAAAACCTAACCACGCTGAATGCACTCATGCTTCTGGAGGATGAACCCCAACTACAGGGTTGGGATCCGGTCGGAACCGGTTGGACCGGAGGAACCGGATCCAACATTGAGGAACCGGAACCGGTTCCGTCACATTTTGGAACCGGTTTTATCTACACTGTCAGAGGTATGTGGACTTCATCACGTCTGCTATACCATTACATTACAATACCGCTGGTTCTCTAAACCTTTTCATTTCAAGGACCATCATATCTCTGAGAGTGTACAACAACTGGAACCAATTTTTAAAAATTGCAGATCTACAAGCTCATAGCGTAGCACCGAGTGCAGTGGAACATTTGTAACTCAAATCTTTGCATCTGGGGGGGTCCCTGGAACAAAACCTTTTGAGATGGGGGTCCACAGGCAAATGCATATCTAAAAATGTTTTCTAAATCCTCACAGTATGTTGCTATATCAGTGGTGCTCCAACTTGTCCATGTCAAGGACCCCCAAAAAGAATACGTATTCCCCCCATCTCAAAATATGTTGTACCAGGGACCCCCCAGAAGCACAGATCGGAGTTAAACATTTTCACTTTAAAACATATATACTGTATATATATGTATAAGTACGTTTTGCAAAAAAGAATCCACGATTTTGGAGAAAAATTGCAGATCTACAAGCTCAATATGAATGCATAAATATATGTATGATTGATTAGGGGTCCCTTAACCCAGTGGTTCTCAAAAAAAATTACTTTCAAGGACGCCCTGGTCCTTGTTGACACAGACCACACTTTGAGAACCCATTTGAGTGAGTGACCCCCCCCCCCCCCCCCCCCCCGGGTCAGTGAATTAATATACAATCTATGCGGCCCAGTCACCTATTCAATTCTGGAATAAACAATCATCCTTTTTTTTTTTTTGTAGCCCCACTAGTGAGGGTCAGCTCTTTGGGTGTGAGGAACAGTGTGGACTCTAGACTGTGGTTCTCAACCTTTTCAGGCTGCGACCCCCCAAAAGAATCATATTTGAACTGGGGACCCCCCCCACCACCCCACCCTGACATGCACTTGGAATGTAGGACTTGAGGCGTTATATTCAGTTTGACTCAGTTCCACAGATTTATTGGGAAAATAGCAGATCTATAAGCTCACAAAGCCAAGGCGTTAGGGGCATGTAGATCGGCTATTTTCAAAATTGTTGCGTCTTTCTCAGGTAATATTTCACAATTTGACCAATGTTTGACCATCATTTGGGACCCCCCCCCAAAATCATTTGGGGACCCCCCTGGGGGTCTGGACCCACAGGTTGAGAACCACTGCTCGAGGGTACAGTGATTGTCCCAGTTTCAAGCAGCGTGTCCCGAGTCCAAACAAATACCTCTAAAACACTCTGTGTCACAACTAAAATAATAATAGTTGTTTTCAGCGATTGCATAGACATTCATTAACCCATTAAGACCTGAGGGGATTCTTAGAAATGTTTTCTAAATCCTAACAGTTTTTTGAAAAAAGTGTTCCAGTTCCAATTTTGTGTGGTCATTTTTTGTTTTGTTTCATAACTTCTAATTTCACTTCCTGTATCCCGTATGAGTTCTCTTTCCTGATTGGATGAAATTGGCATCCTGACCTGAACATGTATTTTCTGTTTACTAAAGAGCTGCGTAGGCGGGGAGGAGACCCCTGTTACTGTAACAAACACTCTATGATACTAGAGAATATAAAGCTGTATTTTAACAAAGAAATATCCCTTACAGCACCTTTAATTGTCAAACATATACTGTATCAGTACATTTACAGAAATTATCTACAGTTTGAGGAATTTTCAGGAAACTTCTGGAATTTTCAAGAATTTTCAAGAACTTTCAAAAATAATGAAAATAGCCGATCTACAAGCTCACAATGTCATTACAGTATATTTGAAATAGGGCTTAAGTGATGAATTCATAATTGTACGTTTCGGTCCCAAGAGTCCCTTCCTAGAAATGTAGTGGAGTCAAAAGTACAATATTTCCATTTATAAAATGTGTAGTGTATGGTTTGTATGGGTAAAATGTGTAGTGTATGGTTTGTATGGGTAAAATGTGTAGTGTATGGTTTGTATGGGTAAAATGTGTAGTGTATGGTTTGTATGGGTAAAATGTGTAGTGTATGGTTTGTATAGGTAAAATGTGTAGTGTATGGTTTGTATGGGTAAAATGTGTAGTGTATGGTTTGTATAGGTAAAATGTGTAGTGTATGGTTTGTATGGGTAAAATGTGTAGTGTAGTGGAGTGAAAGTCACCAGCTTGCAAAAAACGACAAAAAAGTAAATACTCCAACAATGTACTTACAACAGTACTCAAGTCAAGTAATTGTACTTAGTTACTGTCCGCCAGTGCCACTGCTTGTCTTACAGGTGCAGAGCACAGACGCACAGACAGACAGACAGACAGACAGACAGACAGACAGACAGACAGACAGACAGACAGACAGACAGACAGACAGACAGACAGCGTACATGAGTGATGTGCAACATGCATATGGAAAACATGAATAACATAAACCGCACGACTGTCTGACAGACGAGAGGAGTCAGACAACATACAGACATGAGCGTCTGCCAGAAACTATGAGCTGTCTAAAACAGATAATATACCCCAAAGAGCCATCTGTAGATCTGCAGACCCCCCCCCCCCCCACCACCAGAGCTGCACAATATTAAATTACCATGACAGTTGTTTCCGCAATAAAACAACCATCATTTAGTTTGGCAATAATGTTAGAGTGTTTATAGTGAGGCTGCAGACAAGCTGGAAAAAAAAGAAGAAAAGAAAATGATATCAAGGTGTTTGTGGGAATATGATAATGATATTGTTTATGGTGATGATATCCCATAAAGCTCATTATTACATTTGCCAAAACAAGGTCAGGAATCACAAACTCTGCAGAGAGTTCCAGAACATTATTGTCGCTGTTGTCGGGAAGAAACCCAACTGCTCCCGATGAGCAGGTTGGTGCCTTGCATGCAGTGGTGGAAAAAGTACTATTTTTTTTACTTAAGTAAAAGTATCAATACTGCAAGGTAGAAATACTCTGTTACAATACTCTGTAAAAGTCCGGAATTCAAAATGTACTTGAGTAAAAGTACAAAAGTATTGTACTTTTTCATGTCAAGGAACAGACATATTTGTATTTGGCCGAGGACCCCCCATCTGAAAATATTTTGTTCCAGGGACCCCCAAAAGCAAAAAAAATTGTCAAAAATGTTCCCTTTAAAAATCTATATTCAAATATTTGAACAAATTCAGAAATAGCAGATCTGCTATTTTTGAATAGCCAAACAAATCTTAAAATGACACACGGTCTAAACTTTTATGTCTACATGGAGGGCTGTCACAATTACAAATTTAAGTTGACGATTAATTGTCACTCAAATAATTGTGATTAACGATTTACTTGTGTGCGTTGAACACTGGAACACGTGAATAAAAAGATTCTGTGTGCCTTTTAGGCTTCGTAATCAGAAATTCCACAGGGTAGATATGACGAATAACTTAAATATACAAAGAAGTTATTGACATATGTAATCGTTTTATACATGTAAAAATCTGAAATAGCATTTTTCAACATGGAAACGATTATGACGATTATGCAAAAAATTGTTGTGACAGGCCTAAATACATGCATTCCAGCCACTAGCCTGGGGACTGGCAGCCTGGGGACTGGCCGGCTGGCCGACTGGCCGGCTGGCCGGCTGGCCTGACCCCAGAGGGTTGAGAACAGCTCACTCTTTGCCATGAACTTTGTCATGTCTCTCTCTCTTGTGAGTGGCATCCATCCTCCATGTGTCCAGTCGTATGATCCCTTCTTCTTCCTCAATAACATCATTACTGTCGGGCAGAAACCTTGCATCATCTTCATAAATGAATGCCCTGCTACTTCATCATACAAGAACGTCACATAAAAAGGTAGTGAAAATAGCAGATCTACAAGCTCACGTGTTTGGACATTTAAGGTTTCCAGTTCCACCCGACTGCAAGGATATTCAATAAAAGAAATACTGA
Source organism: Gymnoscopelus braueri (assembly GCF_963280865.1). Taxonomy (NCBI): domain Eukaryota; kingdom Metazoa; phylum Chordata; class Actinopteri; order Myctophiformes; family Myctophidae; genus Gymnoscopelus; species Gymnoscopelus braueri. Next base: position 13,821,699 of record NC_137607.1, read on the forward strand.
GGCCTGTTAATCCATTAAGACCGGGAACGCATCTGTGTCATTTTACGATTTATTTTGGCCATTCAAAAATAGCAGATCTACAAGTTTGTAGATCTGCTATTTTTAGAAAAATAGCGGAAATTTGTGCAAATCTTTGATGTTTTAAAGCGAACATTTTTAACTCCGATCTGTGCTTCTAGGGGTCCCTGGAAGAACACATTTTGAGATGGGGGCCAAATACATATCATTTTGGGGGTCCTTGGCATGGAAAAGTTGGAGCACCACTGATATACAGTAGCAACATACTGTTAGTTAGGGTTTAGAAAACATTTTTAGATATGTATTTGGCCGCGGACCCCCATCTCAAAATGTTTTGTTCCAGGGACCCTCCCAGAAGCAAAGATTGGAGTTACAAATGTTCGCTTTAAAAATATATATACAGTATATTCAAAGATTTGCACAAATGTTCACGATTTTTCAAAAATAGCAGATCTACAAGCTCATAGCTTGTAGAGCTTGTATATCTGCTACTTTTTTGAATAGCCAAAGAAATCTTAAAATGACACACAGATGCGTTGCAGGATGGAATGGGGGTTAAACGCGGACAGTACTCTAGTACTCTCTAGAGCACGGTAAAGCCACATGCACGTCAGACGGTCCCAAACAGAAGCACGCCGCTGCTCGCACGCCCGCCTGCTTCCAGTGTGTGTGAAAGGTAAACACATGTTCACACAGCGGCTAGACTTTACACTGGCACCGAGTAAACACTTGGAACAACGTCCAGACACGTCTTCACATGAACGCCGCACTGCTGGACGCCTGGCCTCGGCCCGGCCGGGGGTTTAATAGGTACATAACGGTTTCACAACACAGGCCAAAACGCACCGATTATTCTGGACAGAGAAATGATTCACAACACAGATTATCTGGACAGAGAAATGATTCACAACACAGCCCAAACCTACAGATTATCTGGACCCAGATATGATTCACAACACAGCCCAAACCTACAGATTATCTATAGAGAAATTATTCACAACCAGCCCAAAACTACAGATTATCTGGACCCAGAAATGATTCGAAATTTGGAACTATTTGCTTGGTAAACGGACAGTGCGGTGGTGGAGAAAGGGCGTGACGTACACTGCCGACGTGTGTGTGTGTGTGTGTGTGTGTGTGTGTGTGTGTGTGTGTGTGCGGGGGTGTGTGTGTGTGTGTGTGTGTGTGTGTGTGTGTGTGTGTGTGTGTGTGTGTGTGTGTGTGCACCTAAATGATATGCCGGTGCACCTACAAAAATGTCAACCAACTAAAAAGCTGGTCTGGAGCTCATGTATAAACTGACTGGTCAAGACCGGCGTCACCAACTAAGCGAGAGGTTCCATAAAACAGTGGTTCTCAAAGTAGGGTCTGGGATCCTTGAGGGTGGCTCCAGGGGGTCCCCCGGCAAAACTACTTAATATACAGCAGAATCATCTGCTATTAAAAACACATAATTCAATTTTTAGAACCACTACTAGCATTATACACAACAAATGACAGCCGGGGAGAGGATGGCTTTAAGCTTGACACCTATTTGGAAGGACAACTAAAGCCTTTCACTGAGGATAGATGCTCAGGTACATCCCGCTGGGCTCTGAACCCCAGACCAGGGTAAATGATGTCAGACTCACAGCGCTCTGCTGGTTGCTCCTCTCTCACAGATGTGAATCAGATCTTATGGTCTGAATGTTTGGTTTGTTATGCAGTCTTGTGACAGCTCCACCGGCTGGGCAGCCACCCCCCCCCCCCCCTCTTGTTCTGCCAAGTCATGTCTTGGGTCTTTTCTCAGTGCAACCACCAAACTGCAGAGTGTGCACTGCATGCTCTCACTCTCGCGCGCGCGCGCACGCACGCACGCACGCACGCACGCACGCACACACACACACACACACACACACACACACACACACACACACACACACACACACACACACACACACACACACACACACACACACACACACACACACACACACACACACACACACACACACACACACACACACACACACACACACACACACACACACAAGTGATGAGCACTCTGTTGACATGGTGTGACCATGTCAACACTAGCTAGAAACATCGTATCTCCATATTTTTAACTTTTTGTGTGCTGGCTGAACATCACATGGGCCCTGGTCCAGGAAAATGTTGAGAACCACTGTTTTTAAGGCCTTGTTCTTCAGACTGATTTCCTATTCAGATTGGAGTGGGACTGGTTTGATGCAGTCTGAAATAAGGCTAAGGAATGTGACTCAAATCTGATTTGCAAAAATCACTTTCCGTGTGTTTTTTCTTTTTTTCTTTTTTTTGCTGCTCAGACATTGATAAAAAACACAATGTGGATATAAGCCAACAATCTGATTTGGGGTGCGAGTCACGCCGTAGCACGTATAGCCTAAAAACTCACCGCCAAGCACATTTATCTATAATGAGCGTGGCGTGTGAGCAATGGCTCGCCAACAACTCATATATATTTTAGTTGTGAAAGAACATTTGCTAATTCTATATTAATCTGTGCTGTCTTTGGGGCGTCCCAGAGTGGATATTTCTATCTGGAGCACGCAGCAGACAGAGGGTCTGGAGGGGAAAGGCATGTGAAACTGGATTCTGAGCTACTGGACTGGACATCTCTCTGCTCTTCTCTAGGGTTGTCTGTCACGATTGTGATATTTACGTGATTAATTGTCACGTAAATAATTGTGATTCATTATTTAATTGTGTAACCTCAATATACAAAGAAATGGCCGAAATAGATGCGATGCGTTGTGAGCTTGTAGATCTGCTATTTCCAGTACTTTTAGAAAATGTTTCTAAATATATGAACATTTTTCAACATGGAAACGATTATTACGATCATCTCAAATAATTACGGTTAGGTGATTATGTAATAATATTGACAGGCCTGCTCCTAAGACTAAACGGGCACTAGGGCTGGACAATTAACCTAAAATATATCCAAACCCATATTTAGAACCAATAAACGACTTATAACTGAATAAGCTCGTAAAAAGTGAAAAGCAGTGGGGTTTTTTTAATATATTTGTTTCCCTTATCAATGAATCGACAACAAACCCAGAAAAGTGTGCTCCTCGGAGGAGCACAGGTCTCCGCCAGGCTGGGTTGCCTACCCAGGGCCCGCAAACTTTTGGAAGGCGGTCATAGCCAATTGTAATGGGATCTGACAAATCTGACTCGTACATCTTGATCAGATGACCCCAGAGATAATGGCCCTCATTTATAAATGAGGGCCAATATTTATAAATGAAAACCCCGATTTTACGACATGAAGAACCAGAATACGACCAAACAAAGCATGGAAAGCCAATAAGAAAGAGTTTCGCCGGCTCGCCTCGCCGCCTGTCAAGCACACACACACACACGCCTCTCTCTCTCTCTCTCTCTCAATGCTGCTCCGCAGGTCTAGAATGGAATAAACGGGACGTGCGATCTCAGCGTACCGTAGGCTGAAACCAACGTCAGGATATATTGATAAATGCCGAAAGTTGCTGTGATCTCGCCGTACGCCCATTATTTGGTCTGCACCGCGTTGATAAATGAGGCCTGTTGATTTGTGTAAGTTTTGGACAAAATCTGTAGGAGTAGTGACACAAAATGTGTATTCCTTGGGCAGTGTGTGCACAGTTTCACACCGATGGGTCCAACGGTGCCGGAGATTAGCTGCTCACAAACAGACAGGGGGGTCATTTGGGCTCACAGGGGGGTGGCAAGCGTTTGTATCCAGAATAGAATTGTGTCAATTTACGCATATTTTCTCCACCACAGAACATTTGCAGGATAGTACATAGATTAATTTCCCTCTGTGTAGAAATCCATGCCGTATGCTGCATCTCCAGTACGCGTTGTGAGCTAGCTATTTTCACTATTTAAAAAGATTATAATCATTTATCACAGTGGTTCTCAAACCTTTTCATGTCAAAGACCCCCAAATTGACACTTATTAGCCCGCGGAACCCCATTTGAAAAGATATGCCTGCAGGGACCCCCATAAGAGAAGAGTTTTATGGCTCTATCCATAAAAATAAAAAAGTTCTCAACCATTTTCATTTCAAGGACCCCCAGTTTAACATGCATTAGGCTATACGGACCCCCATTTAATGGCATTTCTATCTCTGGGACCCCAATTTATATTGTAAAATCAATGTTGATTCAACTCTGAGAGTGTACAAATGGAACCAAATGGACCCGTTGTACACTCTCTGAGTTATAGACACAAGGGTCCATTTGGTTACTAACTATCCATCATTTAGCTGGGTACCCCCTGGAACTCCCTTAACTCTTTGACTGCGGACGACGCGATAACGCGTCAAGTGCTACTTTGTCCAGTTGGCCGTCGACGCGTTCGACGCGCTGGACGCGCGTTCATTGTTTAATCTCTGATTGCGCTATGCTGCTTAATATTCAATGTTATTTTCGAGTTCCACTTACTTCACCCACATCTGCATCCGGTTTCATGACCTGGATTCCGTTTCCGTTTTGTGATTTTTTTCCCCGGTCATTTTCGTCCAGAATAGGTAAATTAACGTTTTTTCACACGGTATAACAGACAAACGGACAGGTTCTCTTCTATAATCTATGGTCTGGGTGACGATCAGTCATCGCCGTCGTGTATCACATCGTACTTTTGGCCGATCAGACAATCTGGGACTACGTCACATCCGTTTTCATGTTTTTCCCTGTCTAATCTCTCAAGAAGGGTGACAGTGACCCAACGACCTGATCAAGCTGTCATGTGCTGCTCTCTAGTGGCGGATTTGTGCTGTGTCTTTAACTTATGTGTCTTTAATTTATTTTCATGAAAAAAATTCAAAATATAAAAATAAAAAAACACGAAAATTGCTGGCACTGGGGGAGTACTTTATGAAAATACTCTGGCAGTCAAAGAGTTAAGGACCCCTGGGGGTCCCCGGACCCCACTTTGAGAACCAATGATTTATCGTAATCGATGCAAAGGTTTTAAATAATGGTGATAGTGATTTCCAGGTCTAATCGCCCAGCAGTACACAATCAAACTGAGATGCTCAGAACCTCCCAGATCTGTCTCGGTCAGCATTCCAAACGCTCCCCTAAAAATACATCCATTCCCAGTCAGTGACACTTCATCAGAGCAGCAGCGAGGCTGTGCTTCTTTCAACCCATTCAACCCAGGATCGCATCTGTGTCATTTGAAGATTTCTTTGGCTATTCAAAAATAGCAGATCTACAAGCTCATAGCGCGGCCACGCTATGAGCCGCTCTATGAGCTTGTAGATCTACTATTTTTTTTAAATCGTGAAAGTTTGTGCAGATCTTTGAATATATATATATATATATATCATTTATTTTAAGCGAACATTTGTACCTCAAATCTTTGCTTCCGGGGGGTCCCTGGAACAACATATCTAAAAAAAAAAATCTAAATCCTAACAGTATGTTGCTAATATCAGTGGTGCTTCTACTTTTCCAGGTCAAGGACCCCCAGAATGATATGTATTTGGCCACGGACCCCCATCTCAAAATATGTTGTTCAAGGAGGGACCCCCCAGAAGCAAAGATTGGAGTTTTTATTTATTTACATATATTCAAAGATTTTCAGAGCACAGCACTCGCTATGTGCTGCGCTATGAGCTTGTATATCTGCTATTTTTGAATAGCCAAAGACATTTTAAAATGACACAGATGCGTTCCCGGTCTTAATGGGTTAAAGCTGTGAGTTACAATTCACACAACGTCTGCCACATTATGTTGAGCGTCTAATAAATAAACTGCCGGCTTTGGTGCGGGTTCCAGACTAAAAAAGAGCACTTTGTCTGGTGAAAACCTTATATGTCCAAAACTTTTTTTAAATGGCAAAAGTAGCAGATCTACAAGCTCAAAGCGTGTCGCTTCGCGCCACGCTTCGAGCTTGTAGATCTGCTACTTTTGACGCTTTTGTGTGACGCTGTAGTATAATGATCAAGTAGGGCGTTAATTTACGAAAAAGAAAAAAATAGTTAAAATATGGAGATGAGAGGTTTCTGCCTTGTTGGTTCTTGGTTGACTCTGGTGACTCAGCTGGTTTTAGGCATGTGGTCTGGTCGCTCTAGTGGAGTCAGTGTGACTCAGCTCATTATGGGGCATGTTTGATGCTGATGTTGCCCTGGTGGCGATGATGTCACACATTACTGTAGGGTTGGGATTAGGGCTGGGTATTGGCTATAAACCTCACGTTAGATACATACAGCATCGCGATACAGAGACCACGATACGATACATATCGCGATACATAGGCCACGATACGATGCATATCAATTCACAACTAGTAACTAAAGTTCTAAAATAAATGTAGTGGAGTAAAAGTACAATATTTATATCCAAGATGTAGTGGAGTAGGAGTAAAAGTATTGGAAATTGGAAATACTCAAGTAAAGTACAAATACCTCAAAATTAAGTAAATGTACTTAGTTACTTTCCACCACTGTGGTCCTTGAAATTAAAAAGTTTTGAGGACAACTAGTATTGTAATTGTAATAAGCAGATGTGAAGTTCCACATAACCAGCTCTGACAGTGTGATGAAACCTGGTTCCAGAAAAAAACGGTTCCAAATGTGATGGAACGATTCCGGTTCATCAATGTCGGATCTGGTTCCTCCGGTTCCAGAGCCCAACCCTCTACTCACACAACATTCTCCACCAGCCCTGAGGTGCAGCCCTGAGGTCCTCCACAGCTCCCATCACCCCCAAAACAACCAGATTAGGGAGGGGACGACGTGAAACTTTCATGTCACGATTATTGTGACCAAAATAATGGCGATTTACGATATTATCGCGATAATCAACATAAAACTCTTAACAACTCTATAAACGCCATTGACTCGAAAACGCGTCAATTACTACTTAATCCACCCACGCCATTGACGCGTTTGACGCGTTGGACTCGCGTTCATTGTTTAATCTCTGATCGCGCTATGCTGCTTAAAATTCAATGTTATTCTCGAGTTCCACTTACTTCACCGACATCTGCATCCGGTTTCATGACCTGGGTTCCGTTTCCGGTTTTTGATTTTTTTCCCCGGTCATTTTCGTCAAGAATAGGTAAACAAACGGGTTTTCACACGGTATAACGGACAAACGGACAGGTTCTCTTCTATAATCTATGGTCTGGGTGACGATCAGTCATCGCCGTCGTGTATCACATCGTAATTTTGGCCGATCAAAACAATCTGGGACGACGTCACATCCGTTTTCATGTTTTTCCCTGTCTAATCGCTCAAGAAGGGTAACAGTGACACAAGGATCTGATCAAGCTGTCATGTGCTGCTCTCTAGTGGCGGATTTGTGCTGCGTCTTTAAAAAACAGTCTGATCAATTATTTTCATGAAATTTTTCAAAATATAAAAATAAAAAAAACACGAAAATTGCTGGCAATGGGGGAGTACTTTATGAAAATACTCTGGCAGTCAAAGAGTTAAGGTCCTTACACACCGGGGCGAATTCTTCATGCGAATAAATACGTTTTTTTTTTAAACCTTATAAAGTCAATGCAAGCGTCCACATCAGTTTCGCGAAGCGAAAAAGCGTCTTTTAATTATTCGGAACAAGTCCGAATTTTGCGTATATTCGCATATTCGCCGGTGTGTAAGGACCTTTAGAATGACACTTTTATTAACCACTTCCTGAACCCTAGCATCCATTTTCTGGGGTGGAACATTTGCCAGAAATAACGTGTCGCGTTGGGAGCTTGGTAGAGTGAAAAAAAGTCTATCAAGTACGTTCTTTACAGGTGTGCTTTACCAATTCTAGAGGGTTTAAGTGGTACCGGATGTGCAGCTCTGCAAAGGTGAATTGATCCCAGTGTATGATGGAGGAAAATTTGCTGAATTCAGCGGTGTGCTATTTCTGGATAATGACCGATGAGCTCTATAACAGACCTCTGTCTAATCAAAGAGACTCAGAGCACCTGCTCATATCAACCTGCGCTGCTTGATTCTATGCTGTATCCAACATGACAGCCATGTAAACAAACACACCTTGTCATTTACAACTAAACGCTGCTCTCAAGAATGTTTTTGAAAACATTTGAAGCGAGAAATAGACAATGCTGTAGCCAAACATGTATTCTATTTGATCCACTACACTTCCTTGTTTTCCGAGGCGACCGTGTTCGCCCAGCCCAATACTTATGGAATGCTTTCATTACCGTAAGCAAGGATGTACTTTTCTTTGTTGTTACTTTTGGGTCAATTTATGAATTTATTTATTAAGTAGCCGTGTAATAAGCGGGATCATTGACGGGTAGCTGGTCATTATTGAAAATTAAAGCCCATCAGGGTGATTATCCCTTGCTTATCGTCCCATCCCTAAACCCTATCCAAATAAGCTCCTCAACTATGGAACTCACTCGCTACCAAAAAAGTGCGTGAAGCCTCTATACCGTCCCGGAGACATTCAGGTGGCCCCTGAACAACACATAATATAACTAGAAAAAGTGCTCCTCGGAGCACAGGTCTCCGCCAGGTCAGGTAGGTTATTGTGGGCCAACAATGTTCGGAATTCGCCAATCAGGATGGAATTTGAAAAATCGGACAGAACCATCTTGATCACTTGACTATAGAGATAATGGGTACCGATTTGCCTGATGATTGGACAACATTTGTATGAGTAATACAAAAAAGAAAAGTGTTGAAAAATAGCGCAATGTTAAAGGGTGGCATTTGTTCTTCAACATAGTGCGAATGTGCGTGCAAAGTGTCACCTCAATCGGACGCTGCGTTCATGATTTGTGGCATTTTGTTCAAAACAGGCCACTTCTGCAAACTTTAGATGTCAATGTTAGCCAATCAGGATGAAATATGAAAAATCAAACAGTTCCATGTTGATCACATGACTATCCACCTGTTTCCGCGGGTAGTTTCCTGATGTGTGGGAAACTTCCTGCGGGGGGACCGGAAGTAGGAAGTAGCGGCTCAGTGTGCTTATATTTGCCAGCAGAACGTAGCTGTAGCGTCACTGGTCGCATAGCCTATGCGACCAGTGACGCTACAGCTACGTTCTGCTGGCAAATGTAAACACACTGAGCTGCTAATTCCTACTTCCGGTCCGTCCGCAGGATGTTTCCCACACAGGATTTTTGCTCCAGTAAATTCCCGCGGAAACAGGTGGATAGAGATCATGTGTACCGATTTGTGTGAAATTTGGATAAAATCTGAAGGCTTAATATCCAAAAATGTGTTTTACATAAGTGGGCCTCCTGGTGTCGCTATAAAAGGCAAATGTGAAAAATGCAGGGCAGATGTTTTTTCTTGGCCTCTAGGGAGTGTGCGTGTAAAGTTTCATGCAGATCGGTGCAGTTATAGTTAAAAACACAAATCAGCCTTTTATAGCGCCACCCTGAGGCTGATTTGAAAAATGTCAAGTGCCATTTGTTCCTCGGCGTAGTGGGAATGTGTTTGTGAAATTTCACAGAAATCGCAAGCTGCGTTCATGATTTGAGGCATTTTGTTCAAAACGGACCAATCCTGCACATTTTGGAAGCCAACCTTAGCCAATGAGGATGGAATATGGGAAATCGGACAGATCCGTGTTGATCACATGACTATAGAGATACTGTGTACCGATTTGCATGAGGTTTGGTTAAAAACTGTAGGAGTAATGGGAAAAAATAGGTTTTGCACAAATCGGCCTCCTGGTGGCGCTATGACAGGCCCATGTGAAAAATGTGGGGCAGAGGTTCTGAATTGGCATCCAGGGAGTGTGTGTGCACAGTTTCGCAGCGACCGGGTCAACGGTGCCGGAGATTAGCTGGTAACACACGGACAGGACACACGGACGGACGGACACACGGACGGACGGAAGGACGGACAGGGGGCAAAACATACTCTCTCGCCATGCCTTTCGGCCTGGCGGAGACAATAACAACAATAATATACAGCAGCTACGCAACACAAACATCACAAACAACATGTACATATTTCACATCTATCATATCGTTGCTGTCGGGCAGAAACCTCTTATCTCCAATTCTCCATACTTTAACTTTTTGTGCAAAGTAGCAAAAGTAGCAGATCTCCAAGCTTGAAACGCTGCACGAAGCGACGCGTCTTGAGCTTGTGGATCTGCTACTTTTGAATTATTATTTTTTTGAATCCCAAAAAGTTACAGTTTTGGAAATAATGAGGTTTCCACGCGACAGAGACGATATCAAATAGCTGGGCTATAAAAAGGAGCTGGAAGTGATATTTTCTGATTAAAACTAAACGCATTAATACTAACCTCTATATTCTTCAGTTACAATGTGTTTGTATAGGAAGGAAGCGTGTCTGATAAAATGAGCAACTTAAAAACTGACTGGACGGTGCTCACAAAAATGCCCGTGTAGACTTTAAAATGACCCCCAAACATGTTTGAAAGTCACATATCCCTTAACCCATCAAGACCGGGAAAGCATCCCTGAAACAAAATATTTTTAGATGGGGGTCCGCGGCCAAATACATATAATTGTGGGGGTTCTTGACATGAAAAAGTTTGAAAACCACTGATATTATAGCAACATAAGTTTTTACAAAAAACTGTTAAGATTTAGAAGACATTTTGTAGAATCGGAACATCAGGCCTTAAAGGGCTAAAGCATTGATAACAGCTAAAAAAAATACAAACTTATCAGACCACAAAACAAAAAGTGTCTTTTTTTTCATCCGGGCGAGCCACCAACTGTTGCATCTAGAATAAGAATGAGTGGACAGGCTGGCTCTCTAAACGTCAAGCATGGCATTCTGTGATGTCACCAAGAAGGACAAATAAAACGCTAACAACAAATGTGATGCCACAGATATACAACACACTGCCGGGCGGGCAACCATGAAACCATAACAGGAAATTCTCCTGGTCCCCCCCCATTTTAACTCTGATATATGCACCGCAAATATAAGACCACCTGCTTCCCCTTCCATTCTCATAGTTAGCTGCACGGCCTCCAGTGGGGGGGCTAACACACACAGTCACACACACACACACACACACACACACACACGTATTACTATACATGTGAGGACAGCAACATCTTAGGACAGCGATTGAATTATGCTATGTTTTTATTTTTTGCCATTTGCTAAGCTAAGGCCGAAAGCAGCTGAGTCACAAGCTCAGAAGCAGTAAAACTATACATCAGGCATTATAACTATAACCCTAAATGCCTAAGATGAATATTTTCCTAATTGGAAATGGAATCCTACCTGAGAAATTATAATTATTTATTTATTTATTTTACCACAAAACAACAATTTTTCTTGTGAGGCACAGGAAACTTGTCCTCACCATGTCATATTAATACAAGTACAGACACACACACACACACACACACACACACAAATTGCTATAGATATACAAGCTCATAGCACGGTACCGAGTGCCGCGCTATGAGCTTGTAGATCTGCTTTTTTTTTTAATCCTTGCACAAAAATATTTTTTGAGACGGGGGGTCTCAAAACGGGGGGACTCCACAGCCACAAAAAAATATCTTTTTGGGGGTCCTTGACATGAAAAGGTTTGAAAACCACTGCTCTATCTCTCATATGCAACTACACGTGTCGGTACGTTTGGTCCTCTCAAGTATAGTAACACACACACACACACACACACACACACACACACACACACACACACACACACACACGCACACACGCAGCCTCTCAGGGGAGGGGGAGAGAAGAAAATAACACACTGCCACAAGTGTTGGTCTAAAGATTCCATTCTAAGTTAAAAAAGAAACGTGAAAACAACTTTGGGTTGGAATGTCATCTCTGTCCAGCGTCTCTCAGAGGGACTGGATGGGTGCAGCGTTTCACACTGAGACCCCCACCCCACCCACCACCACCTCAACACCCCCCCCACCCTAACCCACCCCACACCCAGGACCCCGGAGCAGCTGAGTGCTGTGTGTCCCATTATGTCCAGAATCTCATGGAAATAGGTCCTACTATAAGTAGCCGGTCTCTGTCTCCACCGAGACACATTTAGACACATTCTGGAAGGGCCTGGACGAACGACACCGACTCTTACTGGGAGGAGAGAGAGAGAGACAGAGAGAGAGACAGAGAGACAGAATGCTAACAGTTTTCTTCTGCTATCTCAGTGGTGCTCAAACCTTTTCATGTCAAGGACCCCCAAAATTATATGTATTTGGTCACTGACCCAAATCTCAAAATATGTTGTTCCAGGGACCCCCCCAGAAGCAAAGATTTGAGTTAAAAATGTTCACTTTAAAAATATATACATTCATAGATTTGCAAAAAAATCCAATATTTTTCTAAAATAGCAGATCTACAAGCTCATAGCTCAGTGCCGCGCTATGAGCTTGTATATCTGCTAGAGAGACAGACAGACAGACAGACAGACAGACAGTCTGACCGGGTTCTCACTAGTGGAACCCGCTGTGCCAGTAAAAACACACACAGACCCCTATATACTTCCTTGACCAGAGTCCCCCAGGGGTCTGTACTTAACCCCCCCCACTCCGTCCTTTTGTACCTCCTCTACACCAAATCTCTTCACCGAAAATAACAGATCTATATAACCTCACTCGGAGACCACCTGAAAAAAAAAATTCGGCCAAAAATGTTGGCCACAGAATAGCCGTTATACCAAGGCAATTGATGGGCCGGTGGGCTGTACCCGTCTACCTGAGCGGACAGCGAGAGGCCCGCCTGGGAATCAGACGTTCGCCAGACCGACCACCTCGGCCTAGCCCCGGAATATATACGTGTCAAAGTATGCCTCTGAGCAAGACACTTAACCCCATAACAGCACCCCCCAACGCAATCGGCTATGTGCCATCTAAGCCATTGGTTCTCAAAGTGGGGTCCGGGGACCCCCAGGGGTCCTTGAGGGAGTTCCAGGGGGTCCCCCAGCTAAATGGATAGTTAGGAACCAAATGGACCCTTATGTGTTTGTAACTCTGAGAGTGTAGAAATTGAACCAAATGGACCCATTAAGGTCCATTTGGTTCCATTTGTACACTCTCAAGTCTCAAGAGTTACATTAACATTGATTTTACAATATAAATTGGGGTCCCAGAGATATAAATGCCATTAAATGGGGGTCCGTAGCCTAATGCATGTCAAACTGGGGGTCCTTGAAATTAAAATGGTTGAGAATCACTGCTAGAGACGTTAAAATCTTCTGTTATGGGGGTCCCTGGCATATCTTTTCAAATGGGGGTCCGTGGGCTAATAAGTGTCAATTTGGGGGTCCTTGACATGAAAAAGTTTGAGAACCACTGATCTAAGCAGCCATCAGCTGGGTAAAGACCTAAAACCAACGTTCCCCTCCCCAGGTGGACCAGAAAACATTTCCTTTCCCCACTTCCCCAAAAGAACTACAACATAAGACACATTTTGCTATATGTCAAAAATCTTTATAATAAATAATATGACCGGTATAGGAACCGCATAGCGCAGCGTGTCACAGTCACTGGTGGAAGAAGTACTCAGAAGTAAAAGTTGCAATACCACAATATAACAAATACTCTGTTACAAGTAAAAAAAGGCCTGTGTTCAAAATGTTACTTGAGTAAAAGTACAAAAGTATTGGCACCAAAATATACTTAAAGTACCAAAAGTAAAAGTACTAAAATGTTTGAAAACAACAGATCCACAAGCCTTATATCTGCAAAGTAACTAGTAACTAAAGCTTAAAAATAATTGGAGTGGAGTAGAAGTGCAATATTTGCCTCTGAGATGTAGTGGAGTAGAAGTAAAAGTACTGAAAATTGGAAATACTCCAGTGAAGTAAAAATATCTCAAAATTGTACTTAAGTACAGTACTTGAGTAAATGTACTTAGTTACTTTACACCACTGGTCACAGTACGCACTAAAGCAGCTTTAAATGTATATAAATACGGTTAAATATGGAATAGTAGACAATCTTTCTTCCTCTGTGGAATAAGTGAAAGATTGAGGAAAACTGAACTGTGGGACACTGGCAGCTAACACACAGTAAAACACTCGGCGTTCTTTTATCCATTTGTAACTCTGAGAGGGTACAAATGGAACCAAATGGACCCTTCCGGGTCCATTTTGTACCCTCTCAAGAGTTAAACGTAACACTGTGGGGTTTCAGAGTGCAGCTTAGACAGATATCCTGCTTAGGTAGCATTCCTCACATTATACACATAACAAATGAGCACATGAGAAGGAAAGCTACACCTCTTGGCTCACCGGAGCTGCTTGCCACATATTTTAGCCCTATTGAGCAAGAAAGGACCCCTAACACACACACACACACACACACACACACACACACACACACACACACACACACACACACACACACACACACACACACACACACACACACACACACACACACACACACACACACACACACACACACACACACACACTAAACGCCGCTATTGATTACAAGGTTAGTGCAAAGCAATGTCCAGCTGACTTAAATTCTCTTCGACTACTTGTTGTTGTTTTTGTTGTTAAAGGGACAGTTCACCCCCAAAATGACTTTTTTCCTATCGATTAGTCACCCCATGGAGACTTGAATTCATGGATATTTTTTTGTTTTTGTCACATTCCTAAGCCAATAATTTGATGACCGGCAGCGGTTCCGGTAGGAGACACAAAGAGTCTCCTTTGTGTCTAATACCGGAACCGCTGCCTACCGGTCCTGCTGGTCATCAAATTATTGGCTTAGGAATGCGACAAAAACTAAAAAATAACCACGAGTTGAAATGAAAAATGAATGGGAAAAAAAGATTTTTTTGGGGTGAACTATCCCTTTAAGCCATTACAATCAAGGGTGGAATTAATAATACATTAGGCTAATAATTGATTGACAGAAAATGTATCAAATGACATTTTGTCAATGAATATATTGCACTTGTGCGATGCGTCCTCGTAAAAAAAGAGACTTTCTCCAATCCATCTAGCCTACAAAATCACCAAAATGAGAATCTGTATGTTTTATAACTGCTGGGTAAACATGTTGTTGCCGTCAGGGCGGAAACCTCATATGTCCAAAGCAGTTACTTTTCAGAATTTACATTCAAAAATAGCAGATCTACAAGCTCAAACATTTTGAGCGTGTAGATCTGCAACGATATTCAAGTTTACAATCCGTAATCTTATGTCCTCTCCCGACAGAGATATCATTGCTAGTGCAACACCTGGGATTTGAACCCGGGCCTAGTATGTTGAGAATCTACCGCACACACAAGAAGGAATCCCCACTGGGTCAGGGGACACTGCTTCTACCATACAGATGTACTAGCTAGTATTAACATACTCCCATACAGAGAGGTACAAATAGCCTTTTATTCTTTGAGCAATTTCAAGATGTTCTATTTGGCGTCAGATTACTTGTAACATTTACCATTATTCTGTACTTTATTTATCCCACGATTTTGTTACTCATTTTTCACCCAGTGCCAATGCCTAAGCTTGTAATCCTGGGCGCTACTCTCCCTCTTCCAGCCTGGGGAGAGCCCCGAACTGAGCTCATGCTTTCCTTCAATGAGTGAGAGTTAGCAGACCGCTTCTTATCACCTGACAGGGGGGGAGTTTCCCCGGTAGGACGTAGCGCGTGGCAGGAACACGTTATTCCAACCAGTTCCTTTCCCCTCCATCAGGCGCCCCGGCTGACCAGGGGGAGGCAGTATAGAGACCAGGATTGCTGCATGTTTTTTTGTGAGGGTACCTACCCTAGGGGACACGGGGAGAACATGCAAACTCCACACAGAGTAGGCCCTTTCAACAACCCCACCTAGGGTATGGGCACTGATGACACGGAGGAGAGGACACGCCCCCCAGCGCCCACAGCGTCCCCGGCGGGAATCGAACCCAGGACCTTCTAGGTGTGAGGCAACAGCGCTACCGACTGCGCCACAGTGCCCGCCTATTCTGTACTTTATTGCTTTATTTGACCATCTTTGGTATACATGAATCGTCTATAATCTACCATATATGGTCTAAATTAATCACATGAGCTAATTAACTAAATTAACTGCAGCACTGATCTCCCAATAAGAAGAGGTTTAGTTCCACGTGGTTTAACCCCATTCAATCCGGGAACGCATCTGTGTCATTTTAGATTTCTTTGGCTATTCAAAAATAGCAGATATACAAGCTCATAGCGCGGCGCCGAGTGCCGCGCTATGAGCTTGTAGATCTGATATTTTAGAAAAATTGTGAAAATCTTTGAATATATATATAATTACAAAATTAACTCAAATCATTGCTTCTGGGGGGTCCCTGGAACAAAATATTTTGAGATGGGGGTCCACGGACAAATACATATAATTTGTGGTCCTTGACATGAAAAAGTTTGAGAACCACTGATATTATAGCAACATATAAATATATTTTAAAACTGTTAGGATTTAGAAGACAGCATCCCCAGAGGCAAAGATTTGAGTTAAACATTTTCGCTTTAAAAATATATATACATCATCCAAAGATTTGCTAAACATTTCACGATTTTTCCAAAGAATAGTAGATCTACAAGCTTGTAGGCCCTATCAGCTTGTATATCTGCACATTTTTTAAAAGCCCAAAGTATAAAATAATGGTTATAGTTAAAAATCTAAAATGACACAGTATGCGTTCCCGGATTGAATGGGTTAAAACAGGAAGTTGTGGACTTCCTCCTAGAACCAGCCTGGTGCTGCTAGCCTAGCCTAGCCGCACGCCGGTAGAACCAGGGTCCACAGCGCAATCATGCCTGATCTATACTTGGGTTGGGCGCCGGTGTTGTGCACCGAAAACAGCAGATCTACAAGCTCACAGAGCTTGTAGATCATTGGTTCTCAAAGTGGGGTCCGGGGACCCCCAGGGGTCCTTGAGGGGGTACCAGGGGGTCCCCAGCAAAAATGTGTTAATATAGCATCACAATAATTTTAACCTTTTATGCTTTGGCCATTAAAAAATAGCAGATATACAAGCTCATAGCGCGGCACCGAGTGCCGCGCTATGAGCTTGTAGATCTGCTATTTTTGAAAAATCGTGAACATTTTTGCAATTCTTTGAATATAATGTGTTTTGAAGCGACATTTGTGGGTAAAATCTTTGCTTCTGGGGGTCCCTGGAATAAAATATTTTGACATGGTGGTCCGCGGTCAAATACATATCATTTCGGGGGTCCTTGGCACAAAAAAGTTTGAGAACCACTGATATAGAGGATTGACTGATTGAATATTTGATTAAGACAGAAATGCAAAAACGGCCCGAGTACAGTCTAAAAGGATAACACCCAAAAAAGTCCTCGCAGTCTTGTTTCCATTGGGGTCCTAGGTATTCAATTCATCTGCTATTTTCGGTTGCGCACCGGTGTATACACCCCCCCCCCACCTTAACAGACCGGCGGGACCGCCGTACACATTGTCTCTGCTCATGAAAAACAAACATCCAACAAACTGACACTGGACAGAAAACAATGGACATGTTCCCTACACCTCCACCCCTCCCCCCATCCCCCATGACAACAAAACAAAAGAATAATGCACCCCCCTTCCAGTGGTGGAAAGTAACTAAGTACATTTACTCAAGTACTGTACTTAAGTAACATTTTGAGGTACTTTTACTTTACTGGAGTATTTCCAATTTTCAATACTTTTACTTCTACTCCACTACATCTCAGAGGCAAATATTGTACTTTTACTCCACTACAATTATTTGAAAACTTGAGTTACTAGTTAGTTACTTTGTACATTTTGATTATTTTCACAAAACATGCATTAACCACTTATATATACTTCGGCTATTTGAAAATAGCAGATCTACAAGCTCACAACGCATCGCGACGCGTTGTGAGCTCGTAGATCCGCTATTTTCAAAATATTTGACATATTGAACTTGTGAAATGGGACATTCTGCATAATAAGTACTTTTACTTTTGGTACTTTAAGTATACTTTAATGCCAATACTTTCGTACTTTCACTCAAGTAAATTTGAAATACCAGACTTTTACTTGTAACCGAGTATTTCTAGATTGTGGTATTGATACTTTTACTTAACTACTTTAAAAAGAAATTGAGTACTTTTACCACCACTGTCCCCCCCCCCAAAAAAGAGCCATCATAATGAAAACACTGGCAGAAGCAAAATGGCAGTGGTTATGGGGTGGTGTTTAGGTGGGGGGGGGGGGGGGGGTTTCATGTGAATAACCTTTGGGCGCTGGAAACACGGGGCTCACACTTTCCAGAATAATTGAATTTGGCGTGCTTTGTGACCACGGATAAAGGATAAAGGCCCTCCCTTTGCGGAGCGGCAGGCCCCGGTCCGTGGATGTTGCATAACACCGCTAATAAAAAGGGAGGGCCGCCCGTCCGTCCGTGCGTGCGTGCGTCCGTCCGTCTGTCCGTTCGTTCGTCCGCCGGCCTGCCCGCCCCGCGGGCCCCCCGGGGGCCGGGATACACACACACACAGAGAGAGAGAGAGAGAGAGAGAGGAGGAGGTGGACGGACACGTGGGAAACTGCCTCTGTTCTAGGTCTGCTTTGTCTGGGGGCCGCTCGCAGCCATAT
Organism: Gymnoscopelus braueri; assembly: GCF_963280865.1. NCBI lineage: Eukaryota > Metazoa > Chordata > Actinopteri > Myctophiformes > Myctophidae > Gymnoscopelus > Gymnoscopelus braueri. The sequence goes on from NC_137607.1 coordinate 13,840,229, forward strand.
ACACCCCCTCCCCTCCCTCTCCTCTCCTCTCCTCTCCTCTCTCTCCTCACCCCCAGGCATTAGTGTAGGCATGCCTGACATAACGCTCATACCACAGTAACAACCCCCCCCCCCCACACACACACACACACACACACACACACACACCCCACACCCCCTCCACAAAACTGTTAAGCTTTATCTGCAAAGAGCTGGAGAGAGAGAGAGAGAGAGAGAGAGAGAGAGAGGGAGAGGGAGAGAGAGAGAGAGAGGAGAGGCCGCTCAAGGTGTCCATTCATTCCATCCCTCCTTTAGACACAATGTGTTACTATGTGATGATATTATCACCTGCACATTAACCCATTAACATCCATTCAATCCGCCGGGAACGCGTCTAACAAATGTCTTCTAAATCCTAACAGTTTTCTTCTGCTATAATCAGCGGTTCTCAAACTTCATGGCAAGGACCCCCGAAAAATTACATGTATTTGGTTGCGGACCCTAATCTCAAAATATTTTTGTTCCAGGGACCCCCGCCAGAAGCAAAGATTTGAGTACATACTACAGCGTCACACAAAAGCAGCAAAAGTAGCAGATCTACAAGCTCAAAGCGCCGCGCTTTTTGAGCTTGTAGATCTGCTACTTTTCCTATTTTTTAATTTGAATCCTGAAAAGTAACAGTTTTGGACATCTGAGGTTTCCACCCCGACATCAACGATATGTGATGATATATCAAAGACAAACTGACACCTGCATATTTTAAAGTCCTCAGTGTTTAACTCTGATGCAGTGGCGTACCCACGGTAGAGGCAGGGCAGGCGGTCACCTGCCCAACTAAGATCTCGCCTCCCCTAAAAAAAAAATAATAACCCGAAAAGGTCATTGCATGCTTAATGTCCTCAAAGGCCTGGTGGAGACAAACGTTTAAAAAAAAACTTGAACTAGTCTCCCATTATAGCCAGCCAGACCATCAGAGATCTCTGCCTCAGACCGCCTGTGCCGATACTAAATCACACATGAAGAACGGCGAAGAGAGCCTTCGCTAACAACGTCTACGCCGTTTTGAAGACCAGTCCTGGTAGGAACAGCCCTAAATGACATTTACGTCACCAGATGTATTGGTGGGTGATCTCATTCTCCAATTGACTCACTACTGTGGAACAGGTAGAGCTATAGATTGTCTCTTCCTCTGTGCAGCCTGTTTGTGTGGAAGCATCAATCACAGCTGTGCTCCAGACTTCTGCCACTACAAGCTGCCATCGTCATCATCATCATGAGCCGTTCCATGTGAGCCCCCTGCCAGTGGGACAGTGCAGGGGCCCATGGGTACCTATACTGGTCCTGTCCATGCCCTGTCCATGTCCGCCTCGCATCTCCATGTAAACGAGAAACACGGGGAAACGACAAAACGTGCGAAGTCATGGTTCTCTTTGGCTCTGGTGCAGAGCCCTAGAACCACTGTTGCCAGATTTTGAGAGAGAAATAAGCAGCCAGTTCTATGAAAATAAGCCCAAAAGAAGCGACAATAGGCTACATGAGCACTTTAAACCTATACAGTACATTGGCTGTTTGAAAATAGCCGGTCTACAACGTGTCGCATTTGCGACGCGTTGTGAGCTTCCGTGCACAACATGTTCCGATGTGTTGCGAACTTGTAGATCGGCTATTTTCCACCCCAGAATAGAGACACTAGGGTTCATGTGGTTAAAGAAATATATCAAGATGAGGCTTACCAGTGTGACACTGAAAACCCTTGCAGACGTACGCCCACAAGCTATGGGTTTTGTCAACGTTTCAGTGCATTTTCCATTTACTTTCAATCATTTTTACAAGCAAGTTGCGCCAATGGTACATTTTTTATCTCAGGGAATTTTTGTGTTGGAATTATTTATTACTTTCCTTTACGGATTTATGATGTCGATGTTGTACGACTTATAGAAGTGTAGGTTTTATCAGTCAATGGTATTACTAGTATGTTAATCGAACTAATCGGTTTAAACGGTTATAAAAAGTAATCATAATCGTAAGTAATTTATTTTTTTATACAGTAGAATAAATGTACAGTGATTGTGAAGTCCAATATTTTCAAAAAGCTCACAATGCATCACAGCTAAATCAGCTATTTGTGGCATTTAGCCTGACAACATAGTACGACAAAGTATAAAATAGGGCTTTGAGTGGCCAATAAAACTAATCGATTTAGTCTAAAAATCTATAAAAATGTTTTACATCAATTTATTGATATATAAAAACAATTAAATATAATTTTAAAAACACTTCTCGATTATCAATCAAATCAATCAAAAGTCATGGAGTTTCATTAGAGGTTCTATGTTATTTGTATGTTATGCATATACTTGAAAACCTGGGGAATTCTACTCTGTATTACCTTTTATTTTGTACTCATGATTCTTCAATAAACACTATATATATTGATCTAAAAAAGAAATCACGATTAAAAAAAAAAGAAATAGCAGATCTACGAGCTTGTAGATCTGCTATTTTTGAATAGCAGAACCAGCCACTGTACCACAGCATGGGAGCCCTGTTGGACTGTTATAGATGTGGTGTTGTGCCAGCTGACTCTGATACACTGTCATATACAGAGAGAATAAACACCTAAATAAACACCTTTTCCAGAAGATTTGGTCTTGTAATACATGGCAAGTTCATCTTGCAATCTTTATATTGTCCCAGTGTCCTGTGTAACAATCTGTCAGATTTAGCTTACAACAGTGGTGGAAAAAGTATATATTTTTTTTACTTAAGTAAAAGTATCAATACTGCAGTCTGCAGTGTAGAGATACTCTGTTACAAGTAAAAGTCTGGTAATCTAAATTTACTTGAGTAAAAGTACAAAAGTATTGGCATCAAAATGTACTTGAAGTACCAAAAGTAGAAAGTACTCCTTATGCAGAATGTCCCATTGCACAAGTTCAAAATAGAATATATTTTAATATAAATATTAAAATCTTTTGAAAATGGCAGATCTACAAGCTCACAATGTGTCGCATCGTGACGCATTGGGAGCTTGTAAATCGGCCATTTTCAAATGGCCGAAATATATATAGGACTGAAGTGGTTAATGTGTGTTTTGTGATAAAAAAAATCTAAATCTGCAAACTACCTACTAGTAACTAAAGCCGTCAATGTGGTGGAGTAGAAGTAAAAGTATAAAAAATGGGAAATACTCCAGTAAAACTCCTCAAAAGTGTAATTAAGTACAGTAACTTGAGTAAATGCACTTAGTTACTTTACACCACTTGCCTACAAGTTGTGTGCCTGTCTGTACCACAGCTGGTCCATAGCAGACACTCACACTTTACAAATAAGCAACATGGTCTGACTCTAAGTGGACATCGAGACAGGCTGTCCTTGAGAGATGCTGGGATGCGTTCAGATGGTCTTGTTCCCGAACACACACACAGCCCATGACAGTGCTGGAGACAGTGCCAGAAGAACATACAGTACCTAAACCCCCTTGTACATAATACTGTATTTTGCAGGAAATGCACTGGGTTTGTACGGAGAACAAACCCAGTGCTGTCCTGACTGACTGACTGACTGAATGACTGGCAACGTTTCAGGGGAAAATCAGCTTGTAGTCCACTCATCATAAGGCAGCTCTCCACCGCAACGATTTTGGGCCGACTCGGCGTTGGAAAGCGTTAGAAAGCGTCTCTTGCCGACAACCTGTCGTCGATAGCGCTGTGTCGTTGGGTCGGCACGTCGATGACAAACCAAGCAGGTTCGGTCTTTGGGCCGACCGGTACAGCCGTGATAGCCGTCGATAGCCGTGGGGTAGTGAAGAGGGGGGGGAGAGAGGGGGATGAAGGCTCTGTGTAGAGCACCCTGATTGGCTGTTTAGCTTGTTTGGTCGGACAGGCTCCGTAGAGAAGAACTCTCGTCTGCTACTACTGGTGCAGAAGCAAGCCTAAATAAGCCAGAGACATTTGCCCGCCACACATTTGAACTAGATGCCATATTCTCAATCTCAACTCTCATTTCCTACACCAATCGATCTACTCCAAAGCCAAGCAGTAGGCTACGATGGCGCAAAAATGCTCTGTGTTTATGTTTTGGTCGGAGCTGAGAGTGTTGCCACTGCCAGATGCTGTGAGTGAAACAAGCGACGAGGTCTATGAAAACAAGCCCAAAAGAAGCGACCAGTTTCACCACTTGAGCCCTATTAAATCAGCTATTTTCAAAAAGAATATTGAAAGCAAGCCCAAATAAGCAACTACACATCAGAAACAAGCCCAAACAAAAGCAACCCGCAACTATGAATATTTAAAAGCGACTTACAGGAAAACAAGCTCAAAGTCGCTTATAATAAGAATACCAGATCTAATGCATTAGCACAACAATGTGCGCATCGGCCGACAGTTTGTGCTGAGCTAAATGCCAACTTTTGCCAACAGACTGCCGATGTAGTCCACTCATCATAGTATATGAATGGGAGAAATGTAGTCTCCACTCATCATAGTATGTGGATGCTATGTGAATGAGAAAAATGTAGTCCACTCATCATAGTATGTGGATGAGAGAGCAGCTAATGCAAAAACAGTCAACAGTGGCTGTCCAAACTAGTGAGCAGCACTTTTCTCAAGTCATTTGTGGTTTAAAGGTGCAATCTCTGTGACTTCTATGTCCTATATCCAGTATCCAGGATTTGAACCTGGGTCTCGAACCTGGGTCTCCTGCATGAGAGACCAAACAAGAGGCAAGTGCAACCCCTGCTTGGTCAGGGGAGATAGTGCTTATGAGCCAAATAAATCTCTACAGAGTCGAATCCTCTGTGTTAAATTTAATTTATTTTCTGTGTACATTAACCCCCCCCCCCTTAAAAAACAGTGATGACCATCAGATCTTCTAAACTTCCATCAGCTCCACAGAACAATGGTTAATCAACGTGTGTGTGTGTGTGTGTGTGTGTGTGTGTGTGTGTGTGTGTGTGTGTGTGTGTGTGTGTGTGTGTGTGTGTGTGTGTGTGTGTGTGTGTGTGTGTGTGTGTGTGTGTGTTGGGACAGGAGGGGGCACACACACACACACACACACATCACACACACACACACACACACACACAGAGATCAGGTTTTTCTTATCTCATAGATTAGAGCCAGCTACTTCATTCCTGCTGTTAAAACCAGTTACAAAAAAAAGAAAAAAGAAAGAATCTGGGTCATTGTGTTGTGTTGTGAGAAAATGCAGGTTGCTTGATTTCACCAGCAAAACATATCGTTGCTGTCGAGGCAGAAACCCCTTATCTCCATATTTTAACTTTTTGTGGGGGTTTTTTTTCGTAAATGAACGCCCTACTTGATCAAAAGTAACATATCTGCAAGTTCGAAATGTGGCGAGAAGCGACGCATTTCGAGCTTGTACTGTAGATCTGTTTCTTTTGCTGTTTTTGAATTTGAATCCTGAAAAGTAACACTTTTGGACATATGAGGTTTTCACCTGACAGAGACGATATGCATTAACCCATTAAGGCCTGAGGCCGATTCTATAAATGTCTTCTAAATCCTAGCAGTTTTCTGAAAAACGTATGTTGCTATATTAGTGGTTCACAAACCTTTTCCTTGTCAAGGACCCCCAAAATGATATGTATTTGGCCGCCGACCCCCCCCACCCCCCATCTCAATATATTTTGTTCCATGGACCCCCAGAATCAAAGATTTGAGTTAAAAATGTTTGCCTTTAAAGAATATATATTCAAAGATTTGCACAAATTATCACGATCTTTCAAAAAAATAGGAGATCTAAAAGCTTGCAGCGCGGCACGAAGTGACGCACTATGAGTTTGTATATCTGCTATCAGCCAAAGTATAAAATAAATAATGCTTTTTAGCTCAAACCTAAAATGACACAGATGCTTTCCCGGTTGTAATGGGTTAAATACCACTCTTTGGGCTGTATATATACTTTGTGTGCCGTGTTTGTGAGACATGGACATATTTCCCCCCTCCCTCCCTTCTTGAATATCAGTGGGGGAAAGTAACTAAGTACAGTACGTTTACTCAAGTACTGCACTTAAGTACAATTTTGAGGTACCTTTACTGTACTTGAGTATGTCCATTTTTCCAATACTTTATACTTCTACTCCACTACATCACAGAGGCAAATATTGTACTTTTTCCTCAACTGCAATTATTTGAAAACTTTACTTTACTTCGCAGATTTTGGATTATTATTACAAAAACATACATTAACCACCTAAGCCCAAATGTATACTTTGAACATAGCTGCTCTAAAGGCTTGTAGATCTGCAATTTTTTTTAAAGGTTTGACAAATTTTGAAAAAATCTGTGTACTTTTACTTTGGCACTGCAAGTACATACTCAAGCAAAAATGCTGAACACAGGCCTTTTACAAACCAAGTAACAAAGCATTTCTAACATTGAGGTATTGCTACTTCTACTACAACGCGGATGGATATGTTGGCAGTTTCCTCACAATAATAAGAGCCGTTGTGTTTAAATACTTTCTGTAACGCAGTAATCTCCAGAGGTCTCCCCTTTGAATGCCTGATTGAGCGTGTTTCTGGCTTGATGAAATCCCAGTCTCCCACAAAAGCACATCCTTGCAGCTTTCCCAGTGGCCCAGCGAGCATTCCTGACATACTTTCACAAAGATTTCTGGGAGTTGGAGTTTTTCAGCGCTGCCCTCTCCCTCCCTCTCTCTCTCTCTCTATCTCTGGCTCTCTCTCGCTCACTAAAAGTTGCACTGCTTAAATTCCAGGGTATGGTGACTGGTCTGCTATGCTACGGCGTCAAATGCAAAACAAGAATGAGTCGAACACAAACACAAGCACTAAAGTTATGTGGGGCACTAATTGTGTTTGTTTGGGAATGAAAACAAGCAATAAGTAATCAGGATAGCTGGCTAACGGAGCCACTAGCCTACATGGAATTGTTGATTTTTTTTTTGGCAGCTTGATTGCTGAGTAAATAATGGAGATAGGACAAGTCGAAGAAAGGTTCCCCCAATGTTGCTGTAAACCGTCAACGAGGAAAGTCATCACAATGTTGCAAATCTGCTGGCCTTGAATTGAATTGACAATAATAATAATAATAATAATAATAATAAACCTTCCAGGTGTCAAGAATGATTGCCGTCCTGTCAAATAAGGGGGGATGGAATAAGAGTAAAGTGACCACATAGAGGAAGCTTATCTGAGTTGTTCAATGACATTAGTAGGATTGGATCACTATTGATTGATCTCAATGTGTGTGAATGAACACTGTATTGTCTCATCAGTCATCATCATCACAACAATAACAACACACAGACAACAGCACTTTGTTGAGCTACAGTGATGACCTGTCAACAACATTACCACAAAGACACCTACCTCAAAACGTCACCACAAATCTACACAACAAAGTCCTTCAGTGTTGATTTTAGCCATTTGTAACTGTGGGAGTGTAGCAAATAAATGTACATTCCCAGACGTAACTTAATTAACACTGATGATTTAACCGTGCAGAGAATGTCATTTGAACACAGACGAGAGACAACATGCCACATAAAAGTCACAATTAAAGCCTGTTCACAGTGGACGTTTACATCCTGTGTGTGTGTGTGTGTGTGCATGGGGGAACACTCATACTTCCAGAGGTGGGGTGCCTGCCTGCTTGGCTTGGCTTTCCTGCAGTGCAAACCTCTCTCCTACCAACCATATCAACTCATTATTGATCAGCAGCAGCATTCAATCGATCACAGCATCGATGGGTTCAATTCTAAGACAGTGTATCGATGCGGGAGACAGGGGTGAAAGCATGCAACCAACTGCCATCATTCCTCCCTCCCTTCCTTCCTCCATAGAAGTGGTTCTGACTCTCAGGGTTCCGTTAGAGGGTTCTAAATTGACCCGTACAAGTACTGTACTAAAGGAGAGGCCCACAACACACTGAGGTTCTACCAGGAGGTTGGAACCTGCAACCTGTTGCATTCATTTAATTCAAACACAGAACACACTGGGGTTAAGGGTTTCATTAAGTTGTTCTAACGTCTTCCAATTCCTGACCTGTCTCTGCATGGGTCTATCCATCTAATAACTGACCTGTCTCTGGGGGTCTATCTATCTAATAACTGACCTGTCTCTGCATGGGTCTATCCATCTAATAACTGACCTGTCTCTGGGGGTCTATCTATCTAATAACTGACCTGTCTCTGCATCGGTCTATCCATATAATAACTGACCTGTCTCTGGGGGTCTATATATCTAATAACTGACCTGTCTCTATAGGGTCTATCTATCTAATAACTGACCTGTCTCTATAGGGTCTATAGATCTAATAACTGACCTGTCTCTATAGGGTCTATAGATCTAATAACTGACCTGTCTCTATAGGGTCTATCTATCTAATAACTGACCTGTCTCTATAGGGTCTATCTATCTAATAACTGACATGGGTCTATAGATCTAATAACTGACCTGTCTCGGGGGTCTATCCAGAGGGTCTATGGATCTAGTAACTGATCTGTCTCGGGGGTCTATCCAGAGGGTCTATAGATCTAGTAACTGACCTGTCTCGGGGGTCTATCCAGAGGGTCTATGGATCTAGTAACTGATCTGTCTCGGGGGTCTATCCAGAGGGTCTATAGATCTAGTAACTGACCTGTCTCAGGGGTCTATCCAGAGGGTCTATAGATCTAGTAACTGACCTGTCTCAGGGGTCTATCCAGAGGGTCTATGGATCTAGTAACTGACCTGTCTCGGGGGTCTATCCAGAGGGTCTATGAATCTAGTAACTGACCTGTCTCGGGGATAGACCCCCGAGACAGGTCAGTTACTATAGTAACTGACCTGTCTCGGGGGTCTATCCAAAAGGGTCTATAGATCTAGTAACTGACCTGTCTCGGGGGTCTATCCAGGAGGTCTGCCGGGTGTTGTGGTCTATGTAGAACACTCTACCGTCGTAGTCCCTCGCCTCCTCCCAGCCCGCGGGCAGCGGCAGCTCGCTGCTCTCTCGCCGCTTCCCGCTGCTCCTCCACGGCATAGCGCTGCTGCCACACACCGCCGCCTGGTCCTGGTCCCCTTCCCCAGGTCTCTCCCCTCTCCCCTCTCCCCGGTCCCCCGCTTCCCTTCCCCGGGTCCCCGTCCCCGGTCCGTCCCGGTCTCTACCCCGGACCAGACCTACCCCCCTACTGGAGCTCGAGCCGAAAACACCCTGCTCACTGCATCACAAACTAAACTAAACTAACTCCCCCCGGACCCCCCGTCCTTTTAACGCTCGTTCTTCCACATAAATACGGTTTAAACTCCAGGGTTTTCGCGACTCCAACGCGCCGGATAAAGAAGGTACATCCACGGGTTTTAGTTTGTTGTTCTTTTCTCAACTCTTCTCCTCGGAGCCGCGGTCCTCCATGTTCCTCCTCCTCCTCCACCGTGACGTCACTCCGCTGCTGCTGGTCTGGTCTGCCGTGGCCATATTCGGGCATGGGTCATTTGCATATTGTGGACCCCATAGCCCGGAGGGACGCAGGCCCACGGCTTGATCGGTTTTCATTGGCTGGTTTGTGTGCGTCCCCCTGGTGATTCTCAAACTTGTTCATGTCAAGGTCCCCAATGTTTTTATTTTTTTTAAACAGCCGATATAGTGTAGTGGCTAAAACGGATTTTTAATTCAATTTTAATTTACTAATTTAGCTGGGGACCCCACTTTGAGAACCCGTCACCCGAACTATGGGGTTTCGAGTGAACCTTCTGTCCAATGGGGTTTGACGCTCCAAACACATGAATGTGAGGCAAAAGTTTATCATGAGGGTGAACGGTTCTTCATTAATTTTGGTTTATTATTGTGTTAATTATGTTGTTGATTGTTTTTTTCTGTTTTTTTTTTATGAAATAGCCTTTCATTCGAGGACAAAAACAATTAGAAGTAGGTTTAATGAATAAACTTTATTGAATATAACAGATATACACATTGACTAATGGGTTAATCTGGGTTCATGTTTAAAACACAAGGACTTTAAGGAATGAATTTGGGTGATGATAAATTGAGCATGTATGAGCCTGTTCGTGCAAGTTTATTCTATCATGTAGAGACTATTATATTATGTAGAGACTAGTCCCCCGTCCCCATCCCCTGTCCACCTGAACTGTTTATTGTACATATTTTTCTTTTTGATTACTGCTCTTTTATATGATGTTATGTGCATATTTTGCACTGTTGTTTGTCATTAAATCTTTCGATGAATTGAATACACAGGACCTTAATGGAAACAAGCCATCGTGATTTCTTGGGTTTAATGCTTTTAGCAGACCTTGTATTGAACTGTACTTCCTGTGCTTTATTTGGCAAACTGTTAATAAAGTGTTCAATCAATCAATCAATCAATCAATCAATCAATCAATCAATCAAAACAATCTCCTTCGGTTTGTTATTGGCCAGTGGGATTTGTCAGTGATGCAACAGTGCCATCTGCTGTCTGGAATAATACGTTCCTCAGATTATCTGATCTGAAGGACAGCTTTAAGTTCTCAATGGTGGAAAAACTACTCACATGTTATACTTAGGTAAAAGTATCAATAATTCAATGAAGAAATACTCTGTTAGAAGTAAAAGTCCGGAATTCAATTTTGTTTTGTACAAAATATACTTAAAGTACCAAAAGTAGAAAGTACTCATTGTGCAGAATGTCCCATTCAAAATGTTAAAAAAATCTTTAGAAAATAGCAGATCTACAAGCTCACAATGCTTGTAGATCTGGTATTTTCAAATGGCCAAAATATATATAGGGCTGAAGTGGTTAATGTGTGTTTTGTAATAATAATCAAAATCTACAAAGTAACTAGTATAGTTTTCAAATAATTGCAGTGGAGTAAAAAGTACAATATTTGCCTCTGTAGTGGAGTAGAATTAAAAGTATAGAATATTGGAAATACTCTAGTAAAGTAAAAAAACAATAACTCAAAATTGTACCTAAGTACTTGAGCAAATGTACTTAGTTACTTTACACCACTGGTTCTCAAAGCCCCTTTATGGATGTCTGACTGTTTTTGTCTGTCTTTTTTTTTGTTGTAATACTCATATTAGGAATATTTGTACAACCAGTAAACCTGTGATGATGTGACAATAAAGTTGAAGTCAGTTTCAATAAATTGATCAATTCGTCATTGGCCATTATCCATTAAATCCATTATCCAATCAAAATCCTGTTAAATTCATTATTACGATATTATTATTTAGATTTATGATAACATGACAAATCTCGTTGTTTTGAATGTAGCTACTATTTTATTAATAATAATATAATAATAATAATAATAATAATGATAATAATAATAATAATAATAATAATAATAATATGCATTATAATGCATAATGCACTATACCTGCACCACACAAGCCATTCCCACATAGGATAGTTCAGTATACTTTACTAATTAATACCTAATTAAAGGGATAGTCGGCCGGAGCTCTTAATTGATCCCTTTGAACTTCAAAGGGGTTGTGCATTGAAGTTGATTGATAGGGCCATAAAAGTGTCAACCTCGTTAGTGCTCTCTTTAATCAATGAATGCATCAAATAAGACAGCAATCACTTTGATACCTGTCAGAGAGGGTAGGGGGGAGGGGGGAGTGTGTGTGTACAAACACAGATCTGCGAAGTTACCTAGTATTCCTTTAACTTATTGGTACACTATGGAAAATGATACCAGTCAGAGAAAACTTTATACCAGAGAGTTATATATTAAAGGAACTGAGTCGAGCATAGATCAACATATTGATCAACAAATTGTCATAGATCAACAAATCTGTCACCAGTATGGCTAATACAGTGCAAATACACCATTAACAACAATAAAAACGTTACTTCATCTGCAAAGTAGCCTACTTGAGCCAATTTGGTTTGAGTGGTTAACACCTTGTTAGTAACTGGCAGGCCTTCATTTCATTCTCCATCTATTTACAGTAATGCAACTTGTATGCAAATGACAAATCCGTATGAGAACTCAATAAATAGCTAGATTATAGAAAAATTATGTTATTAATCAATAGATCAGAACTGGGCTGGCCAACCCCTATAACATTGCCAGTGTCTTAGAGTGTACAAATGGTTCCACTTGCACACTCTCAGAGTTACAGGTCCATTTGGACACCCAGATTGATGGAGTCATGTTGGGGTCAAGCTTAACCAAGCATCATGAAAATCCACCCATTCATTCTCCACTTTGACCTTGTCCTGGACTGTGAGTGACCTTGACATTGGACCTTCTCAACCCCGAAAGTGAATCATCTCCTTGTGGGGTCAGCATTACAGATCATTCCCACGAAAATCTGCCCACCCGTTCTCACATTAAAACATAACCCCCATCAACTCTGTTAAATGTTTTGATTGATTCAATAATAATAAAACAAAAATAAGACGAATGTTGTTTGGACAGACGTCTAATGCTGGATCCTACACTGGGAGGAAACAGCTGTCACTGGAGTGGAAAGCATATAGTTTGAAGATTGAAGTTAAGATACTGTCCCCTAAACTGACCCCCACAACCCTACACAGTCAACTCCTCAGTGTTGATTTAACTCTGAGAGTGTACAAATGTATTGTTACTGTACATCTTGTGTACATGTACATAAGAGTACAACTTATTTTGGATTGGCTTCCTTCAGACAATGCAGCAGCATAGATAACAACAACAAAATAATTATAGAAATCGTAAAAAGATTTAAAGAAAATAAAGCAAGTGAGGGGGGGCAGGTTAGCATTTCCCTTTGCCCTGGTTCGTTCTGGTTCTTGTCAGATCGTTCATGTACCTGATTGTATACGTGGAAAGAAGCTTTTTTTTGCAGTCTATTGCTAGTAGTAGCTTTGAGACTGCGTAGCCGTTTTCCATGCGGCAACATCTCAAACAGTCTGTGGTTGGGATGGTTTAGATCTTTGATGATTCCTCGCGCTTTGCTGACACAGCGTTCGTCTTACAGGGCTTGGATGGGAGAGAGATCACATCCGCTGATGCGTTCGGTTGTCCGCACAACCATCTGCATTGCCTTGAGGTTGAGCTCGGTGCAGCTGCCATACCAGGCAGTGAAGCAGCCAGTCAGGATGCTCTCTGTGGTGCCTCTTTTGGACCCATGCCAGCCTTCTTCAGTTTTCTGAGAAAGTAGAGCCGCTGTTGTGCTTTCTTCACCACTCACTCGCTCTGTCTGCACTGCCCAGGTGAGATCGTCAGTGATGTGCACCCCCAGGAATTTGAACTCTCTGACCCTCTCCACTGCAGAGCCCCCGATCTGGATGCCCCTCGATCTCTGTGTATTAGGCCCCATAAGCTTTGGTAAAGCAACAAGTAGGACATTGGTGCAAAGCACCATCTTATGAGCTTGCGTGGTGTTGCTGGGGTTTTTGTGCTGACCATGCGTTGCTTTGCGATGCACTGATTAATATGTTCAGGTTTTGGTTCCCAGCATTGGCCAGGTTATTGTCAATCAATCAACTTCAGTGAACTTTATTTTGACAATCTGTATCATTTGCATTAAAAGAGGTCTTAAATTACATGTGGTGCATTCACTGTGCCATGTAGCTTAGAAAGTCCAACATGATCCTAAATCACAACAGTGATGGCATCAGTAGTGCAAGGCGATCAGCAGAAGAGGCAGACTTAGGTTGTGTTCAGCAGCCTGACAGTTGCTAGATGGAAACTCTGAGCCTGTGTGGGTGCAGTGGTGGATCAAGTACTCGCATTTCTTACTTAAGTAAAAGTATCAAACTGCAATGTAAAAAATACTCTGTTAAAAAATGTGAGTACTTTTTCCACAACTGAATGAAACAGATACTCTGTCCTCTGTGAATGTGTGATGAGTGTTTTGCAGAGAAGTGACGTCAACATGGCAGGCTGAGGCGGTGGTTGCGTATGTTGGACCAGGGCGGGCCGTAGACTCATCAGCGCTCAGCTGATGGTTTTGTTCTCCAGAGGAGGAGAAGGAGGAGAAGGAGGAGGAGGGCTCCGGTTCACTGGGGTCATGTATGCATGTTGTGTTTGTGTGTGTTGGTGTGCGCTGTGCGCAAAGTACGAGTGTTTATGGCTGGGAAACATTTTTCTTCCCAATCATAGCTTTTCATCTTTGGCCTCCTACTTTCAGTCCCCACAGGCCCTGTAGTGTTCACAACACTACATGCGAACACACACACACGCACGCACACACACACACACACACACACACACACACACACACACACACACACACACACACACACACACACACACACACATGCACACACACACACACACACACACACACACACACACACAATAAGCTACACTGTTATTTCTCCACCAATCTGGTCTAATCACACCCTGCAAAGCCTCAGTTTTAACTCTCAAGTCGCTGAACAGTAAACACAGAAGGTACGCCTGTTTTCTCATGTAAAATCAAATTTGATTATGCGTAAATGGTGCATTTATATAGCCCTTTTATCCAAAGCACTTTACATAGATTGTGCATTACATTCACCCATTCACACACTTTCATAAACTGATGGCGGAGGAATGGGTTGGTGGAACAGATTGGTGCAAGGCACCAACCTGCTCATCTGGGGCAATTAGGGGTTCAGCGTCTTGCTCACGGTCTTGTCACACTTCGACACTAACTCTGGGGGTGCCCGGGATCGAACTGGGAACCTCGCGGTTGACATCCGGCTGCTTTACCGGCCACTCTACCCCTGAGCCACTACTGCCCCATTATGAGTCATTATCTCCAAGAAATATCTCTATGGGGATGATCATTATTGTTAATGAACAAGAAAACTGTATTGTTTTGTGTGCACAGATTGTGTTGCCTGTAAAAAATCAACAACAAAAAAACATAATAATTTAGAATTTCTTGAACAGGATGCACATTTCATGACCTTGAGAGAGTTGTACCAGCAGGGATTCACTGATGTCCGTGTTTTGAATCGGTGAGGACATTTTTCTTGGTAGTGTTTGTACTAGTAGCAAGCACTGTGAAATGGAAGATTCAGTCCCAACTGTGGAATGTAAACATCAAGGACTCCCCAGTGAAATAATAAAATCATTAGGGTTCTCTGTTGGGGGGCAAGATTTGGGCAAACAGAGATAAGAAGGCTGAGCCTGTGGGAGGCTTATTTCAGCCTGTTGAGCCTGCATGGCATTCTGGAAATGACAGTGTAAACAACCTTTGGTTACCTGCCTTACTGTACTGTTGGCCCTTCTGAGTTTACTAAAGCAGTAACCTCGCGTCACCAGAATTTCCACCTTGGAGCAAAGCCTGGTATTCGTTCTAAAATTAGCCGTGTGATCCGGTTTAGAAAAAATGAAAAAAAAGAATCTTGGTTCCGGTGGTTGGTTCCCGTTGGCGTCACATTGTTTTTGTTCCCCACATAATGCAAATCAATTAGTTTAGTCGTGCCACGAGTTAGAATAGAAAATGGACATACCAAACGATTATTATAACAAAAGAAACAAAACGATAATACCAAACTAAACACGTTTTAAACGAGGGGAATCATTTTGGAGATGCACGGCGCCGGTGGTTCCGGTCGTTGGTTCCGGCCACCTGATGACGTAGCGTTATTTCCGCTCCGACCGGATCAGAAACCCGAAAATGGTATTGATCCCAGGCTACTAAAGCAGTGGTTGGTTCTCAAACTTTTTCATTTCCAAAGACCCCCGGTTTGGTATGCATTAGGCCACAGGACCCCCATAACTACAGTGTACAAATGGAAGCAAATGGACCTTTATGGGTTCCATTTGTACACTCTGCAGAGTTACAGACCAATAAGGGTCCATTTTTCTTAACTATCGCTGTTAAGAAAAGAAACTATCGCTGGGGACCCCTGTGGAATCTTTGAAAATCACAGGGCTAAAGACCCTGACACTATAGACGGGTGGGAAATGCAGTAAATCATGATGACAGATGAGGAGTGGGACGTCCCATAGCCGGCAGCTGTCTGCATAAAGATGATATCCTGTCTTGTGTTCAGTTGCAACCCCCAGCGACCTGAGATGAGATTCGACGGAAGGCTGAGCGTCGCTGCCTCCTGCCCCCCCGCCGCCTCCCCGTTGGCACAGCAGCGATAGCAGGAGGACCACCACAAAAGGAGGAGGGGCCCAACAATGAGCACCTCTCCTCTCCTCTGTGTGTGTGTGTGTGCTACTGTGAAGTAGGAGCTGGTTTGTGAAGCGGCTCCGAGCGAGAGAGAGAGAGAGAGAGAGAGAGAGAGAGAGAGAGAGAGCCCTGCATGCTGCTCTGATTCAGCAGGTGTTTCTTCTGAGGAGGAGGCTGAAGTCCCGGAGAAGTGGGCACTGCCAGGCTGAGGAGAGACCTCTTCTTGGGGGTCCCATCCAGGCTGAGGAGAGACCTCTTGTTGGGGGTCCCATCCAGGCTGAGGAGAGACCTCTTGTTGGGGGGGTCCCATCCAGGCTGAGGAGAGACCTCTTGTTGGGGGTCCCATCCAGGCTGAGGAGAGACCTCTTGTTGGGGGTCCCATCCAGCATATAGAGGAGTCCAGGGGGGGGGGTGTAGTGAAGGAGCAGCGGTCATGGACGTGTGTGCCGGTGCGCTGCAGCTCCTGGGCATGCTGCTGTACATGGGAGCGTGGCTGTGCGCGCTGGCCACCACTCTGATGCCGCAGTGGCTGACCATGTCCACGCAGCTGCTGGCCATCGAGAGCTACGAGCAGGGCCTGTGGGAGACGTGCGTGGTGCAGGACGGCGGCATGGAGTGCCGGGCGTACGACGGCATGCTGGGCCTGTCCCGCGACATCAAGCTGGCGCGCATCCTGATGTGCGTGTCGCTGGCGGTGGGTCTGCTGGGGGTCCTGCTGGCCATCCCGGGCCTCTACCTGGTCAACAGCTGCAAGGGACCGGGGGGCCGTCGGGCCAAGAGGATCCTGACCATCTCCGGCGGGGTGTGCGGGATGCTGTCGGGGGTCCTCTGCCTGTTCCCCGTGTCCTACGTGGCCCACATCACCGTCATGCAGTTCTTCGACGAGTCCCTGCCCGAGGTGGTCCCCCGGTGGGAGTTTGGGGACGCGCTGTTCTGCGGCTGGGTCGGGGGCTTTCTCCTGGTGGTTGCCGGACTCCTCCTGGTCACCTCGGGCCTGTGTTCGCAGATGGTAGACCCCCCACAGCCCGGGCTGCAGCCCACCTACCAGGTCAGGAGGATCAGTGATATGTCAACCACCAAGAAACGCTCAGAGTATGTGTGACAGAGAGAGACAGAGAGTATGTGTGACAGAGAGAGAGAGAGAGAGAGAGAGTTTTGTGGATGATTTAACAATGAAGAGTCCGACAGACACAAAAGCACAATCAGCCGTGGCACTCAGCCTGCACTTCAAACTGCTTTTAAAACCACAAACGTGGTTTCACGCCAAAGACTTTCATGATGCCTTAAAGGGATAGTTCACCCCCAAAAGGACTTTTTTTCTATGGATTAGTCACCCCATGGAGACCCATTGAATTCATGGATATCTTTTAGTTTTTGTCGCATTCCTAAGCCAATAATTTGCTGACAGGCAGCGGTTCCGGTAGGAGACACAAAGAGTCTCCTTTGTGTCTCCTACCGGAACTGCTGCCTACTGGTCCATGAATTCAAGTCTCCATGGGGTGAATATAGAAAAAAAGGCATTTTTTGGGTGAACTATCCCTTTAACAATGGAGATTGTACTGTATATATATTGTAGCCGTGCTAAAGGAATTATTGTTAAATTAATAAGCAAACATTTGGTGGAGTAAATCAACTTCACTTCCATAATCAAACTAGGAAAAAGAACAAACCTGCACAGTGGACCTACAGAAACAAACACTTTTGAAATTGTGTTTATATTAAAGAAAGAAAAGCTTTATTTTTTGATAATGTGACATAGCTCTATAGCATCTTTTCAGTACGAGTGAATTTATGTTCCATCAGGTAGAAGCTTTCCATGACACACCTGTTACAAAACGCTGTGACTCTTAATCACGTGAACCCTCAATGCCCCTGGCTGGGGGGAACATCCGCCAGAAATAGTTGTGACGCGTTTTGAGCTTGTAGATCTGCTATTCCTGGTGAAGAGATTTGGTGTACAAGGGAACAAGAGCCGACCAAGTGCAACGCCAACTCAGGTCCGTTTTACTAAGTACAGAGGGTTTAGGTGTTTAAGTTCTATAGTGAATGTCAAGAGGTATAGAGATCAACTCATTTATATATGCTATAATGGCACAATCACACCTGTTCAAGCATGTTCTACAACAGCAGCATATTCAAACAATTCATATAAAGAGATTTATTGCTATAAGATTGATTGGTGTCTCCTGTGTATTTATTTATTTTTACATTTATTTAAATGTATTTTATTTATTATTTTTTGTCTGTCTGTCTGTCTGTCTGTCTGTCTGTCTGTCTGTCTGTCTGTCTGCTTATCAATTTACCTATTTATATTTTAACAGGTTCATGTCCAGTACAGAATATACTTTATTTATACAGAATATACTTATTTATACACAGTAATTATCTTTAGTGTTCATTTAATTTCCAAGGGTGTGCAAGAGATATCTATTTAGAGATACATTAACAATAAACATGTTGGTCTCTTAATGGTCTCTTAAAGGGATAGTTGAAAATGACTTTTTTCCTATTGATTACTCCCCCCACGGAGACTTGAATTCATGATATTTCTTTGTTTTTGTCGCATTCCTAAGCCAATAATTTGATGACCAGCGGACCAGTAGGCAGCGGTTCCGGTAGGAGACACAAAGGAGACTCTTTGTGTCTCCTACCGGAAACGCTGCCAGTCATCAAATTATTGGCTTAGGAATGTGACAAAAACTGAAAAAATATCCACGACCACGAATGGGGTGACTAATCGATGGATAAAAAGTAATTTTGGGGGTGAACTATCCCTTTAAGTAATGGTCAGATCGGTTCAAGAATCAACTTTTATGTTGAGCTTTACAACACCTATAACCACCATCTGTGTCACTTTTTCCTTTCACATTTCAAATGACACATTGTGATGTTGTGTCTCTGCTAGGTCAGTGTGCTGAGCAGGGCCACAGAGAACAGCCCACATGGGGGTCAGGGTCGAGGGTGTTATCTGCTGCGTCGGAGGCACAGTTTGAGTCTAATTCCATCAGATTTCCTGCTAATCTGAGTTTAATGACTGCTCTAATGGGGCAGCGTGCTCTGTGAAGAATGTACAACAGGTTGGGCCCCCTGGCTTTGACCAAATTACAGTCGTTGGTGTTGACTTTTATATGCACCCCCCCAAAACAACAACAAAAAGATCTCCGATGTTTACGTGGCCACACAGGTGGACTGCATGGTGCAACAGTGAGCTTTTGACTAGCGTTTCTAGTGTCAGGCCCCTGGCCTTTATGCTTCACAAATGTTCACTTGATGATGAGGATGATGATGAGGATGTTGGTCTTTATGTAACAGAACAGACTCATATGCCATGATGTTAACGAGAGATAATGATCTGTTATCACAAAAGTACAACCTCCTTGAGATGCTCTACAGCAGGGGTTCCCCCAAAAGGTAGATCCCGATCTACCAGTAGACCACATGACATGCCCCTAAATAAATATTAAAATATAAACAAAAATATTCATAAACAAAAATCACAAAACTCCTCTTTTTGGTATCTTCCACTTGGATTAAGGTGACTTTATAGATTGACATCAAGAAGGGCCTGTCAGCTACCTTCACAGCTTCTATAGTAGGCAATGCAATGCTTTGTTTTCAAGAGTGTTATACAAAAATGTGCAAGGCAAAGAAGGAGGAAGCCCCCCCCCCCTCCATTTCGAAGGGCTATTCCAAAGCCCCCTCAGGTCATTTGTTTCAGCAATGGGATAATCATGTTTTGGGGGTAGATCTTGTTGAGCTGGTCATTTTAAAAGTAGTTCTCAAGTGAAAAAGGTGTGGGCACCCCTGCTCTATACAGTCTGGTCTGACTGACCCAGAGACCAGGTTATTACAGTATATATACTGTACAGCATCATATCCTGTTGTGTTATCCACTTAAACCCTATATTCTATGTAGGGCCTCCTAGGGGTCTGTACTTGGCCCCTTCCTTTTGTCCCTCTACACCAAAACTATTTCTCTCTGCAATCTCACAACAATGTGTTGCAGCACGCAGATCGGCTATTTTCACCAAATGATCGTCTGTTTTCCCAGAATGTTCACGTATTATGACATGCCCAGAATAAGGACGCGATAGGGTTCATAGATAAGATAAAGCTTTATTGATTGCTGTGGGTAAATTCAGGTGTTAAAGGCAGCAACACCAGTGAGAATGAAACACAGGAGAGGTGCAGGTAGGAATGGGCGTCACCAAAATAAAAAGGAATAAAGAATTCAATTCCATTAATTCAACTTCTCTAAGTTCTGAGTTCTGACGCCCTGCAGGCTGGTGGCCAAGAGGCTGGCCTGGCGTTTCCTGATGTGAGAAACAGCTATCGGCGACGAGACACTAAAAACCACAGGCTTAATCAGTGGTGGAAAAAGTACTCAAATTTTTTACTTAAAAGTATCAATACTGCAACATAGAAATACTCTGTTACTAGTAAAAGTCCGGAATTCAAAATGTACTTGAGTAAAAGTGCAAAAGTGTTGGCATCAAAATGTACTTAAAGTACAAAAGTAAAAGCACTTATTATGCAGAATGTCCCGTTTCAAGTTTTCAAATGTATAAAAATATTTTTAAAATAGCTGATCTACAAGCTCACAATGCGTCGCGATGCAACGCATTGTGAGCTTGTAGATCAGCTATTTCCAAATGGCCAAAATATATATAGGGCTGAAGTGGCTAATGCATGTTTTGTAATAATAATCAAAATCTACAAAGTAACTAGTAACTAAAGCTTTCAAATAAATGTAGTGGAATAAAAGTACAATATTTGGATCCGAGATGTAGTGGAGTAGAAGTATTGGAAGTTGGAAATACTCAACTAAAGTACAAATACTTTAGTACTTTAATTTGTAATAATAATTGTACTTAAGTAGAGTACTTAAGTAAATGTACTTAGTTACTTTCCACCACTGCTTAATGACAAGGAGATGATCCCGGCGATTAGCAGGAGCCGAGGAAATGACATGTGTTCTTCTCATTAAAACTGCATTATGTATACTGTAAACAAGCCTAACTACCCTGATGGCTCGATAAGTAAATTGTCGTGGAGGAAAGTGGTCTAAACATTATGAATATGAATGGTCCTGGTCTGGAAATCACTGTGTATAGAAGTGGTTTCTGTAATTGGACTTTTATCAGGGTTTGGAATGTTGGATTGCTTCAGGAGCTGATACGATGAGAGCCAGAGTTCAAAGCTTGGCCTTGAGTTAGTAAGAGCTTAAAGAGCAGGTACAGATACACATACTATAGTTTTATGAGATGACCCCATAAAAAAATGGACGAAGGGAGCCCTGACATCGCCCAAAACAATTAGACAACTGTACAACAATTGTAGATCTGCTATTTTCAGAGCGCAACACCCGAGCGAAACATAAGATGACTTGTCTTGTCTTTTAATTCTACTGGATCTCTTCTCCACTCGTCCCTCCCTGACATTTTAGTGTAGTTTTTATGTGTTGACGAAATATATATTCAGTTGTAGTCATCGTAGCTTAGTTTTTATTTCCTTTTTATTACGTTTTCGTCAGTGAAAGAAGGTAGTCGACGAACATTTTTCGTCATAGTTTTAGTTGACGAAATCAACACTGGCACAATGACCATGTCATCAAAAATGTTCCCATCTGAATGAATGGGGGTAATCTCTAATATCTTGTGAGTCATTATCTATCATACCAGATATCTGTGTCAATACACACACACACACACACACACACACACACACACACACACACACACACACACACACACACACACACACACACACACACACACACACACACACACACACACACACACACACACACACACACACACACAGGACCTTTGATGTTGAAATCTGACAGCAGACTCTTTCAACACTATCTTGTCCCACTCTTTGCTCTGAAACACTTTCTCACAGGTGTGTCAAGTGTTGGTGACACTAGATAGTCATCGTCTCTATCTCCTGTTTATCACTGGGATGATTTCAATCACCTCAGGGCAACCGGGAACGTAGGGGAAGAAGTACTCTCATTTATTTGTTTGCTTAAAGCTGCACTATGTAACTTTCCTCTTCTACACCGGATTTGAACCCGGTTTTCCCGCACAAGTGCTGACATTTTTTATCATTGAGCTAATAGGGCCTGCCTGCTTGCTCAGGATGAATTGAATCTTGACCATCAGGTCAAAATGTGTGTCAGATCCTGTGTCCTGTATCCTGTATCCTGTGTATTTTTGCAATTATTTGAGGGCCCACTTGCAGTACCCCTCACGGTCCACAGGTTGCGAGAATCTCCGCTTCACACCACTGATCGGTGTGATGATGATTCCAGTCATCTCAGGGCATGGTGGTGGAACATAATGATCCAATAAGAACACCGGTGGTTCCGTAGGTTCCCCCTGGGCCTGGCATCGCTCTGGACCACAGAACACCATGTTACTAGCCCCTCCATTCTGGGCTCTGTTAACGAGCAGAACGTAAACATAATCTATATGGCATCTGAATTCAATCAGCCGATGCTTTGTGGCTGCTCTGCGTTCAGAGCCTTTCCCTGTTATCCCGGGTCGCTCCGTCCTCTGCTCATAAAGTGAAACGCTACAGATAAAGAACAGTTCACAGCTGTTATCTGTTATCTGTCCAATGATGTGTAACCCTGATTAACGCAGCACTGCCTGCTGAAACCATGGTTCTATTAACTACATGAACTCTGGTGTCCCTATTCTGAGACATTCGGGTTAAAATAGCTGATCTACAAGCTTGTAGATCTGCTATTTTCAGCAAAGACATTTGATGTAGTAGTGGAAACAAGGAGCAAGACCATCTAGAGAGCCCTGAGGACTCAGGTCAACAAAGTATTAATTTGATATAGTTTTTGGTTAAAACAAAAAGCTTTTAGTTAAAAAGTTAAAGTTCTTGTATTCAGATAGCAATAATTGCTATAGAGTGTTTGTTCAGTAACAGGGGTGTCCCCGTTTCTGTTTAATAAACAGGAAAAAAAATCTTTTTCCGGTAAAATTGGTATCCTGACCTGAAAATGTATTTTCTTCAAAGAGCTGGAGAGAGGGGGAGATCAACCCCTGTTACTGAACAAACACTCTATATCAAAATGATTGCTATCCAGTGGTGTGTTCTACCGTGTTACGCTATATACGTAGTATGACGTGCAGATACAAAAAAATAATAATTATAACCCTCTCTACTAACCATTTAATCCATTGACCACGCACACGCTTAACCATGAGCATACCGAGCATATATGTCGAGCATATATGTCGAGCATATCGTATGCCCTCCAAAAAAACATAGAAGCAACCACTGTTAGTGTTGCTATCAGAATATAGAGCTACTGCTTGTTTTGACAAAAGAAATTCACTTACTGCACCGTTAAATGCATGGAATCTACAAGTGTGTGTGTGTGTGTGTGTGTGTGTGTGTGTGTGTGTGTGTGTGTGTGTGTGTGTGTGTGTGTGTGTGTGTGTGTGTGTGTGTGTGTGTGTGTGTGTGCGTGTGTGTATTTACACCTCACTACTATATGCTGTAGGTGTTCCTTCCTGTGTTGCTTTTTCAGGTGTGTTGTGTCTGTAGCACCACAGTTGTTCCTGAAGTGCAGCGCGGCAGAGCAGGTCTGTGTGTCATCTCATCCACTTGTGAGCCTTGTGTTGCTGACAAAGAGCCATGCTCCACTGAAGAGGAGGCCTTTTGTTCAGCCAGCCGCCCCCACAGAGGAGCCGCCCCGCGGGCCACTGCGCCAGCGTGTGTACTTGCACTTGTATGTGTGTGTGTGTGTGTGTGTGTGTGTGTGTGTGTGTGTGTGTGTGTGCGCGCCTCTCCCTGCATGGCAACAATCAGCGCTGTGAGGCGAGGCAGCCCTCTCTCTAAACTCACATGCCTGCTGTGGACGTCAAGCCTCCTACCCACGTCACATGACCACCACCGCCCGGCCGGGACCCCTATTAAGACCCCACCTCACGAGGTCTGAGGAAGCCCACACCTCAGCATTTCACACCCAACAGTATGACCACAGTGGTCTGATTATCATCTGAGATGGATCTGGAAGATACCATTAGATGGAACTATAGATAACATCAGATACGATGGCTGGTGTTCAACATGCTACAGGATTGTAGTCGGGGTGCAACAGTTAATCAAACTAATCGATGTAATCGATTATAAAAAAATTACAGATAATCTGTAATTTAATAAAATATTCCTTTTGTTAATAATCGATCCCCTTTTGGGAGCATACTATAATAGGGCATACTATAATAGGTTATGACTTTCTAAAAAAAAAAATTTTTAATCAAATTAAAAAATTGTGAAAGTAGCACATCTACAAGTTCACAACCTCACAATTTTGTATTTTATGTTTTTAGATTTTTTTGGGGCTTTTATGCTTTTATTGATAGGACATTAGGCTGACAGGAAATGGAGAGAGTGAGGGAGTGACATGCAGCAAAGGCCGTCGGGATCTAGAGTCAAATACGCAACACGCCTAGGCGCCCTGACGGTTACGCCAACCGTCCGGGCCACAACCTCACTATTATCACGTTTTGTTTCACGATACCATTGTGCGGCAAAGTATACTATCTCTTCTCTTATTTGATCAATCAAAATGTAATGGGTAGTTGCAGCCTTAGATTGTAGCAGATATTATCCAGAAAGTTAGCAGGTGGAGATGACACGTTAACGAGTATACTGACAGATAAGGAAGTTATTTTCACATGAATATGATATTTATTATGATGTTCCGTTACACTGTATACATCTGACCTTTTTATGTTATGGTCGGAATGCCTTTCTAATGTTCAAACTTAATACTTGATTGTGTCAAAAATCATCTACATACAATTTATACATCATGAGGCAAGTTGCAGGGTGTACCGTCCGTTATCCAAATATCAATACATAAGTTTATTTTTATGGAAAGATTTTCTAATCAATTAAGTTGATATTTGTAAAGTTAAGCAACTAAAACAGGAGACCATGATGTCTTCAATATAATATAGTCTGTTGCTCTATTGTTGGTTTGAGTTGTATTGTAATTTCAGTGTCCTCAAGTACAACTCATTTCACTTGTGAGATTCGGTGGTACTTAACTTTGAGCACCTTTGTTCTTACCAATTTTCCCATAAATGAAAGAGATATTTCTACTTGGCACCCGCCTTTCTTCCCTCACCGAACATAGCCGATCTGCAAGCTGACATCATGTAGCGATACAAGGCGTTGTCAGCTTGTAGATCTGTTATTTTTGCTAAATGTTCGCCTATTATGTCCAGAAAAGGGATACCAGGGTTCACGTGGTAAAGTATCCCACCAGCAACAAGGTGTTTTGTCCATTTCATCTATGCTCTTACTATTCCTCCTCAGCACGGAACGCAGGATTATCTTTTCCTTGGCGATCACCGTCCTCCACGTTTGGTGACAACGTCGACATTGTCCAAGGGCCGTGGAGGGGGTCCTGGGGGTCCGTGGCTGCCGCCTCCGGCCCCCCTGCGGAGGAGTTCTCCTTGGGGAACCTGTAGCACAGGAGGGTCGTCCCGCAGACGAGGAGCAGGGCCGAGGCGAAGAATCCCACCCCGATAGCCGAGCCCACCTCCTGCCACTCGGGGGCGGAGGGCAGACAGAACTCCGGGGGGAAGTGGATGGTGGCCTCGGTCAGCACGGAGCTGACGTTCCAGGCCAGCGGCAGCATGAGGCACACCGCGGTCAGCACGTGGAGAAACCCCGCGGCCGAGAACACCCGTCCGTCCCTCTTGTCCGCGTCCACGGAGAAGTAGACGCTCCGCATGGCCACGGCGCCCGTGACGTTGGCCGCCAGGCCGCACAGCACCGCCACCATCACCAGCACCTGGGAGTAGGGATGTTAACAATTAATCTATAATCGATGAATTGCCGTTAAGAATTTACTCGATAAAATGTATCGATTTTCAATTATTATTATTATTATTTATGTCTCTTTTTTTTGGGGGGGGGGGCGGGGTAGTGAGAGTTACAGGTATGGTGTGTGTGAGATATGAAATGTGAGTTTACCATAATAATCCTTAATCATATTCCATCATATTTAAGGCCTTTTGGAGAGAAATGAGACAGCCTCCATAGAGCCCTGCACAGGAGGGGTGTGTATGTCTGTGCCCAGCTGATGCTCGTTAATGTTATATAAATCAAGGCAATTATGTTTCTGCACTCATTTTTAGTTTCGGACAAGAATTTTCCTTTCGGTCCTAAAGAACGCCGCTTATCGATTAATCAATTAATCGATCGATAAGGTTATCAATTATCAATTAATTAATTAATCGATCATTTGCATCCCTACCTGGGAGGCACGGATATCCACCGGAGCGAAGGCGTCGGTGATGCCGATGGCCCGGCAGGTCTCGAAGCGGCCCATGGCGTGGCTGTAGAAACAGGCCCGCCAGATGCCCACCCAGGCCTGGCCGGAGGAGACGATGGACGTGTCTGCCACGTACCACAGCCTCCAGGTGTTGAGGCCGGACGTGGTTATGGTCAGGATCCAGCCGATGAACCCCAACGCCAGACCCATGAACTGCAGATGTGCCGTGTGCGCCACGTACTTCATCCTGTCTGTCATACTGGGGGGGGGGGGGTCCTGGTGTTTGAGGGGGGGGGACTCCTCTGCTAACTGCTCAAGGTGACAGCGTTGACTCCATCATCAACGAGTGCTGAAAACACAACCAGAATACAGGTGCAACAGTTAATCGACCTAATCGAATTCATTGAATATTAAAAAGCATACATTTCAATAAAATACAATTTCCAAAATATCTTTGCACAACACTGTTTTTCGTGTCGATTCGTTGGTATGTATACAACATGCACTTCTCGATGGAATAATCGCTAAGAAGATGATCGATAGTTCTAAACCAGAACCTCACATCAGTCTACCTGCTATCAGTGAGCAGTGTTGCCAATTGCCATGTCCGTTTATTATAAGCGACTTTGGGCTTATTTTTCTATCATGTTGCTTGTAAATATTGGTTGTTGTGGGTTGTGTTTTTTTGGGCTTGTTTTTTAAAGTGTAGTTGCTTATTTGGGCTTGTTTCCTAATGTTGTTTAAACCAGTGTTTCTCATACATTTTCAAGTCAAGGACCCCCAAATTAATATGTATTTGTCTGTGGAACCCCATCTGAAAGCCATACAAGATGCATTGTTAAAAGATTTTTTTGAAAATAGCAGATCTACAAGCTCACAACGCGTCGCATCGCGACATGTTGTGAGATTATAGATCGGCTAATTTCAAATAGCCAATGTATATGTTTAAAGGGCGAAGGGCTCGCTTCTTTTGGGCTTGTTTTCATAGACCCTGGTAGCTTATTTCTCTCACAAAATCTGGCAACACTGTCACTGAGTGCAGAACAGGGACTATACTATGATAATAGCATAGTAATAAAGGGGAGGTAGAAATACTACATGGAAATGTTAACAGTTACTGTCAGCGACACCACTGAGCAAACATATAACTTGAACCATGACAAATCCTATAATGCAGATATCTGCCCAGGATACAATATGGATTTCATTTTGTGGTAATATTCCATTTGGCAATTATCCATTATTTATTATCCAATTAGCCTATCTCTCAAGACAAACTGGCTGTGTTATTGGCTATTATCCAAATAAGTTTAAAGATATACAGTGTTTATGCTGGCTTGAGACTCTAGAAGGTCAATCATGGAAGCAGTGGTGTAAAGTAACTAACTACATTTATTCAAGTACTGTACTTAAGTACAATTTTGAAGTATTTTTTACTTTACTCGAGCATTTCCATTTATCAGTACTTTTTCTTCTACTCCACTACATCTCAGAGGCAAATATTGTACTTTTACTCCACTACAATTATTTGAAAACTTTAGATACTAGTTACTTTGCAGATTTTGATTATTACAAAACATACATTAACCACTTCAGCCCTATGTACATTTCGGCCATTTGAAAATAGTCGATCTACAAGCTCACATTGCGTAGCGATGTGACGCATTGTGAGCTTGTAGATCTGCAATTTTCAAAAGATTTTCCCACATTTTATACATTTGAAAACTTGTGAAATGGGACATTCTGCACAATGAGTATGTCGTGTATTTGAGGCAGTAAACTGCGGGCTACCAGGCTGGCAGGTTGTAACAAAGTAGAGGAAGAGACGTCAGGTTTCCAGGTTCTGAGACTTTCTACTTTTGATATTTTAAGTACATGTTGATACCAATACTTTTGTACTTTTACTCAAGTACATTTTTAATTCCAGACTTTTACTTGCAACAGAGTACTTCTACATTGCAATATTGATACTTTTACTTAAGTAAGTACATGTGAGCACATTTTGCATCACTGCATGGAAGTCCCTTTAGTCCATGCAATCCCCCTCAACTCCTAGGTCTGAATGACTAAATAATGAGAATGCCCTCGACATAACCCACAACCAACAACACTGTAGAGTAGACCACTGTTTACCTTCAGACGTTACCCAGGAATTCTGAGTGTTATCCAAGGTGAAAATTCTAAATGTTAACAATGAATAAACTGTACGACTACAGCGCAGTATCTTGAGTTGATATACATTACACACACAGTCACTGCTGTGGTTAAACATTAACCCGCCATGTTTACAATCTTCCAAACAGCAAGGGAATAAAACAAAGCAATTCACAAGTAATTAAGTCTTTTTTTTACTCACATTTGGTTCCTTTTAGTCAAATCCTCTCTAGAGAGCACAGATGTTGTTAGACATCATCTATCTCTTACGAGATGTGAGTGATATAGCTCAAGTTGTCCTGAGGGGCGTGCGTGTCTGTAGAAACTTGTTGTGGATTAAAGGCCAATCAACCCTTGACCCCAAAGACTTTAGCCTGAGTTATACTTTGTTGCTCACAGGTGTTGCGCACCGAAAACAGCCAATCTACAAGCTTTCAGCGCATTGCTCTGCGACGCGCTGAGAGCTTGTAGATTGCCTATTTTCAGTGTGCGATACCAGTGCGCAACGAAGCATAAATAAGCGTCTAGTCTTGATATCCACAGTGTCAGCAGAGAGCAGCGTGGAAAAGGCTTCTAGATTAGAGAAAGGTTAATATGTTACACTGCAGAATGAGCCCATCATTTGGTTGTAAAATCAGACAAAGACGCCAACGCTAGATTTCAGCAGACTTCTTTATTTGATCTAAAGCAGTACAGCTGATTAAAAACTGATACCGGGCCGTGAGCGCCAGTGTGTGTGAAGCGGGAGAAATTGTAACACATTTAAAAAACATCCTCGGAACAAACACCCTTGAAACTCGTTCAACTGCCAAAGTCTTGAAAAAAAAACTAAAAACATACTCATTTGATAAACCAGAGTGGGTCGATATTTATTGATTTATTTTTGCCTGCGGAAAGTAGGTGTGTAGTTTAGGTACGAACAAGCTGGAATGTTAAAGAAAAGTCTTGGAAAAGGTAACATTTAAGGAAAACGCAGCAGCTGACACAGATATAATTTGAGAAGCAGGTGCTTTTAAGTAGGCCCCTTTCACAGAGCGGAGGATTCATTGAAACCATCATGCAACATAAACACCGTCCAGTAACAATATACGGACAGCGTAGCCTTCTAGAGGTAAAACATAGTTTCATGTAATACGCAGCAGTACTCCCGCCTAGTTTATGCGCACGGCCTGTTATCACCGTCGACATAAAACATGTGAAGGGAAGTCTTTTGTTTGTCTTTGCGCGCGCCGGGCGGTCCGTCTGGCTCGCATGTGCATAACAGCGCTGAATTAAAACGCCACATGGTGTGTGTGTGTGTGTGTGTGTGTGTGTCGGTGTGCGTGCCCCCTTGGGGGGAGAGGATCATGGGATTTGAAGTGCTAGTTCTCTCAAAAATCAAAGCAGAGCAAGATTTTCTTTGATACGATCAGTTATGTGTTCCACAGTTTTATTGAAAGACGCTGCACTAGTCCCAATTTCAACCACGTAAAGATGTTGCTCATCCCCAAAAATCACCTATTTTCCTATCAATTACTCCCCCACCCCATAAAGCCTTGAATTCGTGGATATTTCTAATATTTGATGAACTGAAGTAAACAGGAGGCCAAGCTTAACAAGAGCAAAACTATATTTAACCCATTAAGACCGAGAACGCATCTGTGTCAAGATTTCTTTAGCTATTAAAAAATAGCAGATATACAAAACAAGCTTGTAGATCTGCTATTTTTGACAAATCGTGAAAATGTGTGCAAAAAACATATAAAAAGTTTTTTTTTAAAGTGATTTTAAAGTGATAATTTGTAACTTAAATCTTTGCCTCTAGGGGTCCCTGGAACAAAATATTTTGAGATATTTCTTATATTGTGATTTCTTATATGTTTTTAAAAAAACTAGAAAACATTTTTAGAATCGGCCTCAGGTCTTAATAGGTTAAAACATTCAGTTATAAGTGCAGGCCTCCTTGGATTACGCCGTATTACGGTAGTTTATAAATGATGTTTTATACAGTTTTGTCTTGGCCTCCTATTTACTTACAGTTAATCACAGATTGGAATATTGGATCAGGAATGCGACAAAAACAATTGACTTCAAAGCTTCACGGGGTGAGTAATGGGGTGAGTAATCTAAAGAAAAAAGTCACTTTGTGGGTGAACTGCCTCTTTAAGCCTTATATACTTTGGAAAATATGCAACGCATTGTGAGCTTGTAGATCAGCTATTTTCGCAATTTTTCTAAAATATGCCGAGTTGGAAGGAAGTGGTTAATGCATAATGCTCGTCAGAAAAAAAGCCCTGCAAAAAAGGGAAAACGGCTGCTATTATTAAATGTGCATAAAAAAACGTAATTCAATGAAATATTAGGCCGGTTCATTTGAATTATCGATTATGCTGGACTGAGAAGGAATATCAATTCAGAAAGAAAGAATTACATTTTGCAATATGGATATAAGTGTTGACAGATGCCCATTGTTGACTATATATACACACACACATATATCAGTTTAAAACGGATGCTAAAAATCAGTTGTGGATCAAATACTGTCCCCGCTCTGTACAGATTCAAAAAACACTATAATAAATTACTAAAAAAAGAGAAGAAAAAATGAATTATTCTTTAACATGTCATACATACAGAGGCTGTCGCCAGGGCAAACTGCACCGGGTCAAAAGGAAGTCACTCAGGGCAGTGGTTCTAAAAAAGTGGGGTCCGGGGGCCCCAGCGGTCCTTGGGGAGTTACGGTTCTGTAACTCTGAGAGTGTACAAATGGAACCAAATGGACCCGCAAGGGTCCATTTGGTTCCATTTGTACACTCTCAGAGTTAGGATTTGACAGTAGAGATAGAAAATGGTATCAAACGTTTTTTTTTATATGCATATAAAAACTGGGGGTTCTCCTTGAAATTAAAAAGTTTGACAACCACTGATTTAGGGGTTTAGGGGTCCTCTGTCCATTGATGGTGAACACAGCGGTGTCACCACAGTCAGATGAGTCTGACCAAGTCAAAAGTCACAGAATTACAATCCAACATCCTTCCAAAAAGAAAAAGTGTCTCGCTTTAGTTCTGCTGCTAGTCTCTGTCTCCCTCCGCTGGCCACAACGGTGCGGTGCGGTGCAGCTAGGCGGTCAGACTGGTGGGTTGTTATCAGAATAACGGCGGTCACTGCGGTGCTGCCTCA
Organism: Gymnoscopelus braueri; assembly: GCF_963280865.1. NCBI lineage: Eukaryota > Metazoa > Chordata > Actinopteri > Myctophiformes > Myctophidae > Gymnoscopelus > Gymnoscopelus braueri. Next base: position 13,871,915 of record NC_137607.1, read on the forward strand.
GTGTTCAGAAGAGTGGGCACTTGAGAAAACTGGGTACTTTTTTTTTTACTTCCACGGAACACTGGGCACTTCAGAGAATTTGTCGAGGATTTTTTTCTTTGGGGAGGGGGGGGGGGGGCTCTACTTGGGAATACTGGTCATCTGGAGCATATTGTACAGCCGATCCGTGTTGTGAGCTTGTAGATCGGCTATTTTTGGTGAAGAGATTTGGTGTAGATGGGGGAAAAAAGCAGTCAAAGCTGCTTTGCTGCGGTTTTGCTGAACAAAGTGAGTTGCGAGCCATTTCTTTTTCTTGATTGAAAAAAGCAGTCCATGTACAATTGCAACTCCGGTCCGTTTGAATAAGAATAGAAGGTTTAAGCGTTTAATCAAATAAACGTAAGTCTTACGCTTAAATGCTTTAGGGTCATTTCAGACGGGGAGCGGCGGACGGCGGGCGTTCTCGCTCGGATCAGCGGGGATCGCGCCGGGATCATTGTTGTTTTGTCCTCACGGAGGACCTTTTTTTGGGGGGAAAAGCTCACCACAATCCAGCTCTTGCCGCCCACAGGCGTGTGCACAGACGAGCACGAGCGCGACAATTTCACGGGATCGCGCCCGCTCGCCTCGGCGTCCTTCAACTTCTCCGTGCGTCCCAAATAATCGCCCGCCCTCTCATTGAAAATGAATTACATAGGCGCGTCAGCCTCTCCCCGTCTGAAACGACCCTAAGACTTCATGTACCCAGTCCTTCCCAAGTGCCAGTCTATTTTAGCACCCACTTTTCTCCTGGGTCCCACTATGTACTGGGTGCCCACTCTTCATGTACGGGTCCCTCCTCTACAGGGACAGTCTCTGCTCCTACAGACTGTCCCTATCACAGGGACAGTCTCTGCTCCACAGGGGGGGACAGACTGTCCCTGTCACAGGGACAGTCTCTGCTCCACAGGGGGGACAGACTGTCCCTGTCACAGGGACAGTCTCTGCTCCACAGGGGGGACAGACTGTCCCTGTCACAGGGACAGTCTCTGCTCCACAGGGGGGACAGACTCAGAGGGACAGTCTCTGCTCCAGGGGCAGACTGTCCATCAGACACTTGAGCTGCTCGTCTCCCAGTTTGATCTTGTCCTCCAGCTTGCGCTGCTCGATGATGAGCGCCGACTTCATCTTGACAAAGTGCTGGTAGTCGGCCAGGCCGTCCTCGTCCAGGTAGGAGGCCACGATGTCGTAGACCACGCCCTCCCGCCGGTCCAGGTTGTCCTTCAGCTCCTTGGCGTCCTCGTGCTGCCGGATCAGCAGCTTCCGCTTCTCCGTCAGCGTGCGCTGCGAGACATGAGACAACAAGCGTTAGATCTGTGGTTCTCAAACCTCTTTTCAACCACTAGCATATTTCAAACAACCAAGGACCCTATAGGCTCTATGCACAGCAGCCATATTGTGAAGAAATTCACTGGTGTTGCCAATGATACTAATGAAGGCTCTGTTCCATTCTGGTCAAACAGAGTCAGAATGCTGATGTTGTGCATGTTGGCTCACTGGAAACACTACACCAGTGGGTCTAAAATTGGGGTTCAGGGACCCTCATGGTTCCTTGAGGGGGTTCCAAATGGCCTCTTGTGGGTGTGTAACTCTGAGAGTGTACAAATGGAACCAAATGGACCCGTAAGGGTCCATTTGGTTCCATTTGTACACTCTCAGAGTTATGGTGGTCGTGAAAATGAAAAAGTCTGAGAACCACTGTGCTACTCTAAATGGAACAGAGCCTTCATTAGTATCATTGGTAACACCTGTGAAGGAAGTGATAATATGGCTGCTGTGCATAGAGCCTATTGACCCTCCAAAATGAAGTTACATTGTAATAATCGCAAAATAATCTGCTCCCGTTCTAGCCGCCATCTGTGACCCTCTTCCATCGTTGCAGCTTGGGGGTGCCGTGCGAAAAGTTTTATTTATTGAATTGTATATTGTATAAAGTTGTATTTTTATTACGTCGTATATTAAGGAAACGACATGTCTCTTATGGATGTCTGCAGTAAAAACAGGCTGATAAAATGATATTCCATGGTGAAAATCAATCTGTTTAAATCAGGTTTTTTGACACCCTGTGTGTAGAATCCTTGCTCCTGATTGGGAGTGCACACTGACATTCTGCACAGGTTGTCAAAAAAAACTGATTTAAGGCTGCATTACAGTAATGTAATTTTCTGTAACTTAATTGACTTTTCTTGCTGTTCTATTAAAGTAATTGCCTTTACACAGTTATTATTTAGGCATTACTGATGCTGATTTTTATCAAAAGTCTCATTGTGTAAATATTTATGAAAGCACCAATAGTCATCCTCACTATATCATCACAATAGAGGTGTTTGGTCAAAAATATTGTATGTGATTTTGTCGATAGTGCCTGACCCTAATTGAGACAGAGGGCTGGGGGCAACCCGACAGCCAAGTGGTAAGAGGGCATGCCAAATGGACCCTGATCAGCCAGTCCCCGGTTCGATTCCCGGCTGGCCAGACCATTATACCCGTTATATATTCCCCTACTCTCTCTCCACATTTCCTCTCTCCCTAAACTGTCACTGTCAAATAAAGGCTTAAAACATTCCCAAACTAACTGAGACAAAGAGCACAATGCTGGAAAATGCCTCTTGGTTCTTTCTACACAGAGGTGTTCAAAACCTTTCATTAACTTCCTACGCCAAGTGGTTCTCAAACATTTTCATGTCAAGGACCCTTAAATTAATATGCAATTGGCCACCAGTGTTGATTTTGACAGCAAATTTTGATTTAGTTTTAGTCTTTTGAACCAGCATACACTTGGTTGCATGCTGAAAATAGCCGATCTACAAGCTCACAACGCGTCGCAGTGAGCTTGTAGATCTGCTATTTTCAGAGCGCAACACCCGAGCGCAACCAAACATAAAATAACTTGTCTTTTAGCTCTACTGGATCTCTTCTCCACTAGTCCCTCACTAACATTTTAGTCTAGTTTTTATTTGTTGACGAAATTGTCAGTATATTTAGTCTTAGTTCTAGTCGTCGTAGCTTAGTTTCTATTCAGTTTTTATTTAGTTTTCAGTGAAAAAAGGTAGTCGACGAACATTTTTCATCATGGTTTTAGTCGACGAAATCAACACTGTTGGCCGCAGACCCCCATCGGAATGTTGTGCGCCAGGGAATAAGTTAGGATTTGTGTTAAAAAACAAGCCTCACCCTCTCCTCGGGCGTGGTGTCCTCGTCGGGGCTGTTGAGGGCGTTCTCCACGCGGGCCAGCCTCCCCGACAGCGACAGCAGCAGGCTCACCACCTTGTCCAGGTCGCCCACGAACATGCGGAACTTGTCCAGCTCGTTGGGCTTGCAGAGCGCCTGCACCGTGGCCTCCACCTCGTCGCCCAGGGCCTTGTTGTCCAGGATGTCCTCCTGGAGGCTCTCCCTGGCCTCGCGGAGGACCTGCAGCTTCCTGCTCAGGCTGTCCATCAGCTCTTGCTGCGCGTCAGACAAAAAACAACACAAAGACAACACAGTCTTAATTGCAGCATTTGAATAAGATTTCAGACGAGGGCCAAGTAAGTAAACGTCCGGAATTAAAAATGTACTGGCTTTTACCACAAAAATATTGGCATCAAAATGTACTTAAAGGGATAGTTCACCCCAAATACTGCTTTTTTCCTATCTATTAGTCACGCCATGGAGACTTGAATTCATGGATATTTTTTTGTTTTTCTCGCATTCCTAAGCCAATAATTTGATAGGCAGCGGTTCCGGTAGGAGATACAAAGGAGACTCTTTGTGTTTCCTACCGGAACTTTTTGGTAGGAGAAATTGTCTCACAGTCAGAAATGGCTCACAACGTTGAGCGTTGACCTGAAACATTAGAACATGCTTAAAGACACATGTTAAATGACATGCCTTAAAAAAAGGGACGTATAGTATTAGCAGCATGTGTGTCACATGATCAAAACAGTGGCCACGTGACAGAGAGCTCCTCCCTGCTGTCATCATGTCAGCTGGGTGGAGCAACAAGCTCCAGGACAAAACTAAACTGTGTGTAGCATGATGCAATGTCTGCAATGTGAGTGTTTCAAAAGGTGACAGCAGCAGTTGTTTGACCCATTCAATCCGGAAACACATCTTGTGTCATTTTAAGGTTTCTTTGGCTATATTTTTAAATAGACAAAGAAAAATAAAATGACAGAGATGCGTTCCCGGTCTTAACACTCTCACCGCCGGGCCCGTAGCCTACGGGCCGATAAATCCAACTGTACAGCGCCGATCCCGTAGCCTACGGGCTGTGGTGCTTTTTCCTTTTTTTCGAAAAAATTTTTTTTCTAGTACCGCACATTTCATTGTAACACCACCGGAAATGGAATTATTCCGGATCCCGTTTTGCCGATCCCATAGGACTCCATTCTAAAGCGCACACTGCAACGCCATTTTCTTCGATTGTAGTTTTTCTCCTCGCTGATCACTGTTTAACCTAAACCGTTCTAACTACAACATGGATGCCCCGTTTGACACGTGGATTGGACTGGTACACGCAGGGAGATCGCCGCGATGTTTACAAACAGTGCAGAGCAGAACGTGAAAAAAACAAAAAACAACAATAAAACGTTGGCACTGGTGAGTACATTATGAGATTAACCTCTGGCATTCAATGTGTTAATGGGTTAAAAACAGTGCTTTTGCCAATTAAGTTGGGGGCTCACTTGCAATGCCCCTAGCCCACAGGTTGAGAACCACTGTGACAGACATTCTCCTTCATGTTTACCTTCTTGTTGGCCAGGTCGACGTCCAGCTCGTCCTCAGAGTCTTCCTCCTCTTCCTCCTGCTGCATGTCCTTCATCTTGATGAGCATCTCGGCCTTCGGGGCCGACGTGCTGTAGTAGGTAGAGCTGGTCACCACGCCCATGGCCGCCGACACGCTGTCGTCCTCCCTGATCACACACACAAACAAACACACACACCAAGGTTACTAACAAAATAACTAAAACATTTTTTCGATGGGGGGGGGGGTCTGCAGCCAAATACATATCATTTTGGGTAAATCTATCTATATATATACTTGAGCACTGAGTAATATTTGACCAGGAGTATCTATACTTAAGTACTGAGTAATATTTGACCAGAGGTATCTATACTTAAGTACTGAGGTTGAGTACTTTGTCCACCACTATGAGGTTGAAATCATTTGCAGTTCATAGTTCGGCCACAAGGTGGCTGAGCTAACATACAAGTAAGCCAGCTGAATGAAAATGGGTTGTCAGTCACTGTGTCTTTGTTGCAGTTGGCTGTAGAAATCAGATTATTACGCTAATAACAATAATAATAACAAGATGAGGAAGAAAACATCAAACATCTAGAACTACTAGTACAACTTTGAAGATCAGGTGTTGTTTTAACTCAGATTAAACACAGACCCATGGGTCCATTTTTACAATGGGCACTGCACAGAATAAAGGTGCTTCAAAAGTGATATTTCTTGTTAAAAGGTTTTAAGCTCTAGAGTGTTTGTTCAGTAACAGGGGTCTCCCCGTCTCTCCAGCTCTTTAGTGAACAGAAAATGCGTTTTCAGGAGCGTCACCTATTTCATCCAATCCACATTTTATAGTGTTTACAATTTTGTCTGCACATTTATTTGTTTCATCACTTCAACTCCTGTTACTGAACGAACACTATAGCAATGATTACTATCAGAATATAGAGCTATTTAACACTTAACACAAAAAAGCCGGATTTATACTTAGATGTGCACACCGAAAACAACGCAAGGAGACATGTTGTGAGCTTGTAGATCAGCAATTTTCGGCACGCAAGTATCATTTAATTTATTTGGAGGTAGAGAATAAGGGCGTGGCTGACCTGTCCTCAGCGGGGGTCTGCTTGGGGGCCGCCTTGCGGCGCTGGTGGTGATTATGAAGTTGATGATGGTGGGCTTCCTCCAGCAGCTGCTGCCCCCCGGGGAAGATGCCCTCCATCAGGTCCATGGTGGTCATCATCTTGCTCTGGTCCAGGATGTCGACCAGGGACGGGTCCTTGCCCGTGATGTCTCTGACCAGCTCCTCCCTCTTCTGGTCCTCCTGGCACAGCGCCAGACCCAGAGACCCGTCGTTGGCGTGGTCTCCGTTGGCGTCCGGCGGCGGGAGGAGGAGGGGGTCCCCGCTCTGGGGGTGGTCCCTCTGCCGGGTGTAGGCACAGAAGACGGAGTAGTCCTGCTGCTCGGCGGAGCCGCCCAGCCTGGGGGGGGCCGTTGTCGTCGTCCCGGGGCTGGGGGGGACGCCGCCCTGCTGGCATTCCATGGCCGGGGGGGCCACCACGCCGTCGTCGCTGCTGTGTAACAGATACTGCCGGCTCTCCTTCTCGGACACGCTCTCGGAGTGGACGATCTTGATGGGCACTTTCCTCACCGCGCTGCTGTTGTTGTTGTCGTTGTTCTCCATCACACTGTCCATCCTAGAGAGGTAGACCATGGAGAGAGAGAGAGAGAGAGAGAGAGAGAGAGAGAGAGAGAGAGAGAGGGGGGACAAAGTGTCAAGACACACAAGAGAAGAGAGTAACCGATGGATCTGGTCGAGAGATCCTGGGAAGATTCCCCCTTCCTCCTTCCTCCATGCCGAGTCTCTTTCCATGAGAGCAGTTAAGAAACAGTTATTCTAAACCATACACAGACTCTGATTAAAAGTCATATGACATGCCATCCTTTCCACTGGAACATCCTCTCTCTCTCTCTCTCCACTCCGCTGTAACACTGCCCTCCCTTTACAGACCAGAACCATTATTTACAAATCAAGGAATATATGAATATAAGGAGGCTATTTTTTTTCTTCTTAACGTTACGTTATATAGAGCGGGGGAGGGGAGTGATGAAATTTGCGACGAGGGGCAGGGGGAGAAGAAGAAAAAAAGTAAAAAGGCTTACTTTCCCAGATTGCCGGCAAAGCCTTTTCAAGAAAACTCCATAAGATCCCCTCTAACCCATTAAGACCGGGAACACATCTGTGTCATTTTGCATTTCTTTTACTATTCAAAAATAGCAGATCTACAAGCTCATAGCACGGCACCGAGTGCTGTGCTATGACCTTGTAGATCTGCTATTTTTGAAAAATCTTGAAAATGTGTGCAAATCTTTGAATATATATATATATGTATATATATATATATATATATATATATATATATACATATATATATTTTTATTTTTATTTTTTTAAGCGAACATTTTTAACTCAAATCTTCGCTTCTGGGGGTCCCTGGAACAACATATTTTGAGATGGGGGTCCGCGGCCAAATACATGTATCATTTAGGGGGTCCTTGACATTTTCAGCACCACTGATATTATAGCAACATACATTTTTTTTTTAAACTGTTAGGATTTAGAAGACATTTGTAGAATCCCCCAGAAGCAAATATTGGGGTTAAAATTGCAGATCTACAAGCTCATAGCTCAAGCTATGAGCTTGTAGATATGCTATTTTTGAATAGCCAAAGAAATCTAAAATGACACAGATGCGTCCCCGGTCTTAATGGGTTAATTTAGTCTGGCTCTGATAGCACTCACATGCAGACTCACTCAATAAGATCCTTTGTATGCCGTTGCAGCATAAAAGCGTTGCAACAAGTAGCAGCAGCTACGGGCCGTTATGCCCGATTTATTCTTAGTTGCGTGCCGGCGTCTCGTAACATCCCGAAAACATCCGATCTACAAGCTCACAGAGCGTCGTGACTGCGATGCTCTGTGAGCTTGTAGATCGGCTGCTTTCCGTGCGAGAGGGACGCAGCCAAGTGTAAACTCTGGCTGAGACAGATAAAAGGAATGCTGTCTTGATGTAAAGTAGTTACTGAGGGGGAGAGAGTCAGGAGGAGGAGATGTAGAGTAGTTACTAGAGTTCTCAACGGGCCTGAAAATTAAGGCCCAGCCCTAACTGGGCCCTACTGGGCCAGCCCGAAGCTGGGCCCGGCCGGAACAATTACCACACTTTTAGGCCCGAAAACCCCCAAAAAAGGTGTCATTATGTGCTTAATGTCCTCAAAGTCACACATCCAACAAGCTTTGGACTGAGCAGATTGGACCCTCTGTTCCAGATCTAATGGCCAAAACATCTTGAAAACGGCCACTTTCAACGATTTTCGATTGAGTTTTGGCCATTGTCGTCCGTTTTTCTTTAAAGGGTCTACACCATGAAAATCACTTTTTTCTTGTTTTTTTGTATTTTTTGGGGTCCCCAGTGTCTCTTGTACCCCAAAAAATGTTTTTTTTTTTAATTCAGTCATTCCTTCTCATTTCATGGATTTCCAGAATGGGCGTGTCTGAACAGGCGATCTCAGAATGGAAATGTTTATGATGTCACAAACATTATTGATGGCAAACCCAATGTTAAATGAAAAGTGCCCGAATCGCTCCGAAACTTTTTCTACCCCCCCTAAGTGGGGGTCTACGAACAAATACTTCGGGCTCGGATTTTGGCTCCGCCCCCCGGAAGTGGGTGAAACAGGCACCTCAAACACTTGGTGGAATTGTTCAAAAATGTTCAAAGTGTTTTTTTTTCGATTTTGTATTTTTCTTAGATGCTTCTTTTTATGCAGAATTTTCCCATTTTTTCTTTCTTTTTTTTAATAATTTTTTTAAATATTTTTTTGTATTAACAGACAGAATTGCTCAGTAGCCCCCCCCTGCCCAAGAGGACGTTTTGGTATTGCAGCTGAAAGCGCTGTATAAGCCAGAGACAATTGACTTGGGATGAGTATATCTGAGTGATGATTTAGGCTCAAACCTTTTGAAAAAGGTTTGAGGGACATACACCATATGATATTAAATATCAAATATTTTTTTTAAATTCATGGTGTAGCTCCTTTAATAACAAAGGCTAGGAAGGTCGGACGGCGACAAACTAGATACCTGAGGAAAGTTCACTTTGAGCTGCATCCAACACATCCACTGCCATTTCCCTCAGCCTTACTGTTAGGCCGCTAGGGGCAGTTGATATCATCTTTATTTAATTTTTTTTCACAGAACTCAAGGCTCAGCCCGGCACGACTAATTAGCATAGATTTTGGGCCCGGTCCGAAAACGTCTCGTCGGGTTCGGACAGAATTTGATAACTCTAGTAGTTACTGGGGGAAGAGAGTCAGGAGGAGGAGAGGAGGCGCCACACTGACCTGTTGCAGCATTCATCTTGTAGGGAGAGAGGAGGCTTGTCGCTGAGCCTCTGTGGGGAGAACTGTGGCGAGGGAGAGCGATGCCCGTCCATAGCGGCCAGCGCTGGAGGAGGAGGAGGAGGAGGAGGAAGAGCGGGAGGTCCGTGGGAGGACGAGGAGCGGGGGGGAGCGGTGGGAGGAGAGGCCGGCAGGGGATTGGTCGCCCCGTGTCCCCTGTCACCACCTCCTCCGGCTGTCTCTGGAGAGTGGGCGGGGCCGGGGGAGGAGCCAAAGCCTCCGTTGACAGAGGAGCGGTGGGGGGCGATGGCGGGGGGATCGGTGGTCCGGGGGTTGGAGGGGGCGGCGGCGGCGGCGACCTCTGGACGCTTGGAGGAGTCGTCCGGCTTGGGCAGCGGGACGGGAGCCTTCTTCTTCTTCTTCCCCCCGGGGGGGCCGGGCTGCTGGGCCTGGGCCTCAGAGGAGGGGACGGAGAGGTCCGTCGGGGGGCTGTGGGAGACAGACGGGGGTCTGTGGTACACAGACGTGGCCGGGGGTCTGCTGCCGTCGGGGTTGGGGGGTCCCGTCATGGGCGGTGGGAAATGCTCTACTGGCTCCGCTGGCAGAGGGCAGAGCTGTTCTTCTTCTTCTTCTCCTCTCGGCTGCTCGCAGTCGCTGACGCCTCCTCTGTCAGAGGAGCTGAAGGAGAACAGGAGGAACAGAAGCAAAGCTGTTAACAACAAAAATAGCACCAAAACAAATTTTCTAAAACTCACTGGTACTGTATATACAATACTAGGTCAATAGAACTGGAATGCTCTGCCCAAATACATCTTATCTACAATCCATAACAAAATTACTTTAAAAAAACACATCAAGAGATATCTTGCCATGTAACTTAAGTATGTAATTTGTTTAATTTGGCTGGACAGTTGGATTTGATTTTATAACGTTAACTTTTAACTTTTTTTTTTTTTACTTTTATTTGTATTTTTTTAGTTGCACATTTGTATTGTATTTGCTTTGTTCAGGACCACAGGAAGACTACAGGCTCATTCATGTGTCTCTAATGGGGGATCCTTTAATAAACATAAACCTAAACATAATGACACTGTGGCGCTGAGTGGCGACATAGCGCAGGGCTGTCATCTAACGCTTTACTTCAAATAACACACTGAGAGGCAGAACAACAGCCACTGTGATTAGGAACATTCTGACATGACCAGACACACACACATGTTGGTATTACTATACTGGTGAGGACATCAACATGTTTTGGATGGCAGTTTTAGTGACTGAAAACACACCATCACACACACACACACACTGTCTAAATCTGGCAAAACTCCCAACCCCAACCTCTAATCCTAACCTGAAGCTTTTCCTAATTGCTTCATTTTAACCATAAAACAACCAGTTATCTTATGAGGACCAGGATGTCTATTCCTAAAATGTTATCATACTTCTGGGGACGTTTGGCCATCACACACACACACACACACACACACACACACACACACACACACACACACACACACACACACACACACACACACACACACACACACACACACACACACACACACACACACACACACACACACACACACACACACACACACAGTGGAACTGGTAACTCATGGGGCTGGCAGCAGTCATAGGAGAGGACCCATCAGGCATATATTTGCGTTCCCACATTGCCTTGTGGTGCCATGCAGGGAAATAAACGAGCGGCTGGTCCAACAGGGCGAGAGCTGAGAGAGACCGTCAGTCTGCCAGCCATCCATCACTATGACATGATTTTCTTTAACCCTTAAGGAGGATGCAGTGAAATTCTATTCCCTCAGAGAGCAGAGGAGGAACAACTGTTCACAGCATTATAGTGTACACTGTATGGAATGCCCCTAGGAACACACTGTATGGAATGCCCCTGGGAACACACGTCATGTTTTTTTTATCACTTCTTTAAAAAAAAGGAAACCTATGCTTTTTTTCACACTTGCCTTTTTGTTTTGAATCGATCGCTTCATCATCGCTAAGGAGAGGTCACAACAACGGGCCAACTAAGTACATTTACTGAAGTACTGTACTTAAGTAAAATTTTGAGGTACTTTACTAGAGCATTTCCAATTGTCAGTACTTTTACTTCTACTCCACTTGTGTAATGGGACATTTTGCATAATGAGTACTTTTACTTTTGGTACTTATAAGTACATTTTGATGCCAATACTTTAGTACTTTTACTCAAGTAAATTTTGAATTCCAGACTTTTACTTGTAACAGAGTACATTGCCGTATTGATACTTTTACTTAAGTAAATCATGTGAGTTTTTCCATCACTGCCAGTGAGCGGCACAGCCCATATAAAGCAGAGCAGATCCAGCAGGTTTAATGTCTAAGTCCCCGGGGATCCCACAGTAGTCTAGACTGTTAGCGGAGCTGTTCTTAAGTATTAAAGGTGCATCACTGGGACAACAATCAGTAATCCACGCAGCGTTGCACACAGTGCCCAGTCATTCAGCCTGGGCCACGCTCTACCAAAGACTAACCCACTTAATGCTCCAAATAAACACAATGCTGACGCCTATAAACAGCTCAATAAGGAGAGGAGCTAAGGCAGTGTTTCAATGCTGACGCCTATAAACGCCGACCCCCTTTTATGTGTTGTGAGTAAATATCCCCCTTTTTTTTTTGTTTCCTACATTTTGTTTTTAACACATTGCGTGCCAATCGCGTAGATCTACGCGAACCTAAATAATTGCGCAGCGCGCCAGTCGCGTAGATCTACGCGAAGTGGTCTTTTTTCTTTTTTTTCCCCTCGCAGGTTCACATTTCATTGTAGGCCTCCCTCGCAGTGACACATTTCATTGTAGCACACCCGGAAACGGAAATATCCTTATCCGGAGATTTTCGTTCCCACCCGCCTCCGCTCTAAATCTTCCCCTAATCCTCCATTATCTCGGTCGTTGTTTTTCTCCTCGCTGATTTAACATAAACCGCGACAACTTCAAAATGGACGATCGTCGATTTAAACGGTCTTCTCTGGGCCACTCACACAGCTACCCTGTGTGTCTACAAACAGTTTAACACGCGATCTTAAGGTATTTAGCGAGGTCTGTGGCGACGTAAAAAAAACAAAAAAACAACAATAAATCGCTGGCACTGGTGAGTACATTATGATATTAAACTCTGGCGTGGAATGTGTTAATAATGATTTCAAAAGATTTTCTAAAACAGACAGATAAAGGACGTCTTGCTGTCTTGAGGCAGAGTAGTTATATACAAATACAAACACAATCGGCACGTGTTCGGGGGAGGGAAGCCGGGGTGGGGGGGAGGTGTTTCTGCATGTATTCCTACGGGGAGGCACCTGTCAGCAGGGAGTGTTGGGCGGGAGGAGTGGGACGAAGGCTCTACTTCCTCCCAGTGGGGTCTCCTCACTGGCAGGTGAGTCAGTAGGATACAACAGTGGTGACAACATACAAATGTGTGTGGGACTGGGGAGGAATCAATTGGCAAAAATGACTAAATTGTGGAGAAAAAGCACCAAAGAAATTGCCGCTATTTATTTACACTAGATTGGGTCCTTTCACGAGCAAAAGGTTTGGGAACCACAGAGAGCTATAGTACAGTAAATAGGGAAATGCCTGCAAAGCTCTCCAGCTCTGTTAAACACAGTCCATCAGCAGTGACAACATCACAAGCAGGGCAACGCTGCTATTATTAGCGCTGGGAGTAATGACACGGGTCATGTAAACACACGTTGAATTTCAAAAACATAGCATTATTGATTGGTGTTTTTCAGTGGCTTTTAAAAAGGACAGGGCAAAAGATATTTTTAAACGCTGGAAATTCAAATAATGCGGAATAACAGCACTGGCAATTCTCGTACACAATACATTTGTCATGGAAATCGGTGCAGGAACAGCTAAATCTGTCCCTGCATTCAGAAAACATGGCTTTGTGATAAGGAGTGAGTCAGGAATGGAAACTCAGTACAAGTACAAATACAAGGATACTTATGTCATCAATATACATTTCATATCATATTAACAGTAGAGGCTTCCAAAGCATTCCAAATATAGGTTGTTTCGAATACCAAAACACAGTCGCCCCGGGGCAAATCCGGCGGTATTCACCTGGTATTCCTAAACGTAACCTCAGTAAAACGGTGCCAAAACATAACCTTGTAAGTTGTTACTAAACCTAACCTCAGTAAAACTATGTCTAACCCTAAACTTATTTCTAACCTTATCCTCAGTGAAACAAATACAAGAATACAGGAACCGCTGGTCCGCGGAAAAAAATGGGGGCGAGCGTGTTTTGGGGCGAGCCAACAGTTACCGTTGTTTTGAATGCTAGATAATTTTACAACGGTCATTCATAGAAGACAATCTATCAGTTTTTCAAGTGGGATATTTCAGATCTCCGGTCAAGCTGTGTGTGAGTTAGTTAACAGGCCCAATTAAGGAGGTTTGTTGTATTTTATGTTGTATTATAATAGTATTGATCATTGTTTGTGATTGTTTATGTCATGTAGCCGTTCACTGTTTATGTTAGTGTCCTGTAAGTCCATAATGGGCTGGGCTTCCTTGGAAGCATGTCACTTAAATAAGGAAAAATCAATCAATCGATCAGTCAATCAATCAGTCAATCGTATAGGCCAATATTATACCATATGTACAACTAGCAACTTCCTCCACTCATCATGTCATGATACTTCATACCCTCACAGCTGATTTTTCAGCAGTTATGGAGAACATTTCTCATTTTCATATCATTGTTTTTTAAAAGGCAACTGATATTGTTGGACTAGTATGTAAGTTGTTCCTTATCCGTTTCACAACATTTGAGCTCAGAAACGTTAAATGGTGGAGGAGTTGTTTGTATATACAGTATACACACATAATGTTCATATCCACCACGAGTCCTGACAGGCTTCCCTGTGTCAGATCTAGTGTTGTTTAGCTCTTCACGCTCAGCCCTCCTCACTCAACAGTGGATTAAGTGTCAATAAGGTACTTGCAAGCGCCATGAATTATGTGGTCAACATCACTGGCGTGTACGCTAGGGCGGATTAACCCATTCAATCCGGGAACGCATCTGTGTCATTTTAGATTCCTTTCAAATTCTATTTTAGATTCCTTTCAAAAATAGCAGATCTACCGAGTGCCGCGCTATGAGCTCGTAGATCTGCTATTTTTGAAAAATCGTGAAAATGTGTGCAAATCTTTGAATATATATGTATTTTTTTAAAGCGAACATTCATAACTGAAATCTTTGCTTCATCTTGAAATATGTTGTTCCAGGGACCCCCCCAGAAGTAAAGATTTGAGTTACAAATGTTCGCTTTAAAAATATACTCAAAGACTTGCACAAAGTTTGAAGATTTTTCAAAAATGGCAGATCTACAAGCACATAGTCTCGGTTCCACGCTATGCGCTTGTAGATCTGCTATTTTTGAATAGCCAAAGTATAAAATAATGGTTAAGGTGGTTAAAATCTAAAATGACAGATGCTTTTCCCGGTCTTAATGTGTTAATGTAGATGGCTTGCGATGGGGGAGGGGGAGGGGGAGGGGCTGGTATTCAGTCAACAAGCAAAACGTAATGTTTGGGCTATGTAAATAGATCTCTAGAGAATCTACAGAAATGATATACAATTAGACACAGGGGTGAGACGCCTGTTTCTGATAACCAACTAAAGCACAGTCAAAATCTCCAGTGTTCTTTTAAAGGACGTGTACGTGATATTTCTGTGTTAAATGCCTCTATATTCTGATAGAAATCATTGCTGAATGTGTGTGTGTGGGGTTCTCTCTTATACTGGATAACATTGGGCATCCTGACTGGAAAATGAGTTCTGTTTACTAGCTGGAGAGACGGAAACCCCCTGTTAACTGAACAAACACTCTATTGCAAATGATTGCTATCAAAATAGCAATCATTTAGCGTTATCTTTTTCCACAAAAATACAACATTTAGAGTAACTAAGGACATTTACTCAAGTACTGTACTTAAGTACACTTTTGAGGAATTTTTACTTTACTGGAGTATTTCCCATTTTCAATACTTTTACTTCTACTCCACTACATCTCAGAGGCAAATATTGTACTTTTACTCCACCGCTTTAGTTACTAGTTACTTTAAAGATTTAGATTATTATCACAAAACATACATTAACCACTTCAGCCCTATATATATTTTGGCCATTTGAAAATAGCCAATCTACAAGCTCACAATGCGTTGCGATGCGACGCATTGTGAGCTTGTAGATCGGCTATTTTCAAAAGATTGTAATACATGTTGAAATTGTGAAATGGGACATTCTGCACTTTTCCTTTTGGTACTTTAAGTACATTTTGATACCAATACTTTTGCCGGACTTTTACTTGTAACAGAGCATTTCTACATTGCAGTATCGATAATTTTACTTAAGTAAAAAATGTGAGTACTTTTTCCACCACTGATTACATAGCACACAGTTACATCGAACACTCTCTCTCTGATAACATTCGTATGATCTCGGTACAGAAGAAAGATTCAACAACGAAAACTAACTCACCAAAAAGTCAAGCAGAAACACATGCAGTCTCTCTGTCTCTCTCTCTCTCTCTCTCTGTGTGTGTGTAAGCAGCAGTAGCAGCAGCAGCAGTATAAATGACAGCAGAATGATGTACCTGGCTGTGTGCTACCTGTATTGTAACATCATATGGGTGGGGCCTAAACCCTCACTGATCTCACCACACTGACAATAACATCCTCCCCTCACTAGCCTGGCTGTTGTCATGCTAATGTGACTCTTCTCACGGCGTGGGTCGTACAATGGGTTAGGGGTTGCCCAAGAGAAGGAAGACACTCGACACCCTTCGATGGGTTTCAGCCCCCGGCGGGGAGTCCAGATGATGATGACGATCCCATCATCATCATGGGAGTCAGTGACTCCTGGTAGAACCGGTTGGGTTTGAATCTGATCGTGAAGTCATAGTTTTGATGTCACCTCTTGTTTAGTCTGCCGGTGACATTGAGCGATGGCATTGACCCGAGAAAACACAAGAGTGGCATTGTGGTAGAAGCATGGGCTGAATCTTGAATCACACGTGTTTTAAACGTGTTTAAAGAGAGAGAGGAGTGGCGTAAGCACTGACTGTATGTCTATGAAACACATGTGTGAAATGTATTTCAGTACAGTTTGTTTTGGTTTCACCAAAAGTTGTCTTTCAGTGCTCAGTCGCCTGATCACAATTATTTCAGCTAATCGCAATTATTTTGCATAACTATTAGAAATAGGGATGCACCGCTATATCGGCTACATATTGGTATCGGACGATATTTGCCGTTATCGGTCAACATCGGTATCGGCAACAAAAAAAAGTTACAGGAGTTTTTACTCTATGGTGTTTGTGATATGAAATGTAAGGTTACCATAATCACAGTAATTATCATCAAGTTTTTTTTTAAAAACTAACTCCAGTCACTTTCAGTTCAGCACAGCTGAGGTGTGTGTGTCACTGTCCAGCTGACGCTTGTTGACACTCGTTAATGTTACTTGCATCAGGGCAATTATGTTGTGTTTCTGCAGATTCTGAGTTATTTCTTATAATGAAGATTTATTTGTTTACCTGGCACAAAAGGGAGAAATAATAACACCAAAAACGAAATAAACAAATATCGGTATCAGTATCGGCTAAATTGTTATTTTAAGTATCAGTATCGGCCAAGAATCTTCATATCGGTGCATCCCTAGTTCGAAACCTTTCCATTCATCTGTATATAAAAAGCTGGATGAATCTAGCCGGCCAAAGAGGAACATGATTGGCTGTAGTTGTGGTGGATGACAAGAATATGGCCTGTTCTGGATAGTACATTATTTATTTTGATTATTGCTACTGCTCATTGTCAGTCATTTCTTTGTATATTTAAGCGTGTGCTATACCTGCCCTGAGCAATTTTTGTTTAAGCGGTTAAAAGCTAGTTTTCGTTTATAAGTTCCAATGTGCAATGTAAAAGAGCCAAATAAATTATGAATCACAATCATCTGTGTGACAATTAATCATCAACTTAAATATCACGATCATGACAACCCTACCACACCTACCTCTAATGCAACATAATGTTTCAGGGTCATATCACATGAATTTCAGCTGATGACTAAGGAGAATTTAGCCTGGTAACCCCCCCCCCCCACACACACACACACACACACACACGGGGTGAGACACCCGTTTCTGATAACCAACTAAAGCACAGTAAAAATCTCCAGTGTTCTTTTAAAGGACGTGTAAGTGATATTTGACAAGTCACAGGGAAACCCCTGTTACTGAACAAACACTCTGTTTGCAAAGATTGCTATCAGAATATAGGGCGACAACTAAAATACTCTGAGAGTGTACAAGTGTACTAAATGGACCGTTAAGGGTCCATTTGGTTAAACTTCTACACTCTTAAAGGAAAGCCCCTTTTACACTGCAGCTTAAGCACCACACCACACCGCATCAAAATATCTACCGTTTCCATTACACAAATGCACCCCCTCTCAAATCCACAGGTATGAGTAGCAGACTCCGGTCATTGACACTCATTTGTAATGTAAACATAGGTGGAGGTCATTGCTTCTTGTCTAACAATGTAATGGTGAGTGGCCAACCGTCCTGTATAGAGTTCCAATGTTCCATGTTCCAATGTTCAATGGAACCCCCAGCCCAAGACTACACAAGAGAATCAAGAATCAAGACTAGACTAGTCTCGTTTACCATAAGTAACACCCCTCTCCCTTTAGAAACTGGTTTGACTAAAGACCACCAAACAAATCTATCCAAAGATCAGAGCTATGAGATCTAATCTGCATCTCCAGCTGCATGCATGTGACCGAGGAAAACAAGCACGCTAAAAATAATGACACGGGTGTCACTGTCCGTGAAACGCCAAAGAGTTTGCGAATCCATTTCAGAGTCACTTTCCCCCCCCCCCCCCCCGCCAGAAAGAAATGAACAGAAAAAAATTAAGTCACCATGGTTCAGTAGCCATCGTCATCCAGGCTAGAATAGGTGTGTGTGTGTGTGTGTGTGTGTGTGTGTGTGTGTGTGTGTGTGTGTGTGTGTGTGTGTGTGTGTGTGTGTGTGTGTGTGTGTGTGTGTGTGTGTGTGTGTGTGTGTGTGTGTGTGTGTGTGTGTGTGTGTGTGTGTGTTCCATCCCACAGAACAAACATTCAGAGCTGGATATAGCTGTAATCAAACTGAAAAAAGAAAAGAAAAAGATTAACCCATTCAATCCAGGAACGCATCTGTGTCACTTTAGATGTCTTAGGGCTATTCAAAAATAGCAGATATACAAGCTCATAGTGCGGCACAGAGTGGGAGGTCCTTGACATGAAAAAAGTTTGAGAACCACTGATATTATAGCAACATACGTTTTTTTTTAAACTGTTTAAGATTTAGAAGACAGAAGCAAAGATTTGAGTTACAAACTTTCACGATTTCCCCCCCAAAAAATAGCAGACCTACAAGCTTGTAGCGCGGCACTCGGTGCTGCCCTATGAGCTTGTAGATCTGCTAATTTTGAACAGCCCAAAGTATAAAATAATGGTTATAGCTAAAAATCTAAAATGACACAGTATATGCGTTCACCGTCGTATGTAATTAAAGGCCAAGACCACTTTGGTAGAGGTTTGGGTTGTGTAATTACCTTGCCATGATGTAACATGACAAGAAATAAAAAATAATTGCTCCATTGATTAGAAATTATATGTTCTATATTGTCTGAATCAGCTTTGTTTGTGTTTGTTTACGTTCTAAAAGAGTGACTTTGAGAGCTGTTTCACCGTACAATGTAAGTTAATGAGGAGCATACTTTGAATTAGCAATTTCTAATCAATGGAGCAATTATTTTTGATGTCTTGTCCACCTTTGGAGTTACATCATGGCAAGGTAACTACACAACCCAAACCTCTACCAAAGTGGCCTTGCCCTTTAAGCATCTTAAAGGGGAAATCCACCCATTTTCAATATTTAACTATGTCATTAATATAGCATAAAGGAGTTGTGTGGAAATAAGAAAAAATTAAAAAAAAAATTAACATTGCAAAAAAAATTAACATTGCAAAAAAATTAACATTGCAAATTACACTGTGATGACTCATCATGGTGTAATTTGCAATGTTAATTTTTTTGCAATGTTACATTTTTTTGCAATGTTAATTTTTTTTTAAATTTTTTCTTATTTCCACACAACTCCTTTATGCTATATTAATGACATAGTTAAATATTGAAAATGGGTGGATTTCCCCTTTAAGTGGTTAAAAAGGAACAAACAGTCCCTGTGATAAGGTCCAAAGAGATAATGGCAACAATGAAAGTACAGCAGCCAAGTAAGAATGGTTTTAGTGTTTTATCCTCAACCAGATCAAACTGTGTCATAGTGAAACCGTGTCATGAATACTGAAGTGAAACCAAACATGTGACCTGTGTGAACCACCTCGCCTACAGGACTATTCCAGAGCAGTGTGTCTTTAACAGACCTAATACACATCAACATGTTTCTATTGTGTGAACTCTATGGTGCTATTTTGACCACTTAAACCCTGTACACTATAGGTATACTTTTTTTTGGACCCTTAAGGGTCAGTTTTTACACTCAAGAGTAAAATTAACAATCAGATTTGACTGAGTAGACTGTATATTTAGATTCTCATTTGGCCACCGGCTGACCAGTGGGACATCATCTCCTGTCTGTATACTGTGGTGGTCTTCCCATTAACCCATTAAGACCGGGAACCTGTGTCATTTTAAGATTTCTTGGGCTATTCAAAAATAGCAGATATACAAGCTCATAACACGGCACCGAGTGCCACGCTATGAGCTTGTAGATCTGCAATTTTTTTTTAAATCTTGGAAATACGTGCAAAACATTTTTGACTCAAATCTTTGCTTCTGTGAGATTCTACAAATGACTTCTAAATCCTAACAGTAGCAACACAAAAAACTTGTGTTGCTATAATATCAGTCGTTCTCAAACTGTTTCATGTCAAGGACCACCCAAAATTATATGTATTTGGCCGCGGACCCCCATCTCAAAATATGTTGTTCCAGGGACCCCCCAGAAGCAAACATTTGAGTTAAAAACGTTCGATAAAAATATTAATATATATATTCAAAGACTTGCACAAATTGTCATGATTCAGATCTACAATCTGACGATCTACAAGCTCTCGGTGCCGCGCTATGAGCTTGTATATCTGCTATTTTTTTAATAGCCAAAGAAATAAAAAAAATGACACAGATGCGTTCCCGGTCTAAATGGATTAAGAGCTATACGGACCATTTCAGCACTCCGTCAGAGTCTCATAAATAATTCCATTCAGAGCAGATCTTTTTCCACACTAAGTTTTCCCCTCTCGCTCTCTCTCTCTCAGCGCTGCATGCCGACTGAAATCAGCAAAAGGAAAAGTCTCTCATATGACCGGCAGGCCGCCCATGGCACATTTATTTAGGTCACTCTGCAGCAACAGTACAGTGGCTCCGCTGCAGAGTTTTACCAAAACCTTCTCAGCTCAAAACCCCAAAAGATAAATATTTGGTGTCTTCCCGGGACCCAAACGTACAAAAAATAACTTGTACATCGGCTATTTTCACTATTTGTTTAAATTGGGCTTAAAGGAGTAGTTTTTGTTGCATTCCTAAACCAATAATTTAACGTATCAAATTATTGGCTTAGGAATGCGAATACGAATTTCAGGCTTCATGGGGTGTGTAATTGATAGAAAATAAATAATTGTTTGGGTGAACTACTCCTTTAAATTAAGCGGTTGTTGTTGTTTTTTTGTTTGGCCGCGGACCTAAAGTGAAAAGTGAAAGTAGTGTGTCTTGTGGGTATTAAAAAAATATATAAAAAACAGAGCTTGTGACTAAATAATAACTTCCATTGGAACACAGGTTCTTTTTTCCATTTCCTGACGAGTAACAGTTTTGGACATACTGAGGTTTCCACCTGAAACAGTGATGATATCTAATTCGGGGGTCCACAGTGACCTCTGGGGGTCCCCGGTGGCATCCTGGGTATGGGGCCCGGAGGGGGAGTGGTGGGGTAACCGGGGGAGGGGTGATGAAACACTTCCTCTCTGTCCCCAGACATGGTCAGATGCTTCGCCCACGCCACTAAGCCTCCATTAATAAACACAAAAGCCACCAGCGAGCCTCCAGGAGAAAGAAAGGCCCCTGTTGTGACAGCTGGCCCCCGAGGCTAGGGGCCACACTGGTATGTATGTATGTATATATGCATGTATGTATGCCTGCTCTCATCATAATGGACCCTACTGTTGCCCCAGACAAAACCTCTACCAACTGACAGCCTTCAGGGATGCAGAGGAAAACACAGAAAGCCACGTGACACCTACAGTATGAGAGGAGTACAGTAATGATTATGGTCTGCAAGCTCTCAACGCGCTGCACTGGGAGCTTGCATATCGGATTTTTTTTGGGCGGCTGTAACCTAAGGCACCGATTTAGTCTCGACTCGGCGGCGGGAGGCGTTGGAAAGCGTCTGCTGCCGACAACTTGTTGTCGGATAGCGTTGTTCCGTTGGGTCCGGACCTCTATCGACCCCGACGATGAGAAACCGAGCATGTTCAGTCTTTGGGCCGACTGGTAGAGCCGTGGGGTAGTGAAGAGGGGGGGAGAGAGGGGGGGTAAAGTTTTGGTCCGAGCCGGCTTCGGTGTTGCCAGATTCTACCAGATTATGTGAGTGAAAGAAGCGACCAGGTCTATGAAAACAAGCCCAAAAGAAGCGACCAGTCTCACCACTTGAGCCCTATTGTATCAGCTATTTTCAAAAAGAATCTTGAAAGCAAGCCCAATGAGCAACTACACTTCAGGAACAAGCCCAAACAAAAGCAACCAGCAACTATGGATATTTACAAGCGACTTTACAGAAAAACACGCCCAAAGTCACTTATAATAAGCAGACCTGGCAACACGGGCAGGCCAGCCTGCCAGCTCTAACGCATTAGCACAACAATGTCTGTTGCAGTCTGAAGTAGTCTGTTTGGTGGAGAGTCACCTTTAGTGGGGTAGAGGCCGTCTGATAATCAGAAGGTCACTGGTTCAACTATATTGTTTTCTCCACTATGATTGTGGAAGAGGAAGCACTTGTTCTTGTTTCCTCAACAGACCTGGCGTGTCGACAGCTCTGGCTTGAGGCACGCAAAGCCGTGCCCTGAGCTGCCGACGGACGCGCACGTCAACGAGCGTGCCATCCGTGTTGGCAGCCACGGTGGCGACGGAATTGTTTTATCAAGTAACCTCTTAACCCCTCAGAGCGCCGGTCTCCGCCAGGGCGGGTTGTCTACCCAGGGCCCGCAAATGTTGGAGGGTTGCTATAAGACAATTAATGGTATGTGGGAAATCTGACTGATATATCTTGATCACATCTTGACTTCAGAGATAAATATGTACCGTGATGTGCCATCACCGTTTGTGAGAGTTTTGGACAAAAGTTGTAAGAGTTGTTGTAGCAAAGTGTGTTTTGAAGAAAACGCAAAAGGATGGAAAATCTAGTTGGCAGAAATTAGTGGAAGTTGTGTCATGATCCAAGGAATCCAGGGAAAAAATGATTTTGATTGTGCAATTGTTCAACAGTTTTTTTTCAGGCGAATAATACTTAAAAAAAAAAAAACTTATAAAGTCAATGCAAGCTTACATGGAGCGAAAAAGCGAAAAAGCGAAGCGAAAAAGTGTCTTTTAATTATTCGGAACGAGTCCGAATTTTGCGTATATTCGCATATTCGCCGGTGTGTAACCGCCTTTATAGGCCAAAAAAGGTGAAGCGAGCTGTTATATCGCCACCGTGAGGTTCTCCCTTGGCCTACTGGGAGTAGGTTTCACGCCAGGATTAGCTGTTCACAGACACACAGGGGTCAGGGGCGAAAACATAAGACAGGTTCTTACCTTGCGTCGCTTCCCGACTGTTCGACAGCCTGACACTCCTCCTGCTGTGAATATTCTGCAGACTTTCTGCCCGGTGCCGGAGCCTTCTGCTAAAAGAAGAGGACACAAAGACAAAGGCATGTCCCCTTTAAAAAAAACTAAAACAAACAACAACAAACATACAAAACATTGCAGAGAGACAAAGCTTCTAGTTCTCACAGGTGTCAAAAGGCTCCTGTCAAACTCAGAGACTTGGAGCTTGTGCTTGTTTGGTTTCTAACGAGACAAAACAAAAAGTGAGGGTGTGCCTCTACCGCCAAACCTGGATTAATATTTGACTTGGCTTTCCGTCGCGCCTTTCTCTTAGTCACTTCAGTGAGCAGAGCTTGTCTAAACAAAGGATTATACATTTCATAATATGGTGCACGTTGATAAAGTCACGGTGCGCTGATGAGGGCAAAGCTCACTGTTGTTGTAGTCTAAACAACGTGAAAATGGGAAGACATTAAGAGTGCCAGCCACAGTTAAAGGGATAGTTCACCCCCCAAATAACTGTTTTTCTATCCAAGAGTCTCCTTTGTGTCCCCTAACGGAACCGCTGCCGGTCATCAAATTATTGAAAATATCCATGAATTCAAGTCTCCATGGGGGGACTAATGGATAGAAAAAAGGTTATTTTGGGGGTGAACTATCCCTTTAAAAAGATAAACGTATAGTTGCAGAGCTAGAGGTGAAGACCTCACCTGTCTGTAGAAGTCTGCTGAGGGGGAGGAGCGTGACCTCTCGTGGTGGAAACAGCTGGGTTTGGTCACTTCCTCCCCCGGCCCCGGGTCCAGGATGTTGTCGGCAGAGTGGTAGCGCCCTCCGGAGGCCCGGGTGGTCTCGCCGGCCTTCTTTTGGACGTTCCACCTGGCCTCGTACTCGGCGAAGGTGCCCAGCCTCTGCTGCTCCAGGAGCGTTGTCGTCTGCGTCCCGTGAAGCACCGAGTGAAGCGCCGACTGGTCCTCCGTGACTCCGTACTCAACGGCTCGGCACTGGATCCCTTTCGCCGACGCCGGGCCCTCCGGTTGGCCCGTGGAGCCCAGGAGGACTGTGCTGTTGGCCTCCTTGGGGTCCTCGTAATAGTATTGCATCGGAGGAGGTTTGGGAAAGGCTGGTTTACCTGTAGGGGTGCAATAGTTAATCCAACTATTCAGTTTAATTTATTATTAAAAAATATATCTATTTATAATTGATTTTCAAAAATAGCCGATCTACAACAATAATTGCTTAAGCCACTTCCGAAACTTGGTAGGTGCACTTAGATGGCCAATAGGGACAGGCGGTAATTGATTAAGCCCCGCCCCCTCTGTGTTCCTATTGTCTGGGCTTTAAACAGCCATAAATCCAGTTCCCAGCATGCTAAACTTCCCAAACTTGCTAGGTGCTCTTTGACGGCCAATAGGGACAGGCTGTAATTACTTCAGCCCCGCCCCCTCTGTGTTCCTGTTGAGCAGCCTTGAAATGAATGGACAGGGATTTGACATTGTTCCTCTAGTTCAAATAGCTTAATGAAATGAACTCATCAAAGGCACTTCACACTGGGTGTGATATTTAGATGAATCGCTATTATTGCAAAGAAAATAACTGATAGTTGCAGCCTATAATTACCTGCAACCTCAAAGTGCTTCCGCTGGTTGTTTTCCGAGGGAGTCGCCTCTTCCGTCGTTCCCACCTCGTGGATCTTATCCGGCTCGGAGAAAGACCTCGCCTTCTTTTCCGCCGGGAAGCGCTTCCGACCTCCGATCCGCGTGACAGGAGGAGGTCCCGCCTTCCCCGCCAGAGACTCGGACACGGTCGGCAGAGAGCCGAGGTCTTTGCGCAGCGCCGCCGAGTAGGCGGGCGGCGCGGAGGACTCCGCGGAGGGGTGCTCCAGCAGGACGGGCTCCAGGTCGCGCCTCCTGAAGGAGGTGGCTTTGAGCACGCGGGCCTGGGCCTCCTTCAGGTTGTCCTTGTACGAGGTGGGGGCCGAGCCTCCTTTGGACTTCCAGACGTCGTCGTCGTCGTCGTCGTTCCCCTCGGGGTCCGCCGCCTCGGCGCCGGTGAGCGCGGCGGCGCTCACGCTCTTCTGCAGGTTGGCTCTCCTCATCTGGATCTCGTTCCTCAGCGTGGTGGCGAAGCGGTCCGCTCGCCGGACCTGCTTGCCGCCATCGAGGGACTCGACCGCGTCCCGGTCGGCGGTCTCGGCCGACAGGGAGTGCAGCATGGGCGTGGCCCTGGGGCAGATCTGGGCGGCGCCGCCCTCTTGCTTGGGACGTCTGACCTCCTGTGGTAGTTCTCGTTGTTGTTGCAGCGTAGCCGGCAGAGACCGCCTCTGTTCGGGCTGTTTGCTCGCGTACGGCGTCTCTGCGTTCTGGGAATGAATCCGCCTCTGGCCTCCTCCTCTGTCGTCTAAAGCGGGTTTAGCTAGCAAGGTCTCCGGCATGGCGGCAGGCGAGGCCGCTACGGGCGTCTGCTTATGGCACAGGCCGTCTTCCTGCTTGCCGTATCCGTTGGTGTTCTTGATGTGCTGTTGCAGCTGCTGTGAAGGCAGTTGATATTTAGCTTTGTGGACCGTCTGGGGGTCATTTGTCACCTGTGTCACCTCCATTCCCGCGGCGCCTTTCTTGTCCTCCGTCATCTTCCCCAACAGCGGGTGTCCGCCAGGCTGGCGTGCCGTGACGCAGTAGTATCTGTGTGCGGCGCTGTCAGGGTTTTGGTTGATGACGGCTGGCGTGGACGAGGCCACGGCGGTGGGATTTGAGGAGTTCCTTCCCTGGTTGTTGGGGCCGTAGAGCTGGCCCGTGGAGCAGGCTGCCGTGGGCAGCTCCTGCATGCTGCTGTAGTAGCCGCTTATGTTCTGCGTCGGCTTGGCAACCGACACGGTCTTGGTCTGGGAATACAAAGTGCTTTGGTCGCCGCTAGTGTAGTGCCACTGGCTGTACGGCTGCGAGGGCTGGCCGCCGAGCCGAACGTCACTGCTGGACAGGGAGTACTGTCTGTTTGAACCAAACTGGTTCTGATTATAGCTATCGGGCGTAAAGTAAAACTGATCCGTGTCGCTTTTGGCCGGCGGTACGTGGCTACGTCGGCTCTCAGCGGCACGTTTGGCGTTGTCGGCAGGCTCCGTTCTTTTCTCCGGCGCTTTCTCGTGGGCTTTAGGGTAGACGACGACGTGCGTTGTTTCGGGGCTCTCGGGGTAGGCTATGACCAGCCCCCTCTCGTGGACGACCTTGGTCGCGGCGAAGCTGTCGCTGCGTACCGGCGGCAGCGGAGGTGGAGGCGAGGGCGAAGAAGTGGCTTTCTTCCTCTCGGGGACGTGCCACACGGGTCCACAGCTGGCCCTGCTGGAGCTGGAATGGCGTGAGCCGGCCTGCGGGCTGTCGGCGCGCGCCGGGCTATCTCTGCCCCCAGTGCCTCCTCCTCCCGCCACGTGCAAGTACCCGGGTCTGTCGTCCTGCTGCTTGGCGCCGTCGGTCAGGCTCTGGCCGGGCTGTCGGGCTCCTCCGCCGCCGTGCTTGGCGACGCCCCCCTGCTGCCCCGCCGAGTCCCACTGGCTGACCTTGTAGAGCATGTTCTCCGTGGAGGCGGCGTTGCTCTTGGACAGCGTGTAGTCGGGCGTGCCGGAGCTGGTGGAGAAGGAGCTGTACGCCGAGTCTCGTTTGCCTCCCCCCGGGTCCAGGTGCTCCTGGCTGTTGTTGTGGGACTTGGTGGGGGGGTACGGGTGGTGGGGGGACACGTGCTCTAGGCTGTCCATGCTGCCCAGGGAGCTGAACTGGTCCGAGACGCGCCGCAGGTTGGTCTGCTCCCATCCAGAGGAGAGGTCGGTGGACGACGAACTGGTGGGGTCAGAGGAAAGAGACACGCCTACAGTTAGTGTGTATGAAAATGTAAAGACAGGGCAACAGATCATTTTAACCACATGAACCCCAGAGTCCCTATTCCGGCCACGTCATAAGAGGCGAACATTCTGCGAAATTTTGGAAATGTTTTTTGAACTGCTAAAAACACCAACATTTCCATAATACTGAGGGCTGTGATGTCAGGAGTTGTGGTAGCGTTTACCTTGCTACAGCTTTTGACCAAACCACTCCACAAATACAGGGATACTTGTATATTATCAATATACATTTAACCCATTAAGACCTGAAGCCGATTCTACAAATGTCTTCTAAATCCCGACACTTTTCTGAAAAACATATGTTACGTTTCTATATCAGTGATGCTCAAACCTTTTCATGTCAAGGACCCCCAAAATTATATGGATTTGGTCGCCGACCCTCATCTCAAAATATGTGGTTCCAGGGACCCCCAGAAGCAAATATTTGAGTTAAAAATGTTTGCTTTAAAAATACATATATTCAACGATTTGCACACATTTTCATGATTTTTCAAAAATAGCAGATCTACAAGCTCATAGTGCGGCACTCGTTAAAAAAGGTTAAAATAATGCTCAAATAAAAAAATTACACAGATGCGTTCCGGGTCTTAATGGGTTCATTTGATATTTAACAGTAGAGAGGCTAGCCTGGTAAACTCCCTCCCTACGGAAATCTCATTTGCATTTGGGAAGTAGGCTGTGAAACAAATGTGTGTCGCAAGCGTCTTCCATTTGACGGTGTCAGGTTATAGAGAGGCTGCCAGAGCATAAACTGTACAGCTTGTTTTGAACGCTAGACAATCATGTACATTTATTGGCCAACATTATACCAAGTACAGCCTATACAGTATGTACTAACTAACAACTTCCTCCACTCATAATTTCATTACTGTAATATCCGTGATGCGACCTACAATTTAGGCATTTAGCAGACGCTCTTAATCCAGAGTGATTTACAGTAAGCAAGGACAACAACAAGATAATACATCAAATGCAAACCTATCATCAGCCTGTACATTGAAACTATACACACTATAGGATGCCAGGTCAACAATGACCCTGGCATCTGTCTTACATAACATGCCATCTAAGTCACATTTGAGCCTTTGCATAAGCCTGCACCTGCACCTGTACACAGGTACAAATCATTTCCATATAATTATTTTAAAAAGCAACTGATAGTTTAGTCTAGATATGCTGAAGCATGTACATATCTGACGTTGGCCCTTTTAACGCTTTGAGAGTGTACAAATGTAGGATTTTAACCCTTTAAGACCGGGAACGCATCTGTGTCATTTTCGATTTATTTGGCTATTTTTGAAAAATCTTGAACATTTTTGCAAATCTTTGAATATATATATTTTTAAAGCGTACATTTTTTACGCCGATCTGTGCTTCTGGGGGTCCCTGGAACAACATATTTTGCGATGGGGGTCCGCGACCAAATACATATCATTTTGGGGGTCCTTGACATGGAGCACTTATAGCAACATAAGTTTTTTCAAAAAACTGTTAGGATATAGAAGACTTGTAGAATATATATTCAAAGATTTGCCCAAATTTTCACGATTTAAAATAAGCAGAATAAGCATAAATAGCAGATCTACAAGCTCATAGCGTGGCACTCGGTGCCACGCTATGAGCTTGTATATCTGCTATTTTTGAATAGTCAAAATAAATCTAAAGTGACACAGATGCGTTCCCGGTTCGAATGGGTTAATGTGTAGGAAGATTATGTTTGAGTGAAATCTCTCTCTTTGGATTTGACTTCATAGCGTTGCTATTCTGCAAAAAGCGATCCGTATCAACGGCAACGTTTCTGCACATAATATAATGAGGAATAACACGTTCATAATGGGAGCAGAAGATTCACTGTCACATCACAGACAACGGAATGTGATGATGACATCAAAAGATTGTATTTTCCACCATCTTGCAGGCTCATTGCTCAAAAAAAACCTCCAAACACAGAAAAATACGTAGGAAACTTTCACAGAACGCCTGCGTTGCCAGAACAACACAGTCTGTCAAACACTAAGAGTTGGACTTCTAGAAGGCAGAATCAGTGGTGGAAGAAGTACTCAAATTTTGGACTTAACCCGTAAAAAAACGGGAACGCATCTGTGTAATCACTTTCTAACCATCGTTTTATACTTTGGCTATTCAAAAATAGCGGATCTACAACTCATAGCGCGGCACCGAGTGCCGCGCTATGAGCTTGTAGATCCGCTATTTTTGAAAAATCGTGAATATCTGTGCAAATCTTAGTTTGAATATATATATATTTTTAAAGGGAACATATTGAACTCAAGTCTTTTCTTCTGGGGGGTCCCTGGAACAACATATTTTGAGATGGGGTCTGGGGCCAAATACATATCATTTTGGGTGGTCCTTGACATGAAAAAGTTTGACAACCAAACCACTGATATTATACCAGCATAAGTTTATTTAAGATTTGTAGAATCTCCCAAAAGCAAAGATTTGAGTTAAAAATTTTCGCTTAAAAAACCCCATATACTGTACATTCAAAGAAGGAGAAAAAAAGCTTGTAGTGCGGCACTGAGCTTGTAGATCTGCTGTTTTTGAATAGCCAAAGAAATCAAAAAATTACACAGATTCTTTCCTGGTCTAAATGGGTTGAGTAAAAGTAACAAAAAGACTTTGTTAGCATGAAAATATACTTAAAGCGGCATAAGTAAAAGCACTCATTTGCAGTCATACTATACACACAGAATGGCCATTTCAGAATCATATATCATGTCGTCGGACTATAATTATTAAACATGAACCACTTTGAGGTTTTAACCACTATTTTATACTGTGGGGATTTGAAAATAGCCTATCTACAAGCTCACGAAGTGTTGTGAGCTTACAGATCTGCTATTTTCACTACTTTTGTGTGGCACTCTTGTATGTCGAGGTAGGGCATTCATTTATGAAAAAACTAGAGAAACTTGGAGATCAGAGGTTTTCCACGCCAACAGCAACGGCTTATAGAATGCAGAGGCCAACATTTCCAGTGGTGGAAAGTAATATTTCAAGTACATTTACTCAAGTACTGTACTTAAGTAAAAAGAAATTGGGACTTTTACTTTACTGGAGTATTTCCAATTTTCTATGCTTTTACTTCCACTCCACTACATCTCAGAGGCAAATGTTGTACTTACTTTTTACTCCACTACAGTTATTTGAAAACTTGAGTCACTAGTTACTTTGTAGATTTTGATTATTATTACAAAACACACTACCCACTTCAGCCCTATATTATTTCGGCGATTTGAAAATAGCAGATCTACAAGCTCACAAGGCGTCGTTGTGAGCTTGTAGACCGGCTATTTTCAAAAGATTTTTTAAACATTTTGAACTTGTGAAATGGGACATTCTGCACAATAAGTACTTTTACTTTTGGTACTTCAAGTACATTTTGATGCCAATACTTTTGCACTTTTACTCAAGTACATTTTGAATTCCAGACTTTTTCCTTGTAACTGAGTATTTCTTTATTGCCGTATTGATACATGATTACTTAAGTAAAACAATTTAGTACTTTTTCCACCACTGAACATTTCATGGCTGCAGTAACAGCCTTACCTTGCGTCATATCTGGTGTGCCACACTTGTGCGGGTGGAGACTGGGTTTTGGCCGTGGTCTCCGGTTGGCTCTCGTTGAACTTGGTGGCGTGCCAGGAGTGAGGCCTGCTGATGGGTTCACTCCTCCTGGAAGAGGAGAAGAGAGAGAGAGAGAGAGAGAGAGAGAGAGAGGGAAGCCACAGAACACAGCTGGATGAGAGACGGAGAGGCAGCGGCCCCTTGTGGAGAAACCATGGCAATGTGCTACTGACATACCATTATACTACATGAGAGAAGAGGCTCAGCAGATATTCACAGGTGTTACCAATGATACTAATGACGGCTCTGTTCCATTCTGGTCAAACAGAGTCAGGGTGCTGATGTTGTGCACGTTGGCTCACTGGAAACACTCTGCTACACCAGTGGGTCTAAAATTGGGGTTCAGGGACCCTCATGGTTCCTTGAGGGGGTTCCAAATGGCCTCTTGCCGGTGTGTAACTCTGAGAGTGTACAAATGGTTACGGGTCCATTTGTTTCCATTTGGTCACTCTCAGAGTTATGGTGGTCGTGGAAATTCTGAGAACTACTCAAATGGAACAGAGCCTTCATTAGTATCATTGGTAACACCTGTGAAGGAAGTGATAATATGGCTGCTGTGATTAAGTCATATCTTATTTGTAAAAACTAACGCGTACTGTAAAAGGATTCAAGCTCTACTGTGATAGTAATCACCGCAATGGAGTCTCCATCTCTTTAGTAAAACAAAAAATACATTTTCAGGTAGGGATAACGGTTTTACCCAATCAGGACAGAGAAGCTATACAGGATACAGGACAAACAAGTGAAATAGGAAGTGATGTAAAGAGTTTAAAATCCCATGCCAGCTAGTAAAGCAACCCCACCATTCTAAAATAACAGTAGTTCCATTTCAAATGTTTTCAGGTTTACTCCAGAATAACCCCACTGGAACAATTTCTGTACAGTTGACAGCTTGAGACGTACCCTCTAAAACGGCTCTTTCTGAAATGCATGGCAGGAGAGAGTACAAAATATAAAATAAAACAATACACAAATAACATAATTTCTTTGTTAAATGATTAGGGATGCATCAATTGTCGAACATCATAATCGGCCGATGTTTGCCTCGATGCATCAGAAAATAAGATGACATTCACTGATGCCAGTGGCCGAACGTTTATCTGTCGTTTCATAAATCTACCGTATATGATTTAATTTGTGCTTGTTAAAACATAGCGTGATGAAGGGCCGAAAGTTTAAAAAAACACAAGCACAAAGACATTGGTATCAGCATCAGCTTTCGGCCAAATTGTTCTTTGAAACATTGGTATTGACTCGGAATTTCCCAACTGGTGCATCCCTGTAAATGACATCAAATGTACTATGAGATCTGATGTCACTGCTGACATGTCATGGACCAACAGTGAAGCCACTACTGCATGCTTGTAGAGTTAAGCACAGCTTTCATCTAATGCCATGGTTCTCAAAGTAGGGTCCATGGACCTTTAGGGTTCCTTATAGGTCTATAACTCTGAGAGTGCACAGATGGAACCAAATGGACCTGTTACACTCTCAGAGTTATGGGGGTCCTTGACATTAACAAGGCTTGAGAACCACATGTTCTAATGACAATGACACCAACCACACGGAGCTGAGGAGAGGTGATGAACCTTGGAATACAAAGGGAACGTTACTATGAGATGATATGAACAGGTCTTAGGAGAATGGTGAGAACACGGAACATGGGGTGAAACCTGGGAGGGGGGAGAGGAGAAAGGAGAACGGCTTCTAGCGGCGACTACTAACAGAAACCATACCTCATGGAACTTCGCAAAATCTTCGTGAGAAAGCTCCTGGCCACATGTACGTCACTCTCTGAGGGCATTTTCTGAGCTACAATATCCACCATGTTCATATGCCTGGGCAACAAGGGGAGGGGGAGGAATACATAATCATACTGGTTGAGAACTTCACTTGGATAATAGGAGAAGAAGGGCACAAATATTGCAACGAATGTTGTAGGCACGACATGAACGAACGTTTGTCGGTGGTACTTGGCAAGATAAAAAAACATTCTGTAGAGGGAGTGGGGGGCAGGTAAGCCTCTCAAAATCACAACGGAAACCTCAAAACTACTCTTCACACACAACTCAACTGTTGCTTGATCAATCTGTGATTTCATAAAAAGAACAGCTAATGTGCATCCTCGCAAATGCATGGAGCTCTTGCCCCCTCTTCTGGCCACACTAGTGAACCACATTCACACGCTGTTACTTTTCTTCTCATGACAGCTTTGAATTTTGACACAATGTTGAAACAGAGAACAGAACCCAGAAATCTGTGTATTTCTTTTTAACCCATTAAGACCGGGAAAGCATCTGTCATTTTAGATTTTAACCACTTTAATCATTATTTTAAACTTTGGCTATTCAAAAATAGCAGATCTACAAGCTGCTATCTTTGAAACATCTTGAAAATGTGTGCAAGTCTTTGAATATATATATATATATATATATATATATATATATATATATATATATTTAAAGCGAACATTTGTAACTGAAATCTTTGCTTCTGGGGGTCCCTGGAACAACATATTTTGAGATGGGGGTCAGCGGCCAAATACATATCATTTTGGGGGTCCTTGACATGAAAAAGTTTGAGAACCACTGATATTATTATTAGCAACATAAGTAAAAGAAAAAAAACTGTTAGGATTTAGAAGACATTTGTATAATCCCCCAGAAGCAAAGATTTGAGTTAAAAAAGAAATATATATATTCAAAGATTTGCACACATTTTCAAGATCGTTCAAAAATAGCAGATCTACAAGCTCATAGTGCGGCACTCGGTGCGGCGCTATGAGCTTGTAGATCTGCTATTTTTGAATAGCCCCAAAGACATAAAAAAATGACACAGATGCGTTCCCGGTTTGAATGAGCTAAAAGTCACTCAACAGGACGGAGCCGTCCTCATGACCACAAACAGGACATAGCTGGGGGTGAGGTGGGCTGGATGGGGGGCTCAGATGATGCCATATGGCCCTAATGGGAGGGAGGGACCACAGACCCAGCGAGGGGTGGTGGTGGTAGGGGGGCTTAAAGAGGACAGAGAATCTCTTTACAAAACCCAGGATCAGACTCCAAGCTGTCGTCTGCCCTTCAGACAGATAGAGATCACAGCCTAACATGGCTTGATCACAGTCAGAACGCTAATGGACAGCACTAGCATGAATTGTAGAAGGGGTGACGCCGAATAATGGTAACAGGGGGGTATAGCAGATCTACAAGCTTGTAGATTTGGCTATTTTTTGCCACTCGACACCATCATACAGGCAGTGGTGGTTGAAAGGGCCACTTCACCCATTTTCCAACTTCGTATAATTGGTCCTCACTAATGAATGCTCAGTGGTGGAAGAAGTACTCAGATATTTTACTTAAGTAAAAGCAGCAATACCACAATATAGAAATACTCTGTTACAAGGAAAAGGCCTGTGTTCAAAATGTTACTTGAGTAAAGTACAAAAGTATTGGCATGAGCATATACTTAAAGTACCAAAAGTAAAGGTACTAACATTTTGAAAATAGCAGATCAACAAGCTCACAAAACGTTACTTGAGTAAATGCACTTAGTTACTTTCCACCACTGCTAATGCTCATTATAATATGGTACCACTTCTGTCTATTGGGTCCGTGTGTCAGTGGAGGGCTGTGGACAGTTCAGAAACCTGCCTACCAGTGACATCATCGACTTCTATTTCAGCATACCAACTTTCCTGTAAGAGAAAGGCTGCAGTTTCTCTTAGCTTTGAATCCCCCCCCATCCATGATGTCATTGGTAGGCAGGTTTCTGAAGTAGCCATAGCCCACCAAATGAGACACAGAATGAGTCGACAGAAATGGTGGGCATTATTGAGGACCAACTATATGAAGGTACGGTTGAAAATGGGTGCTCCTTAAATCACTGTCATCGTATGGAGTTAGCAATCAACTCCTGCATAATTTTTGGGGTTTATTAGTGTTTACACACTTTAACTGGGACCTTAAAGGGATAGTTCACCCAAATAATTACTTTTTTCCTATCAATTACACAACCCATGAAGCATTGAATTCATGGAGTTTTTTTTTGTTTTTTGTCGCACTCCTGAGCCAATAATTTGATGACCGGCGGTCTCTCCGGTAGGAGACACAAAGAGTCTCCTTTGAGTCTCCTACCGGAAACATTAGCGTCTTTCTGCCGGTAATCAAATTATTGGCTTAGGAATGCGCCAAAAACACAAAAATATCCTTGAATTCAAGTCTCCATGGGGTGACTAATCGATAGGAAAACAGGTCATTTTGGGGGTGAACTATCCCTTTAACCCATTAAGACCTGGAACGCATCTGTGTCACTTTAGATTTCTTTGGCTATTCGGTGCACTCGGTGCCTCGCTATGAGCTTGTATATCTGCTATTTTTGAAAAATTGTGAAAAAAATATTTTTTACGTTAAGTTTAGAAAACATTTTTTAGAATCGGCCTCAGGTCTTAATGGGTTAAACTGGGAAATATCGATAGGTCACATCCTACAATCTGCCTTCACAGCAAACTGCCCTGCTAAAACACACCGTCCTTCCAGGTTCATTGTCATTTTGATATTCGTTATCAATCAGGCTGACAATATCACATCATTTCCCTCAACTCAACCACTTCAACTCTAGCATCCCTCTTCTGGGGAGAGCATTGCGACGTGGTGAGCTTCCAGATCGGCTATTTTTGTGTACAAATGGAACCATAATGGATCCATAAGGGTCCATTTGGTTCCATTCGTACACTCTCAGACTTATGGGGGTCCTTGAAATGTAAACGTTTGAGAACCACTGGGTTAAGATACAGCCCAAACACCAGGGCATTCAGTTTGAATTAAGCACTGAATTGTGAATGTTGGGACAAAGCCCCGGCCCTTTTTGCTTTTGGTCCTCTTTGGCCTGGCCTGGCCTGGCTTTGCCCCGTACAAAGCCACCAGGGTCACGAGGTCCTGCCCCCGCGGCTACCCCCGGCCTTAAAAGCCTCCTGAATGATCCGATGACGAGGCTTTCACAACCCTACGGCGGCTTTCCTTCAGACGGTAAGACTGATCCGTCAGCATGATGCACCGCAACCACTTGTGGCCTGAGAATCAGCCTGACAAAACAGCCAGGGCTTCACCTCACCTCAACCCAGTACCTCTTAACACCGATATGTTCCGTATCAAACGGACAGTGAAAGCCATGACTTTCAAGGCCCTCGAGGCAGAGCTGTGATAAAGCTCGGTTAAACGCGGGGGCTGATTCCACAAAATTAACAGTGGATTAAGAGTCGAGGCCTATTTTGGAGGACAAAGAGAGGCCAGCGCGAGGCAAGTCTTCCTTCGACTCCTCTCTCCCGGTTCCTCCTCTGTGTTGCTGCTAGGAGCTAGCAGCCACACATGGCGCTGTGCTGGCGCTATTGGCATGCAAATGAGGGAGCCGGGTTTTTATTAGGCGTATCGTCAGGGGCTACAGCTGGGCCGGCAGAGATATGCCAGGAAAAGTGAATCTAGGGGGGGGGTGGGAGGGATTGTTCTCTGATCTGTGGTAGGAACCAGCCGTTTCACTGAGAAACTGTGTTGTCACAAGATTGTGGAACGTTTACAAAAGCCTGGGTTTTAAAAATAAAACCGTCACACGCACACAGAAACGACCCCATCGTGGAATCTGTCAACATTGTCAACCACGTGAAAACGTACCATCTCCCATTCTTGGAACGAACTCTACAAGATTTGGTGTAGAGGGGAGGAGGAGAAAAAAATGAGGGTGGGCCCTAGTATAGACCCCTGGGGGACTCCGGTCAACAGTAGTATATAGTTTAAGTGGTTAAATAAGCACATAAAAGTTGTGCCTTTACATCTGGCATTGCCCCCAAGAATGACAATTACAGCCAGATGACGTTTGAGCTGGAAGGATTTGCCACTAGTCTACAAAAACCAGACCAGAGATTAACTTGCATTTGATGGTGAAAACGCTAAAATCTAGTTGATCGTGGCTTAACCTGAATGATGTGTCTGAATTACAGGAGGAAAACAACAACAATCATATAGATTAGGGTCACATTATGTTAACCCCCCCCCCCACACACACACACACACACACTCCATCATCTAAATGAGTGGTTCTCAAAGTGAGGTCCAGGAACCCCTCAGCGTTCCTTGACGGGGTTCCAAATGGACACTTACAGGTCCATTTGGTTCCATGTGTACACTACTAATGCAGTGGTTCTCATTTGAACTGGGGACCCCCCAGATAAATATCATGAAAATAACAGATCTACAAGCTCACAACGCCTCGCGATGCGAGGCACAAAAAATGTGCCTCTCTCTTATATTATTTGACAAGTTGGTCAATGTTTTGATGCAGTAATGGTCTTTTTTTTAAGGTATTAAAAAGGTCTTAAAAGTCTTCTGGGGACCCCCCCATAATCATGTGTGGGGTCCCGACCCACAGGTTGAGAACCACTGTACTCGTTCAAAAACTCAAACAAAAGCCCACATGACAACTAAGTCACCAAAAACCCCAGTAAGGGGGCAACGCCACGCGTTAACAAGTCAACAAAGAAACTTTTCATTATTGGTTTAAAAAAGGCAACACAACACAACACTGAACAAGTGACACCAAAGCAAGGCTGACTTCAACTCACCGAACTCACTTCCTGTAGAGAGCCATGGGTTTCAAAGCGTAAAAAGTCATAAAAAAACAACAACAAAACAAACAAAAAAAAACATCCGCCGGCCCAGACCACAGAGTATCAGTGTGGAGTGGGAGACTGACTGAGATGTCGGGCGTTAACGTAGCAGTGCTCTAGCAGCCTGGCAGAGCTTGAAGAAGAGGCCGACCGCTAACGCCGGCACCAGCAGCACCAGCTCCTCTCTCTCCTCACACACACTGCATTCCAGAGAACACTTCAAAGACACAGAGGGCCCAGAAACCCAAAACAAAGAGCGCTGCTGGGGTCTGATGGCCACCGTCGCCTGGCTCCTCCAGCCACCAGAGCTCCAAAACACGCGCCAGTCCAGGCCAGTATAAGGTCCACAACTAACGTCTTAATGTCCACGTTTTTAACAAGACTTTCCATACACACTGCACATCCACTTTTTTTCTTTGCCTGTATCTCCTTCTTGTGTACTTTAACTGCTGTAACTGTCAGTGAAGACTGATAAATAAAGGTCTATCTATCTATCCATCTATCTATCTATCTACAAACAACTCACACACAACATGGCAGAGTGGCCCTCTCAGTGAAACTGTCCTCTCTGGGTAGATTCAGCCCAGGGGAGATCTCTCTTAGGATTACTGGGGGTGGGGGGAGGGGGTTGGTGGGGGGGTTTACCCCTGTAAGAGTGTGTGGGGGGGGGGGGGGTGGGGGGTGGAAAGGGGGCTATTGTGTCATGGCCAGTCCCCCCTCGGAGTAATCCCCTACTTCGTGTCATCTCATTGGCTCTCGGGGGCCCGATATGCTAATGATGCGGCGATGAAAATGCCCAGACCCCTCTCTCCTCTTCCTCACCCCCCCTCTCCCCTCTCCCCCCCGTTGCGGGGCTGACGCGCATTTCTCCCGTCGCTATGGCAACAGGTTGATTTCTTAAGGGCAGCGGTGGAAGACGTACTCTTGATTTTATTTACTTAAGTAAAAGTAGAAATACTTACTTCAAAAATGTACTCGAGTAAAAGTAAAAGTACTACTTGCCGTTGCCTTTGATCGAGTTATTTTTCTTTTTTCTCTTTTCTGCACTGTAACTGTATCTATACATTTATAATGATTTTTCTTTCATGCATCCTAATGGCATTTTATGATTGTGTTTAATTTGCTTGATGTTTTGTGTAAAGCACTTGAATTGAATTGCCTTGTGCTATACAAATAAAACTGCCTTGCCTACTGGCAAGGCAGTAGGCAAGGCGACGGGTCCATTTGGTTCCATTTGTACACTCTCAGAGTTAAATTGATTTTACATTGATTTTACAATATAAATTGGGGTCCCAGAGATAGAAATGCCATTAAATGGGGGTCCGTAGCCTAATGCATGTCAAACTGGGGGTCCTTGAAATTAAAATGCTTGACAATCACTGCTAGAGCCGTAAAAATCTTCTCTTATGGGGTCCCTGGCATATCTT
Source organism: Gymnoscopelus braueri (assembly GCF_963280865.1). Taxonomy (NCBI): domain Eukaryota; kingdom Metazoa; phylum Chordata; class Actinopteri; order Myctophiformes; family Myctophidae; genus Gymnoscopelus; species Gymnoscopelus braueri. Next base: position 13,910,591 of record NC_137607.1, read on the forward strand.
TTCAAACGGGGGTCCGCGGGCCAATAAGTGTCAATTTGGGGGTCCTTGACATGAAAAAAATTGAGAACGACTGCTTTAAGGGTTGTGAGGAGCGGGTCCTGAAAGCCCCCTGGTAACTAGGGAACGCACTGAGCATTATTATTCAGCACCGCCGCCCAGACAGCAGCCACGCACGTCAGCCACGCACGTGATCAATACAGACGACCACAGATCATTAACCACACATGCATATAAAAGAATGACGCACGAGTTGAGCACGATCTGCGTACTTTAAATCCATTAAGACCAGGGACGCATCTGTGTCATTTTTTCGATTTATTTGGGCTATTAAAAAATAGCAGATCTACAAGCTCATAGCGTGGCACCGAGCTTGTAGATCTGCTATTTTTGAAAAATCGTTAAGATTCGTGCAAATCTTTGAATATATATATATTTTTAAAGCGAACATTTTTAACTCAAATCCTTGCTTCTAGGGGGTCCCTGGAACAAAATATTTTGAGATGGGGGTCCGCGGCCAAATACATATCATTTTGGGGGTCCTTGACATGAAAAAGTTTGAGGACCACTGATTTTTTTCAAAAAGACATTTGTAGAATAACCAGAAGCAATAAGATTTGAGTTAAAAATGTTCGCTTTAAAAAATATATATTCAAAGATTTGCACATATTTTCATGATTTTTCAAAAATAGCCAAAGAAATCTTAAAATGACATGGATGCTTTCCCGGTCTTAAGTGGTTAATCGATTCTTGATATACAAAAAATTAAAAAAACGTTTTTAAAACGCACTTCAAATGGTCCCGTAAGGGTCCATTTGGTAGAGGAAACCCGGTAGAGGAAACACAGAGATTAAACTTGCTTATACTTTATACTTAGATGTGACACCCGTGTCACACGCCGAAAATAGCTGATCTACAAGCTCGTCAGCTTATAGATATTTGTGGTGCGTGACACCGGTGTGCAACTAAGTATAAGAGGGGCTTAAATGTTTACATCAGGTATTTACATCAACCATGTCCCACCTGGAAGTACACGGACTATCCTGAATGGTTTTAATGGTTAGATCCTACACACATGGTTTTAAGTTAACCAGTGATTCTTAAAGTGGGGTCCGGGGACCCCCATGGGTGTCCTTGAGGGGGTTCCAGGTGGTCCCCAGCAAAACTAGCTATAGCATCAAAATCAGTTTAACCACCTTAACCCTCTGGCATCTGGCATTTTGTTTTAAAATACAAGACTTGACATACAAACTCACAATGCGTTGCATCGAGAGCGTGTACTGTAGATCGGCCATTTAAAAAATGTTTGAATATATTTAAAACATTTTAACAACATAAATCTTGTATGGAGCTCCATGGCACAAAATACTTTAAATAATAGCTTTGAAAACTGCAGGGGTGAAATCAGTCTTATAGCTTGTGGCCTGAGTGACCCATTAGATTTCTTTTATTATTAAAACCTCCTCTGGCATCCAAACAAGTGGTCTGGTGACAGGCAAGAAGATTACTGAACAGTTGTTTGGGCCTGGAGTTGATGGGAGGCCATTAAAATATCACAATGATCTATTGTGAGCCAAGCCACCAACAGGCCACGAGTTGCTTTCAAGGTATTTCATCAACAAATGCATTTTCTTAATGACAGATAATGTGGCTTTTTTGCTTCGGTCCAGAACGTGAGAAAAATGTACAGTTTGCAACCTTTCGTTTGCAGACAACAGAACGCCACATTGAACCTGCATTTGGATTTTAGAAAGTGAAGGGAAGAATTTTATGAGCAGTCGAGGCGAAGAATGACACAAAAATGGACCAAATTAAAGTACAAAGCAGAGCATTTAAATGACATGTTAGATGGGGCTATACTGTAGCATGAGCATCCTCAGAACCTTTGTGCATCAAAGCTTCAAGTTGTGGGTCTATACAGGGATAATATCTCATAGCAAGACATTCACTCCTGGACCTGGACTCCTACTCCTGGACCTGTCTGCAGCGTTCGACACGGTGAACCATCAGATCCTCCTCTCCACCCTCGAGGGGATGGGTGTCTCAGGCTCTGCACTCTCCCTGTTTGCATCCTACCTGACGGGTCGCTCCTACCAGGTGATGCTGAGAGGGTCTGTGTCCGAACCACACAGGCTCACAACTGGGGTTCCCCAAGGCTCGGTTCTGGGTCCTCTTCTTTTCTCTCTCTACACTACATCTCTGGGTGCTGTCATCCACTCCCATGGCTTTTCCTACCACTGCTATGCCGATGACACCCAGCTAATCCTCTCATTCCCCCCCTCTGATACCCAGGTGGAGACACGCATTGCTGCTTGTCTGGCTGACATCTCGGAGTGGATGTCGACAAACCACCTGAAGCTCAACCTGGACAAGACCGAGCTGATGTTCCTCCCGGGGAAGGGCTGTCCGCACCGAGACATGGCCATCACCATTGATAATGCTGTGGTGACCTCAACTCGGACTGCGAAGAATCTGGGTGTGACCCTGGACGATCAACTGACGTTCTCGGCAAACATCACATCAGTGACGAGGTCCTGCAGATTCCTGCTCTACAACATCAGGAGGATTCGCCCCTTCCTCACGGAGAAGGCAGCCCAGGTGCTCATCCAGGCTCTCGTCATCTCCCGCCTGGACTACTGCAACTCCCTCCTTGCTGGTGCTCCGGCATCTGCCATCAAACCTCTGGAGCTTGTTCAGAAAGCTGCGGCTCGTCTGGTGTTCAACCGCCCCAAGTTCTCCCACACAACCATCCTTCTCCGCTCTCTACACTGGCTCCCCGTAGCGGCTCGCATCCAGTTCAAAACCCTGGTGCTAGCCTATAGGGCAGTGAAAGGAACAGCTCCTTCCTACCTCCGGGCTATGGTCGATGCCTACACCCCTGCCCGACCACTTCGGTCTGCCACCTCGGGGCGACTGATTGCCTCGTCACTCAAGGGTCCTTCTGGCCGATCCACACGGTCACGACTCTTTTCTGTTCTGGCCCCACAGTGGTGGAATGAACTTCCCACTGATGTTAGGACAGCAGAGTCACTGCCCATATTTCGCCGCAGGCTGAAAACTCACCTCTTCAGGAAACACTACCCTTCCTCTCTGCCTGACCTACTTGTTGTTAACTAGTTGTACGAACGCTTGTTTTCTGTTGCTGTATTGTTTATTGGATTATTGGATTGTTTATTGGATCTTGTTTAGTCGATACACTTATTTGTTTTAGCTCATGCTCATTTGATTTAGCTATTTTGTCTCATCTGTTTAAGGAAATAGGTAGCTGATATATTGCACTTTTACCTTAGCGCTAGGTATACTCTTGGTTGCTTGTTTTTGCAGAAAATGCACTAAAGACTTCTGGTGATTAGTAGTTTTCGTTCCCTACCTATGTTGAATACACTTATTGTAAGTCGCTTTGGATAAAAGCGTCTGCTAAATGACTGTAATGTAATGTAATGTAAAGACAGATTAAAATGATTCATTCTTAATTCTTTGTCAGTATTAGTTTGAAGGAAGAATTGGTTGCTGTAATGGCTAGTGCGTTGCTGTTAGCACTGAACCTGGTACCTGGTTAACAACAAACATGAACCATAAAGAGAGGGAATAGATGCACCTCAGCTCACAAACCTCACCAGTGTCACATAAATGGAACTGTGCATTCTGAACAGAAAGAAAATAGTTCCGGAGCACACGGTCAATTTAGCAATTTTTTTAATGGTGCAAAAAAAGCTAGACTAAGGTTTGGACAACAGGTGTCTTCAGCAGAGTCAATGTTAGTCCAGCTTATTTTGCACCATTAAGAAATTGCCAAATTGACCGTGTGCTCCAGGAACTAACGTATCTTTGTTCAGGCCTTGCAAAAAGGCCTGAACAGGCTTGTAACAAGACATGTTATATTCTACAAGGCTTTGACATTAACAAGACACTAAAAGAGTCTACTATAGCCCTGCTATAGCGCCCCCCCTGGACCACTTGAACCAAACATTTCTATCTTTGTAGCCCTGCACTCTCACTAATGTGGCTAAATAGCTAAAAGTCTAAAAAACATTTACATTTAGGCATGAGGGTAGGAACTGCCATGGGGGAGCCGGCATCAGCTACCATCAAACCAGAGCTGTTTCTGAGCTATGGGCTGTGCGGACACCAGACTGGAATGTCTCTGCGGGATTGTTGATGTGGAGGTGGTTCTGAAGCTGTACAGCTACAACTTTTTCCAGGACTTTTGATAGGAAAGGGAGGTTTGATATGGGCCTCAGTAGTTGGCGAGGACTTCCGGATCCATGATGGTAGTTTTCAGAGCAGGGGGGACATGGCCAGACTGGGGGGAGAGGTGTGAAGCTGACCATTGGATGTCTTTCGTCCGGCAACAACACGTAGTGCAACAACCTGCCTGATACTGTAGTGCGCTGCTGCAACTCCTCAGTACAGTGGTGGAAGACGTACTACCAATTTTAACTTAAGTAAAAGTAGTGATACCTCAATGCAGAAATACTCCAAGGCAGCTACAAGTAAAAGTGTCATATTAAATATTTTACGTGAGTAAAGGTACAATAGACCCCTTAACAGACGACATCACACTGATAAGAACCAGTATGCGCGCGCAGGCCGGCATCAAATGAAACCCATTCTGTCATGTCTCACTAGGACGCGCCTCACTAGCCAACACACAAGAGGAGGTTGAATGAACTGAAACCAGCGCACCCCGAAACAATATGTTGAGAATTGATTGCATGAAACAATCACCTGTGCGTCCAGTCTCAATGTTACAAAAATAATTGGTCTATACACTTACATCACCAAAGAAAAAGCACTCAAATTTGTCAAACCTCGTCCACAAAAAGTATTACATAGGTTAATGCATGATTTATATTAATAATCTAAATCTGCATAGTAAGGTTTTCAAACAATTGTAGTGGAGTGAAAAGTACAATATTTGCCTCTGAGGTGTAGTGGAGTAAAAGTATAAAGTATTGCAAAAAAAAAAAGATAGACTTACTCAAGTAAAGTAAAAGTACCTCAAAATTGTACTTAAAGGGATAGTTCACCCAAACAATTACTTTTTTTCCTATCGATTAGTCACCCCATGGAGACTTGAATTCATGGATATTGTTTTTGTTTTTGTCGCATTCCTAAGCCAATAATTTGATGACCGGCAGCGGTTCCGTTAGGAGACTCCTTTGTGACTAATCGATAGAAAAAAAGTCAATTTGGGGGTGAACTATCCCTTTAAGTACTGGTGGTACCCGAATACGGTAAATGTACTTATAGTGTCTTTCCACCTCTGGCTAGCCGACAGACAGGCTACTCTCTCACAAAGGGAAGTCTTGAGCCGGACCCCCACAATGTGTCCAGTCATGACAGGGGGGTGAGAGAGGTGAAGCATGACATTCCTGAGCTGAGTGGCATACCGACTGTCAAGCCCCCCTGGCTGCCTCCACCCCCCCCCCCTCCACCCCTAAACACCTGGTAGGCTTTTGTGTAGAGGTTGAACGGCTGAAACCACATCAGAATGACAGGCTCTCACCTCCAAGTAGCCTGGGAGGAGGAGATGCTGTTAGACATCGTCTGTTATAATGAGTCACGTCTTCGAACGATTTCGTTCATGGCAATGATCCGTTCAAATGATTCGCAACTGTGTGCATCTGATCCCACTGACATGACTGCACTGTCTGCACAGAAACACAGCACAATCTTCTTTGTAATATTATAATGTGTAGAGGTAATAAATAACTACAATATAACATGTAAAGTTATGTATGTTTATTAGTCGATAATTATTTCCACATATGCAATACTTTATACAAAGCAGCAGAAGTCAGTACACTCACATGACTATCAATTTCCAACCATGTGTTTAACTTCATGTAGTTCATGAATAGTAGCTGTAGCATTCTATTGATTTGCATCTTCTATTCAAACTAAAACGTGTTAATTGACCAGTACCTATCTGTCCTTTGTCTAGGACCATGCATATGTATTTCTTTTGATACTTAAATGTGGTGCTAACACTATCTGTCTTTTGTCCAGCAACAACAGTAGGCTACCTTTATTTCAATTCAATAGCAATACGCATGCATGACCTATTGTATAGTGAAAAACTCTACTGCACAGCTGTCTGTCTGTCTGATGGGCGAACTGCCTATTCCCATATTGTTGAAGCAAAGGGGCGGGGCTGGCGGGGCTGGGAGAGAGTCAGCGCACTGAAGTCAAGGCACAGACTACTGTGTTGTTGACGGACAACGGATGCACGCTTATGAGAAACAACACAAATAAAACATGACAAAACAGTTGCGTGCATTAGCGCAAGATGAGGATAAAGGAAACATTCAGTCTAAATGCATCCAGCTTGCTAATTCTCGCCTACTACTACTACTTTTGTATTAGAAACTTTAAATTTCTCTAAATATTATAAACTTTCAGGACAGCCTAAGTACAAATATCAGTGAAGTCATTATTCAGCCCGACTTCACTGTAGCCTATTATGTAGCCTTTTCATAAATGATATTTGTACTTTGGCTGTCCTGAAAGTTTATAATATTTAGAGATATTTAATGTTTCAAATACAAAAGTAGTTGTAGTAGGCGAGAATTAGCAAGGACATTTAGACTGAATGTTTCCTTTATCCTCATCTTGCGCTAATGCACACAACTGTTTTGCCAGGTTTTATTGTTGTTGTTTCTCATAAGCGTGCATCCGTTGTCCGTCAACAACACAGTAGTCTGTGCCTTGACTTCAGTGCGCTGACTCTCTCCAGTCCCAGCCCCGCCAGCCCCGCCCCCTTAATTCAACAATATGGGAATAGGCAGTTCGCGTCTGATGGTCTGTCTGTTGCGGGAGGAACGGCCCGTCCGTCCTGTGTGTGTGTGTGTGTGTGTGTGTGTGTGTGTGTGTGTGTGTGTGTGTGTTCAGGAAGTGAACGGGTTCGTTTGCGTTCACGGCAAAGAACTAGTTCTTATGAACGAATCGACCATGAACGACCCATCACAAATTGCAAGTGGGCTCCCAGATATTTGGCAAAAAGTTTTGATTTTAATGATCAAATATCATTAATACTTAAAAACAAATTAAATAAATACTTTTAAAAAAATACTTTAAAAAAAAAAAGAATCTCATGGTATTTTTGTGATAAACATGCTCTGAAGATGCATGCGGCCCACCCATCTGACCACTTAACACGGCAGCCGGGTGGGCCGCAAACACCAGATTTTCAAGTGGGCCCAGAAAAGGTAGAGAACCACTGTGTTAAAACCGCTTTCACCCTGTTTTAGGCACGTCATGTATAGGTAAAGAAATGATCATAAGTGACAATATAAATATTCACCGATTGACTGATTGGCAACTTTCATGTCATAACCCAGGATTCAAACCCGGGTCCCCTCTATGGATCATTTAACCCATTCAATCCGGGAACACATCTGTGTCATTTTAAGATTTCTTTGGCTATTCAAAACAAGTAGCAGATCTACAAGCAAATGTCTTCTAAATCCTAACAGTTTATTTTTTTTCTTATGTTGTTATATTAGTGGTTCTCAAACCTTTTCATGTCAAGGACCCCCCAAAATGATATGTAATTGGCCGCGGACCCCCATCTGAAAATATGTTGTTCCAGGGACCCCCCAGAAGCAAAGATTTGAGTTTGAGTTGAGAAAATGTTGACTTAAAAAAAAAAAAAAAGCACTCAGTGCCGCGCTATGAGCTTGTAGATCTGCTATTTCTGAATAGCCAAAGACATCTAAAATGACACAGATGAGTTCCCGGATTGAATGGGTTAACATACTCTATCTACTCTTGCTCAAAATAATGTTTTATGCTCAAAACAATGTTTCATTCAGTACAATAAGTGATGGACGGCAGCTTTTCATCGGTAAGATTAAGATTTATTTCCATCACGTTATGCTTTATTTCTGATAGTTTTTAGAGACCGGGAAAAACCAAGGGCCAAGACCAAGACGGGGGTCGGATTTGAATTCAATCAATGAAGACTTGATTCGCTCTACAAAGAGCATTATGGACCGTGTACCCCCCCACACACCCCCCTCACCCCCCACACACCCCCCACACACCCCCTTCACCCCCCACACCCCCCGCCACGGTGTATTGAAGCAGCGGAGAGAAGGAGCTGCCAAACAATCCTGAAGCAGTTTGTCATTAGTGGTTATAAATTCCAGCCACGACACGCTCCGATTAACACGCCCTGGGGGGTCCGTACTGTACTGGATGCCCCCTGGAGAGCGCTGCATGACCCCCCCCCCCCCCCCCCCGTCTGATGATGTCACATGTTAACTGAGGACAAGAGCATATCATTCGCTGTCGGGGCAGAAACATTGAATCTCCATATTTCATCTTTTTATGTTTTTTTTTCCATAAATTAAAGGGATAGTTCACCCCAAAATTTCAATCGATTAGTTACCCCATGGAGACTTGAGTTCATGGATATTTTTTGTTTTTGTCACATTCCTAAGCCAATAATTTGATGATCATCGGACCGGTAGGCAGAGGTTCCGGTAGGAGACACAAAGCAGACTCTTTGTGTCTCCTACCGGAACCGCTGCCGGTCATCAAATAATTGGCTTAGGAATGAGACAAAAACTAAACAATATCCATGAATTCAAGTCTCAATGTGGTGACTAATCGATAGAAAAAAAGTAATGGGGGTGAACTATCCCTTTAATGCCCTATTTTACACTGACTGATGACAGTGTCGCGCAAAAAGTAGTGAAAATAGCTGATCTACAAGCTCACAATTTTCTTCTCCTCAGTGGGTTGACCAATTTATCTGAACTTTGCACATGGACAATGATCCTTGTGAGGAAGACCATTCTTTACTTCTTATTCTTTCAATTTAAGCTGCTTATTAGAATTTTCACCACAGACTATGGGATCTGTAGGACACGGTAGCGGTTCCCATAGCCCGGATGGACGGTGGGAATACAGGAATTGACGAGTTCAGTGGGTCTCGTTACGTTTTCATTTCAAGGACCCCCCCGTAACTCTGAGAGTGTACAAATGGAACCAAATGGACCCTTAAACGGATCCATTTGGTTACATTTGTACACTCTCAAGGTCCTTACACACCGGGGCGATTTTTTTCATGCAAATAATACGTTTTTTTTAAAAACCTTATAAAGTCAATGCAAGCTTCCACACCAGTTTCGCGGAGCGAAAAAAGCGTCTTTTAATTATTCGGAACGAGTCCGAATGTTGCGTATATTCGCATATTCGCCGGTGTGTAACCGCCTTTAGAGTTACAGACCTGTAAGGGTCCTATTAATTGGAACACACCTCAACGAACTCTGAGGGTCCCCAGACCCCACTTTGCGAACCACTGGCCTAGTTGTACAGTAACCTGTATGTTATACAAGCATTAATCAAGGCTTTCACATCTCCGTGAAGTTCAAATTTGCACATACCTGTTGAATGTGGTCACTGAGAAGCAACACACTCACACACCACCATGATGCCACATCATCAATAATTCACTGGCATCCATGTTCTGTTGTTATATTAACCCATTAAGACTGGGAACGCATCTGTGTCATTTTAGATTTGAGCTATAACCAGATCTACAAGCTCATAGCGTGGCACCGAGTGCCGCGCTATGAGCTTGTAGATCTGCATTTCTTTTGAAAAATCGTGGAATATTTGTGCATATCTTTGAATATATATATATTTTTTAAAGCAAATTTCAAAACTCAAATCTTTGCTTCGAGGGGGGGGGGGGGGGAATGTACACAATAAAATAGAAAAACTAAAAAACAGCACCAATTTAAATGCACTCCAACCATTTCTGTCGACTCACGTTAGCAACGGAACAAACCAAAACAGCAACACAGCAGGGGGTGTAGCTTAAGTATAGGACTGGACCACTTTGAAATCAATTAAACTACACTTCACTCAGTAGAGTTCTCTGTACAGCAGGACTCCACGGCTTAGTGTGTGTGTGTCACCATATAATACATAGATATTTGTCTTAGAACGAATGAATAGATGATATATATAGATATATATACTATATTCTGCTGCCTCCCGAGGCCCATGCTATACGTTAGACCGCTAATCTTTTGCAGCTATAATTGGATTCTGTTCAGAACCTGCATGAATACAAACATACACACACATAGCAGTGGTGGAAAAAGTACTTTACTTAAGTACTGTACTTAAGTACAATTTTGAGGTATATGTACTTTACTTGACTATTTCCAATTTCCAATACTTTTACTTCTACTCCACTACATCTCAGATCCAAATATTGTACTTTTACTCCACTACATTTATTTGAAAACTTAAGTTACTAGTTACTTTGTAGATTTTGATTATTATTACAAAACATACATTAACCACTTCAGCCCTATCTCCATTTCGACCATTTGAAAATAGCCGATCTACAAGCTCACAATGGGACAATGGGATGGGATGAGAGTTTTATACATTTGAAAACTTGAAATGTGACATTCTGCATAATGAGTACTTTTACTTTTGGTACTTTAAGTACATACTGATGCCAATACTTTTGTACTTTTATTCAAGTAAATTTTGAATTCCGGACTTTTACATGTAACAGAGTATTTCTATATTGCAGTATTGATACTTTTACTTAAGTAAAACATTTGAGTACTTTTTCCACCACTGCACAGTAGTTCATTCACAATATTCACAATGTGAACGGTAGGCTCATATAAATGAAGGAAACAATAGTAATAAGATATTAGTCATGGTCTATCACAGACAGCCTAATGTTCATTCAGATAAAATAATGATCTAAGACATTACTGATTGAGGTCATTCTGTAACTAAGCCAGGAGGGGGAAACAAAAATCCAACAATCAGCAACTTTATAGTTTAAAGTCTAGTTATTAATTCTGCTATTGAATAAGATGCCACCAGTCAACGCCATAGCCTTTAACCACTTAAATAGCAAAAGAAGCAGATCTACAAGCTCTCAATGTGTCACATTGTGACGTGTCATGAGCTTGTAGATCTGCTATTTTTCAAAAATGTCTGCCAAATGGCATCATGCCCAAAATTGGCACGGCAGGTTGAACGAGGTTAAGAAATACAAGATGTAATCCGATGCGTAATAGAAGAATCTAATCTAACTGCTTAGAGTCACACACAGGCCAGTTTACATTCTGACGGTACAAAAGCACATGTATCTACGCTCTACCATTCTATTCCAATGTTTATTTGGGATATCTGACTGCCATGGTTAATCCACCGGGAAAGCATCTGTGTCATTTTAAGATTTCTTTGGCTATTCAAAAATAGCAGATCTACAAGCTCGTAGCGCGACACCGAGTTCCGCGCTATGAGCTTGTATATCTGCTTTTTTTTTTTTATCGTGGAAAATTTGTGCAAATCTTTTGAATATATGTTTTAAAGCGAACATTATTAACTCCGATCTGTGCTTCTGGGGGTCCCTGGAACAACATATTTTGAGATGGGGGTCCACGGCCAAATACATATCATTTTGGGGGTCCTTGACATAGAAAAGTCGGAGCACCACTGATATAGCAACATACTGTTAGGATTTAGAAAACATTTTTAGATATGTATTTGGCCGCGGACCCCCATCTCAAAATATTTCGTTCCAGGGACCCCCCCAGAAGCAAAGATTTGAGTTAAAAATGTTCACTTTAAAAAATATATTCAAGCAGTGGGTTCCGGTAGGAGACACAAAGAGTCTCCTTTGTGTCTCCTACTGGAAATCACTGCTCGTCGATGGGTACACTGAGTAATCGATGGGGTGAGTAATCGATATAAAATAAGTAATTTTTTGGGTGAACTATCCCTTTAACCTTTGAACAAAACCCCCCCAAAAATAGCACTTACACTACCTTTAAAGCTCTCTGGCTGCCCAGTCAGCGAGGCTGACATTTAGGCTAAACCACTACGAGCTAAAGCAGAGACAAACTAATGTCAGCACTGAGAGGTTTTATTTGGCTCAGCTTTAATGCTTTAACGTTCGTTTCATCATGATGTCATGACGGGTCTAAACTGAGAGACAGGTGAAGCCAGATAAGCGAAAATTCCAATTGTCAAAAGTATCCGCTTGGAGTTCCGCCCGGATAGTGTGTCACCACGCCGTGCGTGCGTACAGTACGTGCACACACGGTGTGCATACAGTCAAGGCTGTGTTGAGGCATGTGTGTCGACACTTTATCCGTTAATGAGGCGACCCAGGCTGTTCTGGCTGTCAAACAACTCTTTAACCCATTGAGACCTGAAGCCGATTCTACATGTCTCCTAAATCTCAACAGTATTCTGAAAAACGTATGTTTCTATATCAGTGGTGCTCAATCTTTTTCATGTCAAGGACCCCCAAAATTATATGTATTTGGCCGCGGACCCCCATCAAAATATTTTGTTCCAGGGACCCCCAGAAGCAAAGATTTGAGTTAAAAAAAAATGCTTTAAAAATATATATATTCAAAGATTTGCTCACATTTTCACGATTTTTCAAAAATAGCAGATCTACAAGCTCGTAGCGCGGCACTCGGTGCCGCGCTATGAGCTTGTATATCTGCTATTTTTGAATAGCCCAAAGTGTAAAACAATGATTTTTAGCTCAAATCAAAAAATGACACAGTTCCAGGTCTTAATGGGTTAAAAAGGCACGACGGGTGGAGAGGGACCTGGAACCGAGTATATTTACTTGAGTATCTGTACTTTACTTTGGGTTATTCGGAAGCTTCTGACTTTCACTGCACTACATTTCAAACGCAAATATTGTACGTTTGACTCCACCAAACGTACACTAATACATTATGCATTAACCACTTGTAAAAATAAATGTTTAACATTTTTGAATTTTAAAAGCAAGTACTCCAGTACTTTAACTAAAGTACACATTTGACTGAGCAACCTTCACTTTTAGTGGAGTAATATTTGACCAGGAGTATCTCTCTACTTTGACTCAAAAGTACCCGGGGGGTTGAGTACTTTGGTCCGCCTCTCGTAAGCGTAGACGAGGGCTGATGTTTTCTTCCCACGGTGCGACCACACCTTTCTGTAACGAACAGGAAGCGCTCTGATCGTGACCTCATCCGGAAGGTTTGGAAATTAATTTGCCGCATGCAAAATAAAACGACAGAAATGACACCTGATGATGACACGGTTAAAGCCCCGACACACACAGGCAGCCTGCCTCTGCCTGGCCCCTCCTTCTGTAAAGAGAACCACACCTGTAGACGGGAGCAGGTTCTACTGGCTGCTTCCTCCTGAGAGTCAAGGAAGTATATTAGGAGTCAAGGAGTATACAGAAGAGTATACAGAAGGATAGGACAGTGATGTCATCATCATGTCAAGACATCTGGTCATGGCACTGGGAGGCAAAACCGGAGCCGGAAGATTGAAGAAATGAATTGAAGTCAATGCCAGCTGACCAGTGTTAATTGTGTTCACTAAAAAAACTATGACGAAAGATTTACGTCGACTGCCTTTTTTCACTGACGTAATAATAAAAAAAATATATATAATAATAATAACTTAAGCTATGATGACTAAAACTACGACTAAATATACTGACAATTTCATCAACAAACAAAAACTAGACGTAAATGTTAGGGAGGGACTAGTAGTGTACAAGAGGTCCAGTAGAACTAAGGCATTTTATGCGTGGCTGCGTGTGGGTGTCGCGCTCCGAAAATAGTTGTTTTTGGTAACTCATCAACAAAATGATACAGGCAGTCAGACAGACATGCTTCTCTGATCTTCCGGCTGCAGCTTGCCTCCCAGTGAAGGCTATGGCAAACTGGCACAACATCTGTCCTATCCTTGTTTATATGATCCTTGGTTCAAGTTCAACCTTCTGACAGGAGGAGCCGTTGGTGTGTGAAGGAATGCGTTTTAGGTCCACACACACACACACACACACACGCACACACACACACACACACAGGTAACTATCAGAGAAACACCAACCACTCCACAACGGATACAGGAAACAGGGCAGGATGAGAGGGGGGCCTGGTTTAGACCCCTGGGGGACTCCAGTCAATGAGGTATATAGGATTTAAACCATATCACAATATTTATGGACCAAAAAGACAATATTTGATATATCTCCATGTCACATTTTCTCTCAACTTCCTTAGTGATGCAATCCTTCAGATGTCTTGCCTTACTGAAATCACACTCCCAAATAAGACGGATTAAAGCTACAATCAGTAACTAGACATTAGGTACTATGTCCTATACCTGGAATTCACAAAATCTACCGCTCAACCAAGAACTAATCCCTGCTTACTTAGCCAGGGAGAGATATTGGGGCTAAATTACCTAAATGTCTCGATGGAACAGTAGGGGAGATATTGGTTAAAATAGCATTTTATTCGTTAAAATAAGTTACGGATTGCAGCTTTTAAAGGGAAAGCAACAGAGAGAGAGAGTGAGAGAGAGAGAGAGAGAGAGAGAGAGAGAGAGAGAGAGAGAGAGAGAGAGAGAGAGAGAGAGAGAGAGAGAGAGAAACTATTTTCACCCTCAAAAGGATGACGCTGGAAACAAGAATATCTGATATCTCGGATATTGAATTTTCTCCACATGACTCAGTGACATATTATATCCTAGAGGAGATATTATGGGCTCCAGGCAGGCAGGAATGCTGCAGGTTTACACACTCCAACAACTGTTTACATGTGACGTGCAGACAGACGGTCAGATTAGAAGTGAAGGGAGAAGAGGTTGGGTTGGCACAGACCGCCGAACACTTGAGGTTCTAGCACAGAGCCACTGGCTGCAGGGCTGCCAGACCTTGTGAGAGAAACAAGCGGACGGGTCTATGGAAACGAGGACAAAAGAAGCGACTAGGCTGCATGATCACACACACACACACACACACACACACACACAAGGTGTGGGACTTAAAGGGATAGTTCACCCACCAAAATGACTTTTTTTCTATCGATTAGTCAATTCATGGATATTTTTTTTGTTTGTTTTTGTCACATTCCTAAACCAATAATTTGATGACCGACAGCGGTTCAGGTAGGAGACACAAAGAGTCTCCTTTGTATCTCCTCCCGGAACCGCTGCCTACCGGTCCACTGGTCATCAAACTATTGTCTTAGGAATGCGACAAAAACAAAAAAAATATCCATGAATTCAAGTCTCCATGGGGTGACTAATCGATAGAAACATTTTGGGGGTGAACTATCCCTTTAAAATAGCATCAAAATCAGTTGAACCACATCAGCTATTTGAAAATAAACGATCTACAAGCTCGTTATTTTCAAAAAATCTTGGAGAAAAAAAGTTGAAATATCTTTTTAAACATTTAAAAAAAAGTTTAAATGTTTGAGCAATTTACAAAAAGAAAAATCTTTCGGTCTTTCAAATCAAGCATGTTACTTGGAAGAAACACTGGTTTAGACAACATTTAGGAAGCAAGCAACTACCAATATTTACAAGCGACTTTACAGAAAAACAAGCCCCACAGCCCCACTTATAAGAAGCAGACATGGCAACGTTGACTGGCTGCCACGCTGCGTTGTAATTCAGACACTAGGCCTGTTATTGTGGCCTGGAGAAAATGAAAGGCTACAGATGCTATTTGAGATGCTCTTAGTTCACTGGCCAAAAGACCAGGTTGAGCAACACAGGTCTACAGTATGGGAGCCCAGGGGCCACATAGGAACAACATACTGTAGGAGCCCAGGGGGCCGCATTAAAGGAACAACACAACATGCCTGTGTCTCTGAGACAAATGGTAAATGGTGCATTATATAGCGCTTTTATCCAAAAGCGCTTTACATAGATTGTGCATTATATTCAACACACATTCATACAGCGATGGCGGAGGAAACCATGCAAGGCACCAACCTGTTCATCGGGAGCAATTAGGGGTTCAGCGTCTTGCTCAAGGACACTTCGACACTAAGTCTGGGGGAGCCCGGGATCGAACTGGGAACCTTGCGGTTGCCATCCGACCGCTCTACCGGCCGCTCTACCCCTGAGCCACTGCCGCCCCAGATAACCTAAACCATGTCAGGTTTAACCCATTAAGACCTGAGGCGATTCTTAGAATGTTTTCTAAATCCTAACCGATTTTTGAAAAAAATATAAAACATTCTTTTACGATTTTTCAAAAATAGCAGATCTACAAGCTCATAGCGCGGCACTCGGTGCCGTGCTATGAGCTTGTATATCTGCTATTTTTGAATAGCCAAAGAAACCTAAAGTGACACAGATGCGTTCCAGGTCTAAATGGGTTAATGTGTGTGTGTGTGTGTGTGTGTGTGTGTGTGTGTGTGTGTGTGTGTGTGTGTGTGTGTGTGTGTGTGTGAAGCAGGGCGTTGCCGAGGAAGAGCATTTCTCAGCGAACATCTCCTGGATAAATAAAGGGTAAAAAAAGAATATGTTTTCATGTCCAAACCCAGGATTCAAACCCTGTCCCTCCCAACGTGAGCGACAGTATTTCTACCACTCATCATCATCATCCGCTACCACAATTCTTCCACAATCCTCGCTTTATCCAAAAGGATAAATTGCGCTTATGACGTTCAGGCAGAGCTACTTCTCAACCACTTCTCTATGGACAATATTTGATAAATCTCGATGTCACATTTTCTCTCTCGACTTCCTTGGTTACGCAATACATCGTTCAGATTGTCTTGTCTTACTGAAGTCACACTCCCCAAATAACATGGATTAAAGCTACGATCAGTGACTTTTAGGAACCTGGAACCAAGAGGCAACCCTTGCTTAGACAGGGGAGATGTTGGGCTTATGAGCTCCAGGCAGTACTAACGTCAACCAGTAGGTGTCCTAGCAGACACCAGGACCAAAATGTCTCAATGGAAGAGCAGGTAGACCAACCTCCAACCACTTCACATGTACTAGTTATAGTGTATTATGATACTATACAGATTGGTTAACCCCATTCAATCCGGGAACACATCTGTGTCATTTTAAGATTTCTATTCAAAAAATAGCAGATCTACAAGCTCATAGCGCGGCACCGAGTGCCGCGCTATGAGCTTGTAGATCTGCTGTTATGTTTTTAAATGAGTGCAAATCGTTGAATATATATATTTTTAAAGCGAACATTTGTAACTCAAATCTTTGTTTCTGGGGGGGGGGGGGGGGGGGTCCCTGGAACAAAACATTTTGAGATGGGGGTACGCGGCCAAATACATATCTAAAAAAATGTTTTCTAAATCCTAACAGTATGTTGCTATATCAGTGGTGCTCCAACTTTTCCATGTCAAGGAACCCCCAAAATGATATGTATTTGGCCGCGGACCCCCATCTCAAAATATGTTGTTCCAGGGACCCCCCAGAAGCACAGATCGGAGATTTAAAAAAATCGTTTTAAAGCGTATATATATATATATATATATATATATATATTCAAAAATGTGCTACATGTGAGGAATTGAACACTGGGGAGGTTTGCTGTGCAGCGTTCAGAATCACATCACATGTCACAACATTTAATTAGATCACAATGTGGTCTCCAGCTGCTCTCTAAGAACACAAAAAGTCATCAACCTCCCACGACGCCCGGTGTTTCAAACAGTCTGGCCTGTGTAGTTTTAGTTGTTTTTTCCAGAGCAAATTAAAAATGGACCCGTACGAGATGTTAAATTAACACGCTGGGGGGGGGTTTGCGGCGTACCGGTGGACTTTGAGAGTGACATCAGACAAGAGTGAAACCTGTGTTATTTGCACACTGAAGAGGACGTACGACCACAATGTGAGCAAATCAATATGTTGGAGCAAATATCTGCCAGTGACAAATTCATCCTTAAAAGGAATTGCCATCACTTCTAGAATTCCCCTTTGTGCGTAAAATGATTGCTGACTATCCCAAGATCTATGGTGCTTAAAGGCTGATAAGATAAGAGTTAAATGGGAACAGAGATGGTCAAGGAGAATAATGTACACTAGTATCAGTACCCTTCAAGCCCCTTAAAAGAGAAAGTCTGTGATGATAAGGCACTAGAGGCTGAGACACACACACACACACACACACACACACACAGTCACGTCTTTGTGTGCAGATGAATGAGCGGTGATGTGCTTCCTTGTACAGCGGTATTTGTTTAAGGCTTACGTTATGCTATGATGATACAACACACGGCCAGAGAGCAGGCCAGTCAGCAGGCCTCAAACACAATGAGACCTACTGTATGTGAAACATACAATGTACAGATTGTAGAGAGACCTTCACCACTCAGTGATTCAGCAGTCGTTAACGCAGAGAAATATGCAACGTAAGACCACTCTGGTTTGTCTACGAGACCAATGGGGGGGGGAAAGTAACTAAGTACATTTACTCAAGTACTGTACTCGAGTACAATTCGGAGGTGCCTTTTACTTCTACTCCAGCTCAGAGGCAAATATTTTACTGTTTACTCGGGGTGGCTCAGGAGGAGTAGGGGTGTAACTATACAGTCAGTAACTGCATCGATTTTAATTTCAACAATCGAAGTATACAGTATTGATTATGTAAGCAGCAATATATATCGTATCATTTGACTTTGTATTGATTCATTTTGTAATGCAAATAATCGATTGTATCGAATCATCGATACTAAGTACTTGTGCGTCGTATTTAGCAATTATAAGAAGAAAAAAGATAGAGGGGTTTAATTACTTTTCCATTCCATATCGCTACACTTGGTCTATGGATAAATGTGTGTAATCTCTGTGTTCATGTCAAGGTGCGGGTTTGTCCATAATGTGTTCAAATACAATGTCCATGTATTTGCCAGAGAATCACTGTGTTTACTCATTTATATCCATGATAATAAACGTTTCCCTTAAAAAACCTGCACTATCCACTTTAATTTCTTTGCTAAATAGTTACTGTATCGATTTTAAATCATTGAATCGTATCGTATCGCCATGAATGAACCAATACCGTCCATGTATCGTACCGTCAACCATGTGTTAGGATGCGTATCGTATCGCTGTTAGAATGTTAGAATCGTTACCCCTACTCAGGAGGAAGGGCGTCTGTCTTGGAATCCGAAGGTTGCAGGCATATTTGCCTTGTTCTATTGCTGGTTTGACCCATTCTAACACTCTTTAATCTTGCCACGACGTGGCAACTAAGATGTTTAATCCATGAGAGTGCGTGTGTGACTGCGTCAGGGGAATGTCTGTGTTCGGCAGAGGGTGAAATGGAGAGTGACGTGACGTGCAGTTAAACGGTGCTCTGGGGTCTTATCGTAAAGGACAAAGAGGGACACACCAGTCGCTGCCAAATCATTGCATTTGCATTTAGTGATACTTCCTTTAGTTCCCACCTAACCTGGGAGTAGCGGTGGAAGCACTCCGATTTTTTAAAAGATATTTTAAAGTAAAAGTAGCAATACAAGTAGCAATGTTCTTAGTTACTTTACACCACTGGTTTACAGTAAGTGTGTATTTTATCAATACTGAACGAATGTGAACTATTAACAGGAGAATGTGACTGGATAATAACTACATTGGATACATTGGAGGAAAAAAAATCCATTTCCACCGACAGCAGCACTCTACAGTCACACTTCAGTCTAGACTCGTGCCGCCTCACCCTCTTCCGTTACCATGGATTGTTAGACACGTATCCATGGCGACCCGGTGAAAGGCCGCGGGGATTGGACGAGGCACGGCACGTGAGAGGAGATGCAAAGCATGTTTTTGCCTGGATGTGTGTGTGTGTGTGTGGAGTGAATGTCTGGGAGAACGTGTTGCCTTGAAGGTAGTCTTCAACAGCCTTAAAAGGGATAGTTCACGCCCAAAATGACTTTTTTTCTATCGATTAGTCACTCCATGAAGACTTGAATTCATGGATATTGTTTAGTTTTTGTCGCATTCCTAAGCCAATAATTTGATTTGAATAATTTGACGGCAGTGGTTCCGGTAGGAGACACAAAGACTCTTTGTGTCTCCTACCGGAACCGCTGCCGGTCATCATTATTGGCTTAGAAATGCAAAAAAAAAATCAATTCTCCATGGGGTGACTAATCGATCGAAAAAAAGGCATTTTGGGGGTTAACTATCCCTTTAAAGTTTCTAGTTGACAACATTTAAATTATACACAAAATAATTATTAAAAACTAGAAAAAGTGCTCCTTGGAGTACAGGTCTCCGCCCGGTCAGGTAGGTTTATTGTGGGCCAGCAATGTTCGGAATTCACCAATCAGGATGAAATATGAAAAATCGGACTGATCCGTCTCGATCACTTGACTATAGAGATAGATACCTATAAAAGACAGATGTGAAACATGCAGATCGGTGCAGTTATAGGTAAAAACACAAATTGGCCTGTTATAGCGCCACCATGAGGCTGATTCTTCCTCGGCCTAGTGGGAATGTGCGTGCAAAATTTCACGGAAATCGCACGCTGTGTTCATGATTTGAGGCGTTTTGTTCAAAACGGAGCACTCCCGCAAACTTCGGAAGCCAATCTTAGCCAATCAGGATGGAATATGAAAAATCTGAAAGACCTGTTTGGTTTAATGACTTTTGAACAAAATCTGTAGGAGTAGTACTGTTAAATAAAAGGCTGATATCAGCCTGGAAGTCTGCAAGGCAAAATAAAAGTTAATCTGCAGGGAGGAAAGGTGTGAGAGAGGGGGTTTGGGGGGTTTGGGGGGTTTGGGGGTAGGTTCCTTACCGTTTGACCACCAGGGCGAGGGTCTTGTGGGATCCTTTCACCAGGCAGATGGCTTCCTGTCTGGATCCACTCAGAGGAATCTCGTTGATGTTGACCAGCTCGTCTCCCACCTGGAGGCTCACTGCTGCCGCCCTGCTGGCCTCCTCCACCTACAGCAACAACAAAAACACCCGTTTAACCCTTCAGCTACAACAAGTACCTTTCAGATTGTTTGATAAACTGCACAGTAAAATCCTCAGTGTTAACTAGCGCCCAAAGAGAGTACAAATGGAACCAAATGGACCCTTGGGTCGCGTTTTAGGGCAAGGCAAATTGGTCTTTGGTGTGTGTCAATTGTTTTAAGTCATCAAAGGCCATCAAATAAAACAATATTTTTAAGTCCACGGAAATACATTTTTCCCCTAGGACCCCTAAAATTATGTGGATTTGGCCGCGGACCCCCATCTCAAAATGTTTCGTTCCAGGGACCCCCCAGAAGCAAATATTGGAGTTAAAAATGTTATATATTCAAAGATGTGCACAAATATGCACGATTAAAAAAAAAAACAATAGCTGCCGCGCTATGAGCTTGTATATCTGCTATTTTTGAATAGCCAAAGCAATCTAAAATGACACAGATGCTTTCCCGAACTTAATGGATATAGCATAACTATCGCCGAAATAAAGAAATACAGCTTTTTATTCCAATTCAGAATCTCAATAAGACACTGGTGTCTAAAAAACATATTGACAGGAAAGCAGCAAAGGAGAAAAGGGACAGTGTGTGTGGAAGCCAAACCACAGAGATAACAGTTCATATTGATATTTCATAATTAATGTGTATTGAGTAAAAATGGTAAAACCTAAATATTTGAAGAAGATAAATAATTGCTAAATTCATATGTTTAATTCATGTTATATGTATGTACAAGTACTGACATAAGAGGACTTTTGCTTTAAGAGAACTTCAGAGAGTACCTTTGTTAATTAAGGCCTGTGATAATTAAGGTTGAGTAAGGACAGGTGTGTATTGTGTCACTGTGACATTTTGATGATTAGACTCAGCTGCTGTCTTCAGTGGGACTGAGAGTCAATCAGTGCTAGTCAGAGTCAGACAGTTTGGAGTTTGGAAGCATACAGTTTTCTTACCGTCTTCATCTCACACAATTGTAACCTGTGGAATATTATTTTTTGTCTTTTGAGAAGTAAAACTTCAAGTACATTTTACAACCGTCTGGAGTGAATTATTTTAAGACAATCTTTTGGGAAATACAATAAGTGAGCAAACGAGTAAGCCACATGCTTCCAGTGGACAATTTAAACCTCTACATTTAGTAAGAAAACTTGCTTGACAGTGGATAAGATGCCTTTGAAGAGGTTTATGGAACAAAATGGAGCTTTTATTCGACAACTCATGTAAGTGACCTAACAACTTTCTCAAGAAGTCAACTAAAGAAGACAATTGCTGTTAATTGTTTGTGAACAGTTGAAACACAGCTAAAGAAGTGGAGTTGGAGAATTTGCAAGTGAATTACAATCTTGTCTGTGGTGTTTGTGACTGTTGGTTAACAAGTGGAAAAGACTAAGACTGTCTGAATATTGGAACAACTAACAGTTGAAGCAAATAATCATGAATGAGAGTGTAACAGAAAAGCGAGTGGTTAAGCCAACACTCAAAGCAATGGAAGATAATGTGACAAAACAAATGGCCTCAAGAAGAGCTAAATTGTGTCATCTTACAGGGAAAAATAACGAAATTCAAGCATTAATGGATGATGATTCAAATGTGAAAACTGTAAGTGAAATATTGCTGTGTACATATAGCTGTTATGGCAATTCAGTGAACTGAATGACTTTGTCAAAGAAGCATTTTGCCAAGTGGGACGTGACGATGAGATGAGCAAAGACCAAAAGGATTGGTTTGCTCCAAAAGCTACTTGTTACACAGACTTTGTACAAACTGTAGAGCAGTGGGTACATGTTGCCAATCTACGCCAGGAGGAGGCTAGTAAGGCTAACGATGCTGTCCGCCCTGAAGACAGTGTGTCAGTCACATCCAAGAAGTCCAGTAAATCTAAGTGTACCTCATTTAGTTCTGCTTCATCATCTTCAACGATACGTGCACGGTTGGAAATGGAAAAAGCTGGACTGGTAGCAAAAGCAGCTACTTTGAAGCACAAACAGGCTCTAGAGGAGCAGGAATTGAAGCTCAAGGAGCAGGAAAGGAAGCTCAAAGCAGAAAGAGAGGAATTAGAGCTACAAACCGGGCTTGCTGTTGCCAACGCACAATTGGATGTTTTGCTAAAATATGAAAGCTCAGTGGTGTCAAGCAAAACCAAACGCAACAGGTTGAATGTGCCAACGTCTACTCCAGTGAAATCCAATGGCAACCACACTGATGGTGGTGTAGCCAGTGGCGGGAGTCAGCACAGCACTAGTGGAAGAGATGCAGGTAACAATGTGGCACAGGTTCCTGTCATTTCAATTAATGATTCTGTGACAACAGATACTCTGGTTACTGTCATGCAAAGACAAAATGACATTACCGAATGCCTAATGAAACAGCAAAAACATTCAACACTGCCACCACAGACCATTCCTATCTTTAAGGGAGACCCAATGGAGTATCATTCTTTCATGAAAGCGTTTGAACATGGTGTAGAGACCAAGACTGAAAACAGCAAAGATCGGCTCTATTTTATGGAGCAACACACAAGTGGAAAGCCTAGGGATTTAGTCCGCAGCTGTTTTCACATGGACCCAGATGAGGGTTACCAGGAAGCCAAGAGACTTCTGAAAGAGCGCTTTGGTGACAAATACAAAATCTCAGTGGCATATATTGACAAGGCATTGTCTTGGCCTAGCATTAAAGCAGAGGACACCAATGCACTTGAATCATTTGCTCTCTTCTTAACAAGTTGCGGAAATGCAATGGCAGATCTGGATTATTTGGATGAAATGGAAAGTGCTGCCAGCATGCGCACGATCATCACAAAGCTGCCATACAGGTTGAGAGAGAGATTCAGAAGCGTTGCTTTGGACATTCAGAAAAAGCAAGATCGCAGGACAAGATTCAAAGATATTGTGGCGTTCATCAACAGGCAGGCTGAACTTGCTTCGCACCCTGTGTTTGGTGAACTGAAGGATAAACCCCAAGGGCAGCTGCAAGACAAAAAGGCAGAAAAGCCAAGTGGCAAGAAAAGTTTCACTACTACAGCTACAGAAGTAAACACACAGAAAAGTGTTGCTGTTGGTACAAGTGAGAAGAAGAAACCACAAGGTAAAGCGGACAAAGCATTCAGCAAACCTTGTATCTTTTGTCAAGGAGACCATACAATGGAACAGTGCAAGAAACTGCAGAAACTGCTGCATAAAGAAAAACTGGAGTTCCTGAAAAGCAAAGGACTTTGCTTCAGTTGTCTCCTATTTGGACACATGAGTAAGGCTTGTGGAGAAAAGTTGAGCTGTCAGATTTGTTCAGCAACACACCCTTCACTCCTACACATAAAGCAGAAAATTAAAGACCCTCCAAAGGAGGAGGCTCTGTCGGAGGCTCCAACGGAGAAGCAATCTGTTATCAGCGGATTTGTAGGCATGGAGGACACATGCTCCCAAACTGGGGCCGGGTGCACTGATAGTATCCTCGCTATTGTTCCTGTGCAAGTAAAAGCGAAGAAAGGCAACAAAGTGCTGACTTGCTATGCATTCTTGGATCCCGGGAGCAATGCTTCCTTCTGCACTAACAAGCTCATGAATGACCTCAATCTGCAAGGAAGAAAGGTGAACATCCTTCTCACCACTATGGGAGAACAAAAGACAATCTCCTGCAATGCTGTAACGGATCTGGAAGTGAGTAATCTAGATGGAGATGACTACATGGAGCTCACTGAAGTGTTTACACAACACGCTATCCCTGTGGGTAAGGAGAATATCCCAACCCAGGAAGAAGTGGATAAATGGCCTCATCTACGTGATGTGCAAATCCCATCAATTGAGGCAGACATAGGTCTATTGATTGGGACGGATGTTGCAAAGGCTTTGGAACCAGAGGAGGTAATCCGCATTGTTAAGGATGGACCTTATGCAGTACGCACAGCTTTGGGATGGACCATAAATGGACCACTGCGCGAGAACACCCGAAGTCGGACAAAGACTGGATATCCACAGATCCTGACCAATCGGATCTCTGTCGCTAGACTGGAAGAATTGTGGACTCAACAATTTAAGTATGATTTTCCTGAGACTGCTCAAGGAGAGCAGCTGGAAATGTCTAAGGAAGATAAGTTGTTTATGGACAGAGTCTCTCAATCAACAAAACTTGAGAATGGCCACTATTCTATTGGCTTACCATTGAAGAATACTGCCGTTAAAATGCCCAACAACAGAGCATTAGCAGAACAGCGTGTGCTTAACATAAAGAAGAAGCTTATGAGGGATCAGTCATTCCAAGAAGACTATGTCAGATTCATGGCAGATATGATCAATAAGGGCTACGCTGTGAAAGTCCCAGATGAAGAGTTAAGCCGCTGTGATGGAAAGGTGTGGTTTATCCCACATCATGGCGTATATCACCCCAAAAAACACAAAATACGGGTGGTATTCGACTGTGGTGCTTCGTATCAGGGAACCACGCTTAACGAAGAACTGCTGCAAGGGCCAGACTTGACAAGCAGTCTGATCGGGGTCCTAACAAGGTTCCGCCAAGAACAGGTGGCTATCATGGCTGATGTGGAAGCTATGTTCCACCAGGTTAAAGTCCCACCAGAAGATGCTGACCTTCTTAGGTTCTTGTGGTGGCCAGAAGGTGACGTCTCACAGGCGCTGCAGGAGTACAGGATGGCGGTGCACTTGTTTGGTGCCACTTCCTCACCAAGCTGTGCTAACTATGCCTTGAGAAGATGTGCTGTAGACAACAGACACCTTTTTGATGCAGCTGTGGTGGATACAGTCTTGCATAATTTTTACGTAGATGACTGTCTAAGATCAGTCACCTCTGAACAAGACGCAGTCAAGTTATATCATGACCTGAAGGCCACTTGTCAGAAAGGAGGCTTCAGGCTGACAAAGTGGATGAGTAACAACGTGGGAGTGTTAGCAAACATTCCACAAGAGGATCGAGCAAAAGAAGTCAAAGACCTCGACCTTGACCAGGATTCGCTTCCTGTTGAGAGAGTTCTAGGGGTACAATGGTGTATCCAGTCAGATCAGTTCAAGTTCCGAGTGAACATACAACAGAAGCCCCTCACGAGGAGAGGAATCTTGTCAATGATGAGTTCTGTATATGACCCACTAGGGATGTTGTCACCAATCATACTGCCTGCCAGATGCATTCTGCAAGAATTGTGTAGACTGAGAACCAGCTGGGATGACGCGGTGCCAGAACATCTTGCACAACAATGGTGCACGTGGGTGGAAGAGCTTCAGCAACTCAGCGACTTTGGAGTGGATCGATGCTTCAAGCCACCAGAGTATGGAGAAGTAGTGAAGGCTCAGCTGCATCATTTTTGCGATGCGAGCGAAACAGGCTATGGTACCGTCACATACCTAGTCCAACAGAACAAGAGAAATCAAATACATTGCGCATTCGTCTTGGGGAAGGCGAGGGTTACCCCACTCAAGCCTACAACTATCCCAAGGTTGGAGCTGACAGCAGCAACGCTGGCTGTTAAAGTGGATCTCATGCTGAAGAAGGAGCTGCAGCTCTCGCTGTCAGATTCTATGTTTTGGACAGACAGCACTGCTGTGCTTAAGTACATAGCCAATGAGAATACCAGATTCAAGACATTCGTGGCAAACAGGGTTTCCACAATCCTGCAAGCATCAAAAGTGCAGCAATGGAACTACATAAACACTCAACTGAATCCTGCTGATTATGCTTCTAGGGGTCAAAAGGTGAGCACCTTCATGCAGAACAAAGTCTGGATTGCAGGGCCTGATTTTCTCAGTAAACCAGGAGAAGAATGGCCAGAGAAATGTGATCATCTGGAGTGCCTTACAGCAGCTGATCCTGAGGTGAAGAAAAGTGTTTTGGTAAATGCTGTTACAGCGGAAGAAAGCACTGATGTGATGCAACAGTTGATTGGATACTTCTCTTCATGGACACGTCTAAAAAAGGCAGTGGCATGGCTCAGCCGAGTCAGAAGTACCCTGAGAATCCTGTCACAGAAGAGAAAGGAATTGGATGGAATACACCAAGATCAACAATCAGTGAACAAGGAAATGTTGAGCTACAAAAAGAGCCTCAAACCGACCTACCTTACTGTGGATGAAATGCGACAAGCTGAACTGATCATCATCAGTCACTGTCAGCAGAAGAAGTTTCAGGAGGAAATAACTGCTCTTCAGCGGCATGAGCTCATCAAAAGAAGTAGTCAGATCTTTAGACTAAATCCTATTCTACAAGATGGCATCCTTCGTGTTGGAGGGAGACTTAGTCGAGCAGCAATGCCTGCTGAAGCCAAGCACCCAGCAATCCTGCCTAAAGACCATCGTGTGGCTGTTCCGATTCTTCGAGATGTTCATGAGCGGCTGGGACACAGTGGGCGTAATCACATCTTGTCTCATTTACGCCAAAGATACTGGATTCCCAGCGCCTACTCATTGATCAGGAAAATACTGTCTCAATGTACAACCTGTCGTAGACAACATGGTGCATTGGGCACACAGATGATGGCAGATCTGCCAAAAAACAGAGTCATGCCAGACGACCCACCCTTTACCAGAACTGGAGTGGATCTGTTTGGGCCTTTTGATGTTAAACGCGGAAGATCATCTGTTAAAAGGTATGGTGTTATCTTTACCTGCCTTGCCTGTCGTGCAGTCCATATAGAGATGGCTACATCACTGGAAACAGATTCATTTATCAATGCTCTCCGTCGATTTATCGCAAGAAGAGGTCAGGTGAAGGAGATGCGATCCGACAATGGTACCAACCTGGTTGGAGCTGATCGTGAGCTCAGAAAAGCTATGCAGGAGTGGAATACTGCACAAATAGAGAATAGCTTGCTCCAACATGACATCAAATGGATGTTCAATCCACCAACAGGGTCCCACCATGGTGGAGTGTGGGAGAGGATCATCCGCTCCATCAGGAAAATCATGAATGTTACTCTGAGGGAACAAAGCCTAGCTGATGAGGAAAGCCTACAAACATTCATGAATGATCTGGAAGCTCTCACCCCGCAGCACTTGCTGTTGCTGAAGAACAATCCCTCATTGCCCCCAGGATTATTCCAAAGAGATGACCTGTATGCTCGTAAGCGATGGAGGCAAGTGCAGTACATGAGTGATCTTTTTTGGAAACGCTGGACCAAGGAGTACTTGCCTGAACTCCAGAAACGTCAGAAGTGGTTCAATCCTTCACGTAATTTTGTCCCAGGGGACATAGTCCTGATTGCAGACGACTCAGCCCCTAGGGGTTCATGGCTAATGGGAAAGATTGTCAAGACAGTAGAAGATGAGAATGGACTGGTCCGAAAGGTTCGGGTCAAGACGAAGACTAGTGAACTTGAGAGGCCTATAACTAAAGTCTGCCTACTTCAAGAAGCTGTGTGAAGCCCCCCACACACGCACAGACACACACAAGAAGCTGTGTGAGCCCCCCCCCCTACTACCACCACCCACTCTCTTTCTCTATCTCTCTCTACCTACCCTTGGAAGAAGGAAGAAGATGATCGGCTGAATTCTTTCTTTTTTTGATAATTTGTAATTGTTTCCATACTAGAAAGCAATTAGGGGCCGGGTATGTGGAAGCCAAACCACAGAGATAACAGTTCATATTGATATTTCATAATTAATGTGTATTGAGTAAAAATGGTAAAACCTAAATATTTGAAGAAGATAAATAATTGCTAAATTCATATGTTTAATTCATGTTATATGTATGTACAAGTACTGACATAAGAGGACTTTTGCTTTAAGAGAACTTCAGAGAGTACCTTTGTTAATTAAGGCCTGTGATAATTAAGGTTGAGTAAGGACAGGTGTGTATTGTGTCACTGTGACATTTTGATGATTAGACTCAGCTGCTGTCTTCAGTGGGACTGAGAGTCAATCAGTGCTAGTCAGAGTCAGACAGTTTGGAGTTTGGAAGCATACAGTTTTCTTACCGTCTTCATCTCACACAATTGTAACCTGTGGAATATTATTTTTTGTCTTTTGAGAAGTAAAACTTCAAGTACATTTTACAACCGTCTGGAGTGAATTATTTTAAGACAATCTTTTGGGAAATACAATAAGTGAGCAAACGAGTAAGCCACATGCTTCCAGTGGACAATTTAAACCTCTACAGTGTGGATGGGGCATCAAGGCCGGGGCATCACACTGGGGCAGTGTGGACGGGGCATCACTGGGGCAGTGTGGACGGGGCATCAAGGCACACTGTGGCCTCAGGGCAGAACATTTTTTGAAGGGCATGAGACCAGACTGAGGGGCTACGGCAGCCATTGCCCTTATTATTATTATCATCATTATTGTTATCATAATTGTTATTATCGTTACATTATATTGATATTTATATTAGCAATGAAACAGGTTTGGAATCACCGTATTGGAGTTACATAAAGACAACTTGTTATAGCTGTTTTTTAAGTACTTTCAGGCAGTTCAAATGCTCCGAATGCCTGGACTCAAGTGTTTGGAGAAGCTGCGTCAGTACTCTTATTTTCCATAAGCAGTAAGGCCTAAATATAAAATTCTGGATGGACTGGTAAAACATTGTAATTGTCTTATTTTGATACACATGGTTAAGCAATCCTCCCCAAAAAAAGGACGGACCACAATGGAAACCAGCCCCCTGGGCTTTTTGTGTTATCCTTTTAGCGTAACCTTTGACCTTTAACCCATTAAGACTGGGAACGCATCTGAGTGTCATTTTTAGATTTCTTTGGGCTATTCAAAAATAGCAGATCTACAAGCTCATAGCGCGGCTATGAGCTTGTAGATCTATTTTTGGAAAAATCGTGAAAATGTGTGGAAGTCTTTTAATGTATATGTTTTTTAAATCGAACACTTGTAACTCAAATCTTTGTTTCCGGGGGATTCTAGAAATCTTCTAAATCCTAACAGTTTTTTAATTTTCTATTATGTTGCTATAATATCAGTGGTTCTCAAACTTTTTTCATGTCAAGGACCACCCAAACTGTTGTTCCAGGGACCCCCCGAAGCAAAGATTTAAGTAAAAAATGTTCGCTTTAAAAAACTATATATATTCAAAGATTTGCACAAATGTTCCAGATTTTTCAAATTCTACAAGTTCTTTCAGATCTACAAGCTCCGCACTATGAGCTTGTAGATCTGCTATTTTTGAATAGCCAAAGTGTAAAATAATGGTCAAAACACAGATGCGTTCCCGGTCTTAATGGGTTAATGAACCTTTAATGGACCATAGTAGAAACAAGCCAATCGGCTAACTTCTCTACTTTTGTGCGACACACTTGTATGATGAAGTAGGCAAGTCATTTAGCCTACGAAAAACTAAACATGGAGATACAAGGTTTCTGCCCGACAGCAACGATATAAAGTAACGGTGGCTATACCGTATTATCAGTATGTACATGTGTGTGCGTATTCCATTATTTATATCTGAGGCTCGTTCCTTCACATTCGACTCAGAATGGAATGAAAACCATTTCCTCAGACGTCCAACCAATGAAGTATTCACAGGAGGGCTGTACTGTTAGCTATAGATATACTATAGCCGGATGGCAGCTGGGCCTCATCTACTGTACCACACACACACACACACACACACACACACACACACACACACACACACACACACACACACACACACACACACACACACACACACACACACACACACACACACACACACACACACACACACACACACACACACACACACACACACACACACACACACACACACACACACACACACACACACACACACACACACGAACAGGATCACTCCATGTTTACTTTAATTAACAGCAGCTAGACCCTCCATGGTGGAACAATGGTTCAAAGAGCTGTTAGTCAGGAAGACCAGTGACATAACCCTAGAATAAAAAACAAACTGCATTGTGTGTGTGTGTGCTATCTAAAGCAGTGCTTCTCTACCCCTATAGCAGAGGGATTTTCAAGTACGGCCAGTTTGATATGCATTAGGCCAAGTTTCATCTATAGGGGACACGCTCACGCCAAAATCTCCGGCCATTTGGTCAGGCGGCACCTGAGTTATGCCCGGGACAGACAGACAGACAGAAAGACAGACAGAGAGACAGAGAGACAGAGAGACAGAGAGACAGAGAGACAGACAGACAGACAGACAGACAGGCAGACAGACAGACAGACAGACAGACAGACAGACAGACAGACAGACAGAGAGAGAGAGAGAGCGTCTCTGAATTCATAGATAGATATACTGTATAATATCCGTTCCCCCCAAAAAAGTGCTTCTCAATTAGTCGATACATCGCTTTAACCTTTAGAGCGTTCGGCTTTCAGAACAACGTTGGCACAACCATAGAAAGTCATACAGGTGGAACAGTGTGCGCTCCTCATGTGAAAAGCAAAAGCGCACACACACACACACGCTTCTTGGCAACTCAGCGCAACGCAGCCCAAGTTCTGAAGCTGATTATGAGCCCTCCACTCACTTCCAACCTGCCAGGGAGGGGGGGGGGGAGAGAGAGAGAGAGAGAGAGAGAGAGAGAGAGAGAGAGAGAGAGAGAGCTGCATGACTCAACTCCAGTGGTATGTGTACATTTTACAGCCTGTTAGGTCTTATACAGGCTTTTTATTCCCCTCCCGAAAACAACCCCACTCCAGATAACAGCGATCACAGCCCCCCCTCTTCATTATTGTCTAATAAAGAGAGGATTTGAGAGGCAGGGAGATTGAGAACCATTACAGCCTAAACTGCAGTGGTGGAAAAAGTACTCAAATGTTTTACTTATGTAAAAGTATCGATACTACAATGCAAGTAAAGTAAAAGTCCGGAATTAAAAATTTACTTGAGTAAAAGTACAAAAGTATTGGTATCAAAACGTACTTAAAGTACCAAAAGTAAAAGTTCTAAAATGTTTGAAAATAGCAGATGTACAAGCTCACGTGTCGCGATGCGGAGCGTTGTGAGCTTGTAGATCGTCTATTTTCAAATAGCCTGGGTATAAAATAAGGCTTACACAAGTACAGTGCTTGAGTAAATGTACTTAGTTACTTTACACCACTGCTAAGCTGTACTTAGTCGTACGACGGTGTCGCGTGTCAGAAACAGCAGACCTACAAGCTCGCAACGCGGGGCGTCGCGCAGTGCTTTGAGCTTGTAGGTCTGCCGTTTTCAGCGCACGACACACACACCACTGTACGACGAGGTATAAATGGGGGCTTCATGGCGGCTGGCTGTGCTCCCGAGATGCTCTGGATATGGTAAGAGGCTTGTTTCCCCTCAAGTCATTTAATGGCTGGTTTTGTAGCTGCATGCAGCGAGGCCGAATACGGGTTTCAAGGTATTTAACCCATTAAGACCGGGAACGCATCTGTGTCATTTTAAGATTTCTTTGGCTATTCAAAAATAGCAGATATACAAGCTTGTAGATCTGCTATTTTTTGGAAAAATCGTGAACATTTGTGTTTTAAAGCAAATATTTGTAACTCCGATCTCCGATCTCTGTCCCTGGAACAACAACATTTTTAGATAGTAATTTGGCCGCAGACCCCCATCTCAAAATGCTAATATTTGAGTTACAAATGTTCGCTTTAAGAAATATAATATATTCAAAGATTTGCACACATTTTTAAAAAAAAATCAAAACATTGCAGATTTACAAGAGCTTGTATATCTGCTATATTTGAATAGCCGTAGACATCTTAAAATGACACAGATGCGTTCCCGGTCTTAACTCATTCCCTGCCTAGAACGACTAAAACGACTTTTGTCCTTTAAGCCCCCTCTGCCAAGAACGACTAAAACGACTTTTAATTTTTTCAAAAAAAAAAAATATCTTTTTTTTTCTTTTTTTTTTTTTCTTATTTATTTATTTATTTTTTAACCCAAAGACCAAGGAGATATGATTTGTTGAAGATCTAGACTCCCATCCACTTCCTTGTTAACTTAAAACTTAAACATTTTGTATCTCGGCTCCTGAGTACTTTTTTTTTTAAATTAAAAATCTCTGGCAGTGGGCAAACGCAAAAAAAAAAAGTTCTGGCAGTGAATGAGTTAATGTGTTAATGGAAGCCGAAAAACAAACAGAGGCAGGTTTTGGGTTGGTGTTATTAAAACACACACCGGCCGACCTGGTTCACAGAGATATGGGTCAAAGTGTTGATAGCGCGCTAGCGCGGACGCAGAAAGTACACCGATATAAACAAGGTCACATTTGGTATTTTTTAACAGTTAAAGGGGGTTGTAAGTGATAAGTTGTTAAGTGTTAAATAGCTCTATTCCCATAGCAATCATTGCTACAGAGTGTTTGTTCAGTAACAGGGGTCTCCCCGTCTGTTCAGCTCTTTTAGAAAAAAGAAAACATTGTCAGGTCACCAATTTCATCCAATACAGGATACAGGATAAATAAGTGAAATGGGTAATATCGCGTTTCATTGTGATTCAGAGGAGAGGTTTAGTTGAGGTATAGGTTCGAGAGCGAACAGGCAAAATGTGAGCTAGGGCTATAGGATAAGGCCAGAGCTTGCTCTTGGAGGGGCCTTATCTGAGCTCTGGCAAGGTCAACACCGCTAGCCTGGGTCTGAAGACTATAGTGTTTATATTACTCATTCTGTGGGGCGTAATAGTTGTTAGCACACATTACATACAAGTCTTATGGTTTTCACTTATCAGCTGGTCTCCATTACATGATATAATCACCCAGGGCTCCAGTGGACAGACAACACAGCATACACAGTATGCATGTGTCATATCTAATGCCTGAGTTATGCTCCGTTGTGAGACGTACAGCACATGCCTTTTAGCTTTCGTAAACAAAAGTTGCACAGGGCAGATATGACACATAACACATATTTAATTACTTTATACTTAAAAATAAACATTAATAGTGGAAATAGCCGATCTATCGCGGCGCGTTTTGAGCTTATAGATCTGCTATTTCCACTATTTTTGTCATTTTTTGAAAATATGTCATTTTTTAACATGGAATTGATTATGACGATTGTGACAATTATGCAAAAAGAATTGCGATTATATAAAATAATTGCGATTAGACGATTATGTAATAATTGTGACAGGCCTACACGTGCCGCAAATAGCCGATCTACAAGCTCACAACACGTCGCATCCACACCGCGTTGTAGGTCGATTTTTGCAGTGTGATACCATCACACGATGAACTATAAATCAGGCTTAAAGGGATAGTTCACCCCCAAAAAATACGTTTTTTCTATTGATTAGTCATCCCATGGAGACTTGAATTCATGGATATTTCTTTAGTGAGCAGACACAATTGGAACTGAAACACTATACAAGTGAAGCTGTCTTTGTGGGGGTTCTCTCTCCTGATTGGATCAAATTGCTAACAGAAACTGTTCACTGAAGAGCTGGAGAGACGAGGAGACAGACCCCTGTTACTGAACTAACACTCTATAGCAACGATGACCATCAGAATATAGTGACCTTTTAACAACACACCTTTTTTTGTTTCTTTTTAAACATATCGCTTACACCCTTCCCTTAAAGGGATAGTTCACCCCCTAAATGACTTTTTTTTCCTATCGATTAGTCACCCCATGGAGACTTGACATGGAGGCAGCGGTTCCGGTAGGAGATACTTTTTGTGTGTCTCCTACCGGAACCACTGCCGGTCATCAAATTATTGGCTTAGGAATGTGACAAAAAACATGGGGCGACAAATCCATTAAAAAAAACGTCATTTTGGGGGTGAACTATCCCTTTAACAAAACACTTTTTTTGTTTCTTTTTAAACAAACATATCACTGACACCCTCCCTTAGTTGACCTTGGCCTCAGAGAGTAAACCTCCAAAGCAGCCTCTCCACAGTGAAGCCTCCAGTAGGAACACAGTGACGAAGGCACACAGACAGCAAGTCCACATAAAAGGCAACAAAACTTGTCCGCGCTGCTCTTTTCCAAACCCCCCCCCCACAAACACACACACACACACACACACACACACACACACACACACACACACACACACACACACACACACACCACAGCGCTCTCAAGGACACGCTCCTTCATTATCTTGCTCCTCCGGGGCTCTTCGACCAGGAAGGCTCTATCAATCCACAACACAAGGCATCCTGGACGCTATACGGAGCCCTTCACAAATAGACAGTGGTGGAAAAAGTACTCAAACATGTACTGTAGCAATACCACAATGTATGTTACAAGTACAAGTCCTGTATTCAAAATAATATGCAAAAAGTAAAAGAAAAAAAATAAGGGTTAAGCTTATAGATCGTCTATTTAACCCATTAAAACCGGGACAGCATCCGTGTCATTTTAGAGTTGAGCTAATAAAAAAAAAGCATTATTTTATGCTTTGGCTATTCAAAAATAGCAGATCTACAAGCTCGTAGCGCGTCACTTCGTGCCGCACAACGAGCTTGTTGGGGGTAAACTATTCCTTTAATGTGGTGTATGTTTTGTAAATCTACAATATAGCTTGTAAGTAAAGGTTTCAAACAAAAGTCAAAAGTATAATATTTGCCTCTGAGATGTAGTAGAAGAATAAAAACCTCAACATTGTACTTAAGTACAGTACTTGAGTAAATGTACTCCACACCACTGAAAATAGCCCCCCTGTATGGCATCCCTGTGCGGGGGGGGGGACATATGAGGGGAAGGATGTGGTGGTGCTGATGGCTGGGTGTGGAATGTCTTTTTCTGCTGAGAAACGTCCTGTGTGTGTGTGTGTGCGTGCGTGTGTGTGCGTGTGTGTGTGTGCGTGTGTGTGTGTGTGTGTGTTGACAGGGCGCTGCTCTCCAGATCCTGCTGTAGCCTCAGGCCAGCGCACGCACAACAAGGATAATTGTTTTTCTTTTTGTGTGTTTTACGATCAAGGAGACAGAGCGCTGGAGTTTGAGTCAGACGCTTGTTTCTCTCTGACAGCTTAAAGCTGCACTCATGTAACTTTCCTCTTCTCCTACCCTGGATTTGAACCCAGGTCACCTGCAGAATTGTTTACCACTGAGCTAATAGGGCCGGGCCTGCTTGCTCAGGGGAGAAATTGGTGTCAAACCAGAAACGGGATCGTGTCAAAGGTCATGTCTCACCTAGACACAAGGACTGAATGTCTCAGAGCAGGGACACACAATACAACCACCCCAATTGTATAGGTTATACTGTATTAACATACTCTACCATACAGATTGGACAAAATAACATTTTATTCACTAAGAAATTACATAATAAGAGCCTTTATCTGCTTGAAAAATTGCATCCCTATATGAAATAACAGCAGACCTAGTACAGAGCCCTGGGAGGACTCCCTATAGTTTATTTTCTTCATCATCATCCCCTGTGGACTGACTGTTCATATTTACTACCGGGGATAGATTGTTCATGTCCACTTTGACTACATTGACATCCATACCTGTTAATAGCTCATACAACATGCAAATCCCTGGAGGGCCAAGCAAGCACCCTAAATCTACTTTTGTTTTTTGGCACCTTATTCCTAATATCTGTCCTGTGTGTTTCATAACTGCAGCACTGCCATGACAACCACATTTCCCTCATGCTGTCTGTCTGTCTGTCTGTCTGTCTGTCTGTCGGTCGTTCCCTGCATGTGAAAACTACTTTTCCTACTTTTCCCTTCATTGTTACTGTGAGGATTTTGTCTTATGCGGCTATACCTTCATGTGTGGACCTGCCATTGTGCTGCTACCTTTTGCACCTTATGTCTAACCTCATGTACATACAGTACCTGCTGCTTTTTTTTATGTGTATGTACAATATGTAGATATCTTTGAGCTTGCACAAAAACCGATTTCCCCCAGATTTCCCGGATTTAATGGGTTAAGAAGAGACTCGAAGGCCTCGATGGACGGGGCGATGGACCAATCAAAGTGTTGCGTATGCATTTTGACACGGGGGAGAGACAGAGGCGACACAAACAAACGCTGCTTTCCAAATGCATTCCAATGTGAACCTTGACCCCAACAAAGTTCTCCCACCATAGTGAGGAAGTCTGTCTACTCTAGCAGACGTTGAGTTGAGTTACTGGCTTTGTTACGGGGTGGTAATTGAACCGTGAGCGTGTAAAACCTAACACAT
Source organism: Gymnoscopelus braueri (assembly GCF_963280865.1). Classification (NCBI taxonomy): domain Eukaryota; kingdom Metazoa; phylum Chordata; class Actinopteri; order Myctophiformes; family Myctophidae; genus Gymnoscopelus; species Gymnoscopelus braueri. The sequence continues at coordinate 13,947,378 of NC_137607.1, forward strand.
ATTACTGTTCAATGACTCCCTGATTTTCGCAGCGTCAACACGAGCACTATACTGCGTGGTCGTACGTACGTTATGACACAGCGCTACCGTTTTTGGAATTCCAGGCAAGATTATAGGCTACCACTCAGGTGTTAAGTAAACCACCTATACTCTAAACACAGTGGTTCTTCTCAGCCTTCTGGATCAGCATGTTTATTCTACTGATCAATCAATCGTGCTCATGAGCTTGTAGATCTGCTACTTTTGAAAAGAAAATCGGGGGTCCGCGGCCAAATACATATCATTTTGGGTGGTCCTTGACATGAAAAAAGTTTGAGAACCACTGATATTATAGCAACATTTTTCTTTTTTTTCTCCAACTTTTTTTTCTTTAGAAGACATTTGTAGAATCCCCCAGAAGCATTTAAAAAAACATATATATTCAAAGATTTGCACAGATTTCTCTAAAACATATAGCAGATCTACAAGCTCGTAGTAGCACTTGGTCCCGCTGCCCCCATAGCGCCCACTGCTCCTGTTACTTAGGATGGGTTCAATGCAGATATACACATACCACAAAGGCGTGTGGACTGCATTATTACTATGATACAACTATATGGATGACAGCAGGCACTGTACAACCCCCCCCCCCCCCCCACACACACACACACACTTCAAAAGCAACAAATGACTTCTTCAAAACCAACGAGTTACGCTAAACAAATAGAAAGAGAAGCCCTAATCATCATGACTCATAGATCTTTACATCCTACACTGCCTCATCAATTCCAACAGGACTTACATACGTTTAGAGCCGTCCTTCTCCACACCAGCCCGCCTTCAACACACAAAACAGTCCCACTGGCCTGGCCTGCTCGCCACGCTGGGACAAGTACTCACGTTTGTTATTTAAGTTTAAAGGGATAGTTCACCACCAAAATGACTTTTTTTCCTATCGGTTAGTCACCCCATGGAGACTCGAATTGCAGCGGTTCTGGTAGGACACACAGAGAGTCGCCTTTGTGTCTCCTACCGGAACCGCTGCGTACCGGTCGGACTGTTCAAATTATTCCATGGGGTGACTAATCGATAGAAAAAAAGGCAAACCTTTAAGTTTAAGTAGCAAAACCACAATGCAGAAATATTCTGCTATAAGTAAAAGTAGAAAAAAAGGTCGACAAGCTCACAATGTGTCACATAGCAATACATCGTGAGCTTGTAGATCTGCCTGCAGTTATTTAATAACCACAGTATAAAAATAGGGCTAATGTTTGTTTTGTAATCATAATCTAAATATGCAAAGTAACTAGCAAATAAAGTTTTCAAATAATTATAGTGCAGTAAAAAGTACAATATTTGACTCTGAGATGTACTGTAGTAGAAGTATACATTATTATATGTGTTTAACCCGGGAAAGCATCTGTGTCATTTTCATTTCTTTAATTTAATTTAATTCTTTTATTCAAAAAATAGCAGATCTAAAAGCTCATAGTGCGGCACTGAGTGGCGCGCTACGAGCTTGTAGATCTGTTTATTTATTTTTTTATCGTGATATTCTTTTTAAAGCGAACATTTGTAACACAAATTGAACCACTGATATAGAAACAATCTTTTTTTTTCAAAGACATTTGTAGAATCCACAGAAGCATAGATTTGAGTTACAAGTTACAAAATTCGCTTTAAAAAATATATATATATTCATAGATTTGCAAAAAATCTCAGGATTTAAAAAAAAATTGCAGATCTACAAGCTCATAGCGCGGCACTCGGTGCCGCGCTATGAGCTTGTAGATCTGCTATTTTTTTGAATAGCCAAAGAAATCTTAAAATGACACATGCTTAATGGGTTAAATGGAAACACTCGTAAATCAAAACGTAAGTAAAATAAAAAGGCAAAATGTATTTTTAGTTACTTTTTCCATCAGTTCAAACCCCATTCCTCTGACACGCTGCTCGGGCTCATCTGTCTGCTGGGCTGGCATTCCAACACAGAGGAGCCAGAATGCTAAACATTCAGCTTCCACATACTTCATAATCAGGAGAAATATAAATCTTCAGCTAGTCCCCCCACCCCCGCCCCCTCAACGAGGTTCAGACACCCATTAGTTCCTTATGAATCACCCTCATTCCACAGCACCCTGTGCAAAGCCTCACATATAGCACAGCGGTGTGGAAAGAAGTACTCAAGACGATTTACCTAAGTAAGAGCAGTGTTGGGGAAAAAGTACTCACATGTTTTACTTGAGTAAAATTATCAATACTGCATTGTGGAAATACTCTGTTACGAGTGAAAGTGCGGAATTACACATTTTTACTTGAGTGAAAGTACAAAAGTGTTGGTATCAAAATATACTTAAAGTACTCCTTGTGCAGAATGTCCCATTTCATTGTGCAGAATGTCCCATTTCACAAGTTCAAAATGTATAAAAATCATTTGAAAATAGCAGATCTACAAGCTCACAATGCGTCGCATCGCGGCGCATTGTGAGCTTGTAGATCTGCTATTTTCAGATGGCCGAAATATATATATAGGGCTGAATGGTTATTGTGTTTTGTAATAATAATCAAACTCTATAAAGTAATTAGTAACTAAAGTTTTCAAATAATTGCAGTGGAGTCAAAAGTATAACATTTTCCTCTGAGATGTAGTGGAGTAGAAGTAAAAGTACAGACAAGTGGAAATACTCCAGTAAAGTAAAAGTACCTCAAAATTGTACTTAAGTACAGCTCTTGAGTAAATGTACTTAGTTACTTTCCACCACTGTGAAATAGTCCAATCCCACAAACCGGTCTCTCCCACTAACAGATTTATTGATTGGCCAAACCTGTTTATCTGAACATGTATGAACATGTTTAGCTATGGCAGCCCAACTATTCATTTAGGAAAACATATTATAATATGTTCCTATGACCAGTTGTGGACAAAGTACTCAACCCCAGTAGAGTAGAGTGGTGTAAAGTACATTTACTCAAGTACTGTACTTAAGTACACTTTTGAGAAATTTTCACTTCGCTGGAGTATTTCCAGTTTTCAGTACTTTTACTCCACTACATCTCAGAGGCAAATATTGTACTTTTACTCCACTACACTTAATTGAAAACTTTAGTTACTAGTTACTTTGCAGATATAAATTATTATATTATAAAACATACATTAACCACTTTAGCCCTATTTCATACCTAGGCTATTTGAAAATAGCAGATCTACAAGCTCAAAATGCGTCGCGATGAGACGCATTGTGAGCTTGTAGATCTGATATTTTCAAAAGATTTTTATGCATTTGAAATGGGACCTTCTGCATAATGAGTACTTTTACTTTTGGTACATTTTGATGCCAATACTTTAGTACTTTTACTCAAGTACATTTTGAATTCCGGACTTTCAGCATTTTTCTTAAAAAAATGTGACTACTTTTTCCACCACTGAAAAAAAGTAATGCAAGTAAATGTAGTTTGTTACTAGTGTCCACTACTGCCTATGACCACAACATAGTCCCTGGGCATTATAGCTGACCTCATGCATGGAGGTGCGAGGCCAGCTGGGTCGTGTAAAACAGGATTATTTGAGTTTATTGACAGAGAGAACTTAAACAAAGTCCATACAGTGCTTTGGCAAAACTCGAGCTATGAGTGGAATGCTGAGAATTTTAATTAGATCCAGATTATTTCCCTTAAACAATACTCTTTACCGGTGACTGCAATCTCTCTGGGCCCCATTTCTTTATTATCTTTAATGTGCCATTTCTAGAAGAACCCATAAAGGAGAGAAAATAACAACCTCCTTGGTTTCAGCAACACTTCAGCACTGTGTGTGTACGCTCCCTATGGCCGTTATGAAACGCATTAGAAATCATTCTCCATGGCAGAAACAAGGTGCTCTCTGCTCCAGTGTTGATTTTGACAGCATTTTTTTATTTCGTTTTAGTCATATTTTAGTCATCTGAAATGTTTTAGTTTTAGTCTAGTTTTAGTCGACTAGATATCATAAGATTATAGTCGATTAAATCTACAGTTGATTTAGTCGATTAAATGTATTTTGGCGGTGCCTTGATGGCGTTGTGGCTGCCTGATTTGTGATTTTACACTTGGTTGCATGCTGAAAATAGCCAATCTACAAGCTCACAACGCGTCGCAGCTTGTAGATCGGCTATTCGATCGGCTATTCGACCCGAGCGCAACCAAGCATAAAATGACTTGTCTTTTAGTTCTACTGGATCTCTTCTCCACTCGTCCCTCACTAACATTTTAGTCTAGTTTTGATGACAAAATTGTCAATATATTTAGTCTTAGTTATCGTAGCTTAGTTTTTATTTTTTTTATTTAGTTTTCATCATTTTGCCTATAACGAGAGGCCCAAAATAGGGATGCCAGGCAGAAAGTGATTAAATGCAATGTATAATTTCAAAAAATATAAGTAAAACATCACCTGTAGCTCTATAGACAGTACTATTGAAGTAAAAGGACAATATGGACCATGAGTGTAAATAGACAGCTACTGTAAACACAGACAAATTGACCCAGAAGGGTCCATTCTTATACTTTCAGAGTCACATTAACACCCTGTGTAGATGAATGTTAAGCGGTTAATCTAAACTCACTACAATGTTTCAGGTTCATCTCCACTTTTTTTTTTATTAATCCGTTCAATCCGGGAACGCATCTACAAATGTATTCTAAATCGTAACAGGTTTCTGAAAAACCTATGTTGCTATAATATCAGTGGTGCTCAAACATGTAAATGTATTTGGCTGCGGACCCCCATCTCCAAATATTTAGTTCCAGGAACCCCCAGAAGCAAAGATTTGAGTTACAAATGTTCGCTTTAAAAAATATATATATTCAATGTTTTGGAAAAAAAAAATCACGATTTAAAAAAAAATTTCCCAAAGTATAAAAAATGGTTATAGCTAAAATGGAAGATGACACAGATGCGTCCCCAGATTTAACGGGTTAATGGCATTTAATAATAAAAGTAGTTTCTACAAGCTTTGATAGGTCAGTTCAGTGGTTCCAGAACCTTTTTAAACTCTATAGACCCAAAAGAGAAATTTGATGTCTCCCTGACTGAGACCCAAACTAGTCAAAATAGCAGATCTACAAGCTCACAACGCTATTTTTGCATTTGTGGTTAAGTGTGTCTGTTGAGCTGTGAGCTTGTACAGTACATCTGCTATTTTTGATTAGCCAAAGTATAAAACATGGTTAAAGTGGTTCAAATGATTGTGAAGCTATACTAACTAATTATACTGGAGTACTGGGACCCCCTGGGACCACCCCAAGGACCCCCGGGAGGTCCCCGGAACCACCCTTTGAGAACAACTAGCTGTATGAAACATGCAGACAGGAGACATACTGTGTGTTCAAGGCTACAGCGGGCCGGTCGGTTAGAGAGGGGAGTTCAATACTTTCATGTTGATCTACAGTGCGTTTGCTCCTATAACTCACACAGATAACTTAATAAATCAAAAGGTGTGTGATTTGTGGAACGCTGCGAGAGGCACTGATCACTAATCCTGGATAAATGCTCTCCCATCATGCCATTCCACCGGGCTGAGGCTGTCAGGGGGTAATGGAGTACGTTACGGAAATATGGAGCGAAGCTCCAACATTCCAACCGTGCTCCTGGTACTGCAAGTTACCCTGCTAGACCCAGACGGAACCTTCAAACACACAGAAAGAACCGCATGATACAAATAGAACCTTCAAACCTATATAGAACCTTCAAACCCCAAACAGAACCTTCAAACCTAAATAGAACCTTCAAACCCAAATAGAACCTTCAAACCTGGGAAAGGGGAACTATGTACATATTGTCAAAAGGAAGCATACGGACTGTCAAGTTTTTTTCATGGCAATGTTTTGTAATAGTCTTGTTTATTGTCATGTTTTTATGTTATGTGTGGACCCCAGGGATCCTATCTAGAGTTCTCAACAGGACCGACGCTGGGCCCGTCCCGAACAATTACCATACTTTTAGGCCCGAAAACCCGGAGAAAAAAAGTGTCATTATGTGCTTAATGTCCTCAAAGTCACACATCCAACTAGCTTTGAACTGAGCGGATTGGACCTTCCAGAGATAATGGCCAAAACATCTTGAAAACGGACACTTTCGCCAATTTTCGTTCGCTGATTTACGATTGAGTTTTGCCCATTGTCGCCCAGTTTTTCTTTAAAGGGATACTTCACTTTCGGGTCGGGGAAACATTTAAAAAATATATTAAAAATAAATGAAAAAAGTAATGGAAAATTCATGGCCCCCTCACGCATTAGAGTGTCCTACTAATGTGTGAGGGGGCCTTTATTTTGCCATAACTTCTTTCATTTTTTTTAAATATTTTTTTTAAATGTTTATTTTATGTGAAAGTGAAGTATCCCTTTAATAACACAGGCTAGGAAGGTCGGACGGCGACAAACTAGATACCTGAGTAAGGTTCACTTTGAGCTGCATCCAGCACATCCACTGCCATTTCCGTCTGCCTTACCGTTAGGCCACTAGGGGCAGTTGAAATGTATTTTTGGGGGTAATAGATTTTTTATTTTTATTTTTTGGAACCCGAGGCTCGGCCCGGCCCGACTAATTAGCATAGATTTCGGGGCCGGCCCGTAAGCGTCGGGTCGGGCAGAATTTAAGAACTCTAATCCTATCATCCTAATAAACTCAATAAACCCAAATAGAACCTTCAAAGTTCCGAAAAAAAGGCCAGGATGAGACACCATCATACAATGGAGTATAAATTAGGCATAATTAACACTCCAGTTTGCTATGTTCCTACACAGTAAACCATAAGCCACACAATGACTCATGCACTGAAGAGCCCATTCCACAAACAATAGCATTAAGCTTAGAACTTCACTCATTTGCTGTCTATGTTAACTAAACAGCCCCGGGTCTTTTGTTAAAACTATGAAGCCCACAAATGTGTGGTCTTTAAGCAGTGGTGGAAGAAGTACTGACATGTTTTGCTAAAGTAAAAGTATCAATACCACAATGTGGAAATACTCTGTTACAAGTAAAAGGCCTGTGTTCAAAACAAAATTTTTACTTGAGTAAACAAGAGTATTGGCATCAAAATATACTTAAAGTACCAAAAGTAAAAGTACTCAAATGTTTGAAAATAGCAGATCTACAAGCTCACGACGCGTTGAGTGGTTTAATTATGTTTTATAATATAATAATTGATATCTGCAAAGCAACTATAGTAAAGTTTTCAAATAATTGTAGTGGAGTAAAAGTACAATATTTGCCTCCGAGATGGAGTAGAAGTAAATGTACTGAAAAGTGGAACTACTCCAGTAAAGTAAAAATACCTCAAAATTGTACTTAAGTACAGTACTTGGGTAAATGTACTTAGTTACTTTACACCACTGCCTTTAAACTAATGCGACAAGAATCCACACCAGCCAAAAACATAATTAAAAGGTTATTTAAAAGATTCAAAAGACAAAGTCTCCTATAGCTACAAGTAAAATATATAGTGAGAGACCCAGGCAAAACAGTCGATTAACATCTTACCAAACCGATGCAAATGAGTCCAACTGGTTCCTGGATGGCGGGAGCAACAATGACATACTGACAATAATATAACAAGGCTGAATAAACTGCAGTGCAGTATAGGGGGATAATGGCTTACTGAGCACAATTCAGCAAACCAGGGCCTTTTTTTTTTCTCCCGTTCAATCTCACAGCTTAACGAAGACTTAAAAAACGGCAAGAATTCTACCTATTTGGATCACATGCTCTTTGCAAAATCTGCAGTATGGGGTTGAGAGAGGGTTCATACCTCGACGGGGCTCAGCGCTAAAGTGGCGGTTTTAACCTTCCCCCCACGTGCGACTGCAGTTGGACTTTGAATGTGTTTGGGTCAACACAGATATGAACACAGTAAGAAACTCAGAGAGGAGAGAGAGAGAGGGGAGAGAGACAAAACAGGGCAGCTGGCGGCGGTTTTGCCCCCGCCAAAATAACGAGCAAGGTCTTTTGAAGTCAATCATTAAACCGTCAACAGAGGACTGTGAAGTTACAGTGTGGCTTTTATAGTAGTCGCTCTAACGGCGTTATTAGCCACATTGAGCCTTATATGCTTCTGTTGTACGACAAATAAGATGTGTATGGTGAGGTCATTTAGGTGGGAGGGGGGCACCATTATAGTGTTACTATGTAACTTTCTTTTGATGAATAAAATGGAATTTTGTCCAATCTGTATGGTATATGTTAAAGGGATAGTTCACCCAAAAAAATGGTTTTTCTATCGATTACTCACTCCATGGAGACTTGAATTCATGGATATTTCTTAGTTTTTTGTCGCATTCCTAAGTCAATAATTTGATTTTAATTTTGGGGGTGAACTATCCCTTTAATACAATATAACGTATACAATTGGGGTGGTTGTATTTTGTCTGAAAATGTGCCCAAATATATTGCGCAGGTGGTTAATCACACACACACACACACACACACACACACACACACACACACACACACACACACACACACACACACACACACACACACACACACACACACACACACACACACACACACACACACACACACACACACACACACACACACACACACACACACACACAGTACACCTACAGTAGAGCATGGTGGGAAGTGATATTGTATGCGTCCACAAACAAACCTAATGATTGTAGGAAGGAACTGGACTGAATGTTTTATGTGTGACTTTTTCACCTCACAATGTGCCACATGGACACAAACACAAAACAGCCAAACGCATGAAGCCACTTCCGTACATGGCAATGGAACACGGTAACATAAACCGATAAGTCACAACAGTCTGGCAGAGCAGGTTTATAAAAGGGAACGTGGGGATATTTTTGTTATTTAGTTAAGGATAACGGGGTGGTTAAGATATGGTGAAATGTGACATTTGGGTGGTTTTTCATGGGGAATTATAGGTCAAGCTGTTATATGGATTATACTGTCTACCTCAGACAAGACAGATTACTCTTGAATTTGATTAATCAAACAAACTGCCTTCCTGCTGGACAACATTTAGGCCTCTATAGAGGGATACCGGGACGGTGAATTATTAGAGGCCAACTAGAAGTTACATCCAACCAGTGTTGTAAAGTAACTAAGTACATTTACTCAAGTACTGTACTTAAGGACAATTTTGAGGTATTTTTTGGAGTATTTGCAATTTTTACTTCTACTCCACTACATCGCAAATATTGCACTTTTACTCAACTACAATTATTTGAAAACTTTAGTTACAAGTTACTTTGATTTACAAAACATACCTTAACTACTTCAGCCCTATATACATTTCGGCCATTTGAAAATAGCCGATCTACAAGCTCACAATGCGTCGAAAATGCTTGTAGATTTGCCATTTTCAAAAGATTTTATACATTTGAAAACTTGAAATGGGACATTCTGCATAATGACTTTTACTTTTGTTACTTTAAGTATATTTTGATGCCAATACTTTTGTACTTTTACTCAAGTACATTTTGAATTCCGTACTTTAAATAGTAACAGAGTATTTCTACATTGCAGTATTGATACTTTTACGTAAATCATTTGAGTACTTTTTCCACCACTGCATCCAATCCAACATGGGTTCCACTGCAGATTTATGATGGAATTCTTTGTTAGTGTAACTCTGAAAGTGTACAAATGTAAACCCAGAAAGGTCCACTTGGTTACATTTGTACACTTTTAGAGTTACAAGTGGATAAAATGAATACTGAGGATTTGACTGTGTAGCAAACAAAGGCTTATGCTAGTGGTATTAAAATGTTTTTGTAGAACAAGATAATCTGTTCACAAATCAACAGTCTTTTCACAATTCATGAACAACAAGCAATTAATATCATTAAAAAAGGAAACATATCAGTTTCATAACTCACAGTGGGGATAGTAACGGGGATTTTCGGGGATTGTAACGGGGATTTTCACAAAAAAAAAAAAAGCAGATCTGTGCCACGCTATGAGCTTGTATATCTTTTTTGCTATTTTTGAATAGCCCAAAGAAATCTTAAAATGACACACAGATGCGTTCCCGGTCTTAATGGGTTAAATATCTTGCAGTGTGTAGCTGCCCTTACAGCACCTCTAACCTCCCCCCCTCCCCTTTGAGTCCTGTGTCCTGGATCATTGTACCTTAGTGATGAGCAGAGGTTCGCGGTGCTCTCGGCCTCCTCTCAGGGTGAAGCCCCAGGGTGCTCCCCCAGAGAGCAGCACGTCCACCAGCCTCCAGGGGGCGCTCTCCTCCTCCCTGCCTCCTCCCTGGGAGGAGCTCTCCATCACGTGATGCTGCCAGAGCCCTTCCGTCTCCTCCGGGGGGCAGCGCCGCTCATTCCTGCAGCCTCCGGCGTCCATGGTGGCACCGCTGCTGGAATAAAGAAACCATTAGCACCGCGTTCAACCTGCTCTCCCTATTGGGCATGTCTTTATAGATGAACATTGTGAAAAAAAAACATTAAAACATTGTGAAAATAGACGATCTACATTACAAGGTCACGACCATAGACAGTAAAAACTATGGACAACGTTACGCCCATAGATTCTACAGACCCTAAATGAAGCCTATTTTTCAATTATTTCAAATCCGCCATCTTTATCCTATGCACTCGCAAATGAATGCTATTGGTTGGGACCAGAGTGGGGGTTGGGGAATGAATGCTATTGGTTGTGTAGCTTGTCAATCAAATCATCACAAGGTAGCCACGCCCCTCCTACAGCAAACCCTACTTTATCATCTTTTTTTTTTTTTTTTAATGGGACCATAATTGACCAAAACGCATATCATGGTGATTGAAAGAAGACTTCAAACTAGTGACTGGAAGCATTTAGTATTTATGACAATATTTATTAAAAGGTAATAAAATCAAGTGTTAACACATTGGCTGCCAAAAACGCAGATCTGCGTTCTATTTTTAATAAATACGTGGGCTGCCAAGAACGCAGATCTGCGTTCTATTTAAAAAAATAAATAAAAAAAAAATAAGTTTATTTTTTTTTATTTTTTTATTCGTTTTTTTTTTTTAATTTGACCCAAAGACCAAGGAGATATGATTGTTCGAAGATTTAGACTCCTATCCACTTCCTTGTTAACTTAAAACTTAAAAATGCTGTATCTCAGCTCCTGAGTCCTTTTTTTTTCTCAATGAAAAATCTCTGGCAGGCTACAGCTAAAAATCTGAAATAATTCTGGCAGTCAATGTGTTAAGTTCGGCAAAAACCCATCCGCTTGAATGGAGCTTAATTACTTCTGATCCCAGCAGGGGTGAAACAGTGAGACTACAGGCCATTCATATGAACTGTCTCTTCCTACATAGACTCAATTTACAACTCGGGAGCTGGCCCCTTGGTCACGACGTGTCGCAATGGGACGTGTTGTGAGCATGTACATTTGTTACTTTAGCTATTTATTTATTTTTGAATCCTGAAAAGTCACATTTTGACATAATGAGGTTTGCACCGGACAGAGAGGATATGTTTCTAACATGCGTGTCTTTTGCTGTGGGAGGAAAACCCACGTGAACGAGGAGAGAACATGCAAACTCCACACAGAAATAAGAAGTTGGGTTCAAACCCAGGAACCTTCTTGCTGTGAAGCAACAGTGCAAACCATTGAGCCACGGTGCCCCCAAATACCTGGAAAACTGTGACAAGCCTGATGGATTAGGAAAAGCTCATGAAAGTACAGAAAAGAGGCTCCAGATGATTTCAATTTATGTGAAAAAAAAACATGGCTTGCTGAGTAGACAACCTTACCAGCCAACTGGTGGTTATTTCCCCACAAAGATAGGAAAAACCATTTGATTTGATCAATGATTTGTGATGTGTTTTGTGACAGAGCACAGTTAGTAAAAAACAAGGCTTATACCGTTGAGTTGAGGCAAAACAACATGGATGACACATTTCATTGCAATCTTCTTGTTAGTTTTTCTGTTCTTAAACAAGCCCCCAAATCTAGGTTAACCCAGGTTAACCCACTGGCAACTAAATCAATGTCAAGGACAGTAGGACACACATAGCTTTGTTGACAAACTTCAGTATTATATGCATATCTTTAAACAGATGTACAGTGTGAGGCGAAACACAACAAATGTGCCAACGGCTGACCTCCTCCAAGGCCTAAATATCTCCAAAGTTTTAAGGTTTGGCCTAATGGTGGCGCTACTAGACTAGAGGACAGTCAATAGGTTTCTTGCTCTTGGGACAATGAATGTATGTGTACTGCAATTTTCACAGCAATCCATCAGTTACTTTTATTTGGTCCCTTATTTAGCCACTGTAGCATGTGCCTTAGTTGCGATGGGAACGATGTACAAAAAAGAATTTCACCCACTTTTTTACCTTGTAAACCTGTGATGTGACAATAAAACTGATTCTGATTCTGATTCTGAGTTGTGCACTGGTGTGGCACACCAAAAACATCTACAAGCTCACAACGGGTAAAACGGGTCTCAGCTTGGCGCCTTGTGAGCATGTAGATCAGATGTTTTATTTCCTGTACGTACGTGTAATGAGGCGATCGCCGGGTGGCTCGCTGTGAAAAATAATATGCTATGATTTCTCAAAGGTTCGTAAAAAACGCTCGGAATCGCTGGCAGTGGCTTGACACTTTTCTGAAAAACTCTGGCAGTTAAAGAGTTAACAGTGGTGATGTCTGTCCAGTGCCCATCCAATCCTTTGGTCCCAAACAGCTATATCTCAAAAACTACTGGTTAGATTGCCAGCCATGGGATTTTCTGAGCACCTTCATTATCCTAGAAGGATGCACCCTGATGATGGCTCCTCTAGCGCCACCCATAGGCCAAAATGTAGGCCAATTGCACACAGTGTATTCAAGAAAAATAATGGGCAGATTGCCATGAAACTTTCCTGTCCAACAGTTTGTTTTTAGTTTTTATGTATAACTGAGACTTTATTGATGAATCAACAGAACAAAAGTAGTCTGAGAAGGTGTTTCCAAAAACCATTGTATGTTTCAAATGATTGCCACCCACCCACTATTATCCAACTGTATGTAAGATCAAAATGTTCAATTCTGCAGTTAATTTAGTTATTGTCAGCAGTCAGCAGTCTGACATCACTTCCTGTTTTCCTAGGAAATAAGAGAACATGAATGTAAAATCCCCTTTTTCCCACCACTAGCCCATTAAACCCAGGAACGCATCTGTGTAACCACTTTAACCATTATTTTATACTTTGGCTATTAAAAAATAGCAGATCTACAAGCTCATAGCACGGCACTCGGTGCCACGCTATGAGCTTGTAGTTCTGCTATTTCTGAAAAATCATGAACATTTGTGCAAATCTTATATTTTTAAAGCGACGTCTTTTTACTCAAATCTTTGCTTCTGGGGGTCCCTGGAACCAAATATTTCCAGATGGGGGTCCGCGGCCAAGTACATATCATTTTGTGGATCCTTGACATGAAAAAGTTTGAGAGCCACTGATATAGCAACATCATTTTTTTCAAAACACTCTTGTAGAATCCCCCAGAAGTAAAGATTTGAGTTAAAATGTTCGCTTTAAAAAAATATATATATTAAAATATTTGCACAAATTCTCATGATTTAAAAACAAAATAGCAGATCTACAAGCTCATAGCGCGGCTTGTCATCTAAAAATGACACAGATGCTTTCCCGGTCTTGGGCTAGACTAGAGGAAGAGCCAGGGAAAGAAATGAATGAAAAGCAACACAACTCAGGTAACAACTCAGTTCTGAAAACATCCCTGCATTAATAAATATACCAATAAACACAGGAAGAGCAATTAACTGTTCAACATATGTTACATAGTTTTTTTTTTTAATTAAATAAACTATGTAAGATATGTGGAACACAGAGGACACAATTCATGTATTCACGTGTCTATTTATTACTTACACCACACACTTTGACAGAAGATCCTGATCAAAAGGGGAAAGGAAGCTAATTAACTACAGAGTTAATCAGCTGACAGCCCGCTGATTGAATCAACATTTCTAATCAGTCACGCAGCAATGACAAATTCTCACAAGATGTGTCTATTTTAAATATGATGACCCCCTCCTATAATGACGTCTGCTGGCAAAGCTCTGACTCCACCACCCCAGCCTCCACCTTTCCAGTTCAGAGTCCTTGCATGGCTCAAATTCGCTCTTCTATACCCATGGGGGGGTTTCTGCATTCGCACTCCCTGTTTTAGCTTAGCATGCTGCTTGGCTATTCCAGAGAGCATCTCAACCCCATTCATTCCGGGAACACATCTGTGTCATTTTAGATTTGAGCTATAACCCTTATTTTATACTTTGGCTATTCAAAAATGGCAGATCTACAAGCTACAAGCTTGTAGATCTGCTATTTTTGAAAAATCATGAAATGTTGTGCAAATCTTTGAATATATATTTATTCAAGTGAACATTTTTAACTAAAATCTTTGCTTCTGGGGGGTCCCTGGAACAAAATATTTTGAGATAGGGGTCCGTGGCCAAATACATATCATTTTGGGGGTCCTTGACATGAAAAATGTTTGAGAACCACTGATATGGCAACATAAGCAAAAAAAAAGAAAAAAAAACTGTTTATCTGCTATTTTTTAATAGCCAAAGAAATCTAAAAATGACACAGATGTGTTCCCGATCTTAATGGATTAGCCACTTTCAACATGGTGTCACTATATTTTGGGCATGTCATTACATAGGCATACATTTTCAAAAGGATTTGAAAATCTACAAGTTCACAATCACAATGTTTTGTGAGCTTGTAGATCGGTTATTTTAGCAATTTTTTGGGAAAGTATAAAATTGGGCTTCATTTGTTAAGAACAGAGGCACCAGTGCCAGTTTCCAATGTCTAGGTTCCAATTAGGCTGAGGCGCTACTAAACGGTGACGTTTAAAAACGTTTGAACTTCATAGCATCTACTATCTAGCATCTGCATGCTTTGCATCGTCCCCCGGAAGCAGAGAAATCAAATCACAGCTGCCAGTACCACAAGGGGTCTTTACCTGGCTCAAAGCAGTGTTGATTTTGTCGACTAAAACTAGGATGAAAACTACGACTAGTTTTTTTCACAGACAAAAACATATATATTGACAATTTTGTCAACAAATAAAAACTAGACTAAAATGTTAGTGAGGGACTAGTGTAGTAGTGTCAGTAGAACTAAAAGACAGGTCATCTTACTGTGTGTTTGGTTGCGCTCGGGTGTTGCGCACTGAAAATAGCAGATCTACAAGTGAGCTTGTAGATCGGCTATTTTCAGCATGCAACCAAGTGTAAAATCAGCCATTACGACGCCATCAAGGCTCCGCCAAAATACATTTTAGTCGACTAAATCAACTGTAGATTTAATCGACTAAAATCTTATGATATAATATTTAGTCAACTAAAACTAGACTAAAACTAAAACATTTCAGATGACTAAAATATGACAAAAACTAAACAGAAATGTATTTAAAAAAACTATGACTAAACCTAATCAAAATTTGCTGTCAAAATCAACCCTGCTATGATCAGAAACTGAGTCTTGGCTGCAGGTGGACCTTTCACCAACACAGTGACCTCAAACACAGGTCAACACCACAGAAATGCTTCCCTGAACAGGAAAGTAGCCAAAAGCACTGGTTATCGGGTCTGAGGACCACAAGGGGTCCAAAATGGACCCTTGGGGGTCTGTAACTCAAGGAGCGTACAAATGGAACCAAATGGACCCTTGGGCGTCTGTAACTCAAGGACATTACAAATGGAACCAAATGGACCCTTGGGAGTCTGAACCAAATGGCCAAAATGTACATAGGGCTCAAAATATAGTTCATCTACAAAGTAACTAGTAACTAAAGTTTTCACATAATTGTGGTGGAGTAAAAGTAGAGGTAAAAGTACTGCAAATTGGAAATACTCCAGTAAAGTAAAAAATACCTAGAAATTGTACTTAAGTACAAAATGTACTTAGTTACTTTACACCACTGGCCACAACAAAGTCCAGACCAAGCCCCAGTAGAAAACCTGTGTTCTGAAGTGAAAAGGAGACATTCATTCATAAACACAAAGCTACAGATATCAAGGATCTTCAAAGGTGCTCTATATGATGACACAATAGGGCAAGATTGCTTGATCAGTAAAATCTGACCTGATCAAACATTAAAGGAAGACCGCATGGCTGTTCTGGTAATGTTTGATCAGGTTCTCCTTGCATGAGGACAGCAGAACAAAGTGCCAAGACCACACAGGGGGTCCATATTAAACTAATAGATTTATCATTTTACTTTGCTGTGGTCCGTTCCACTGACTTATCAATAAAAGGTCACAAATAGAAAATAAATAAAATAATACAAATAAAGTATTAGCCAAGCAGATTTCACTATTATACTTTACTCAGTCTTTTTGTGTCAATAATTTTGAAGGGACTGTATGTACCATTATGACACACACACACACACACACACACACACACACACACACACACACACACACACACAATAGTACAGTATAGTAACAAATAGTTACAAAAGTAACAGGCAGGTGAAGATTAAGCCAAATCTAAATACTTTTGCAATTAAAAACTGGAATCATCGTGGTGTGAAACTATTGACATTTTGACAAGCCATTTAAAAACAATATGAAAACATCTCTCTAAGTACTACTGTATAAACTATAGTAGTTTGTACCAAACCACTACAACTCTATACATTTCACAGATATGTTTAAACAACATTAGTCATATAGTCAACATTACCTACAGTGTGTGAAAGTCAACAACAGACTCTCCTTAAGCAAGAAGAGAGCAGTGAATTAAGGCTGGAAGCTGTGATGTGATCAAAGAGACATTGTTATGTAGTGTGATGTGATCACTGGGGACACATAGGATAGGATTGGGTGACTCTAATGTGTGAATGCTCTCTATAATGCTACATGAACCACTACTACCAGCAGTGGTGGAAAGTAACTAAGTATGTATACTCAAGTACTATACTTAATTACAATTTTGAGGTATTTTTTACTTTACTGGAGTATTTCCAATTTTCTATACTTTTACTTCCAGACCACAACTACATCAGAGGCAAATATTGTACAATAACCCCACAACAATTATTTGAAAACTTTAGTTACTAGTTACTTGCAGATATAAACTATGATATTATAAAACATACATTAACTACTTTAGCCCTAATATATAGGCTATTTGAAAATAGCAGATCTACAAGCTCACAACGCATGTTGTGAGCTTGTAGATCTGCTATTTTCAAACGTTTTTGTACTTTTACTTTAAGTATATGTTGATGCCAATACTTTTGTACTTTTACTCAAGTAACACTTTGAACACAGGCCTTTTACTTGTAACAGAGTATTTCTACATTGTGGTATTGCTACTTTTACTTAAGTAATAGATACTTTTACTTAAGTAATAGATCTGAGTACTTCTTCGACCACTGTCTATAATGCTACATGAACCACTATTACCAGACAACTAAGCTGTTCTCCTCCATATCCAGTAGAAAACTGCATTATATAATACAACTGCTGCATATAAACACCTGTTGTTGTAACCTGGTTGTAAGCCTGCAAATGATGACTGTATGTGTTAGGAATTAAAACACCATATTTGAGGAGAAGTTGAAGCAGAAACCTCCCCTACAGATCCACTATATCATAGACTCCTGTTTGTCTCTGTAACACTGAGACTAACCATTTACTTTAAAGGGAAAACCTCGGTATCGGTGTGTGGAGAAAAGTTAATATCATTAATAATGAGGAAGGGGGAAAAAAACTCGATAATATAGACATGAGATCCTACACAATAAAACCATCAGTGAGAATGTATCCATTTGTAAGTTTACAAATGTAACCAACTCCATTTGGTTACAACTCTCAGAGGTACATGTATCATTCTATTATAGTTGAAGGTCCTATAGTTGTAGTGGTATCAAATACTCACATAAACACACACATATAATAATATGAAAAATCTTACCTGGTTGTAATCAGAGTCTCTTGTTGTGTGTAGTGTCTGTGTGTAGTCCTGATCGGTATAGAAGGTACACGACGGTCACACAATGACTCATCCTACATGTTATAAAGGTTAAATAAAGTCCCTTCAGAAGCTTCTGTCGTTGCCACTTCACTGTGTGTTGTTGTTGTTGTTGTTGTTGTTGTTGTTGTTTGCAGTGTGTGTGTGGATCTCTTCAGAGTGTGTGTGTGTGTGTGTGTGTGTGTGATCAGTGTGAAGCAGCAGTTAGCAGTGAGCTAACATTAACAGTAACATTCACCTACTAGACTATTGTGTGTGTGTCCATGGATCAACAGGTAACACACTAACAGGGACTCAGTGCCATCTGCTGTTTGGAAACACACCCGGGATACTGCTGTTGCGCCCATGTTGGTGACCTATCGAATACTGTGACTCATTCAGTGGTGGAAAAAGTAAAAAAGATGTACTTATTATTTTCAAATAGAATAGGCACAAAATAGGACTAAAGTGTTTAATGTATGTTCTATAATATACTAATTTATATCCCCTTGCTAACTGGGTAGTGGAGTATAAGTAAAAGTTGGAATTACTCCAGTAAAGTAAAACACATCTCAAAATGTTGTTAAGTACAGTAAATGTACAAGTAAATGTACTTAAGTTACTTTACACCACTGGTTTACAGTCAAGTCATAGCCTAGAATAGATTATTTGTGGTGACAGTTGTTTCAATGATACATTTTGACTTTTTAAGTATTACAATCCAAAATGACCTTCTTATTTTTATATATTTATATGTTTCCTCGACTTCAGTGCAATGAAATATAACCATTATTTATGATAGTTTACTAGAGATTAATTTCAACACGACATAAATTGTGGTCGTTTTTTTTTTAAATCGAAAATACGATTCTCAGTTAAAGTTTAAACAAATGAGAAAGCATTATTTAGCGCTGAACGATACAGTCACAGTATTGTATATGTAACCGATGTTCGTGCGACAGTGCTGTGGTTGTGAACCGTTCAGAATCAGACGGAATGGTTTAACTTCCACACTGAACTACAGAACTACACGTAAACAAACTATTTAATGCGTTTCAAACTTTCAATCAACTTTTATCATTTATTATTTTGTATCGACTAAACTTTACGGCATTTCTAAGTGAGCACACGCGTCTCCATGACAACTGCAGTAATCTACGGGTGGGTGGATGGGTCAAACAGCGCCGCTTCGCGGGAGAACGTGCTTGGGTTGTACACGTGACGTCAGCAGCGAGTTCAAGTTGTTTATGTTTATTCTAGACGTTTGTAAACAACAATGTTCAGTAACTGGGGGGCGTGGCTCGGTATGGAACCTGAACACAGTGTACATAGTAGTGTTGTTGTTATTAATGAAGATATGAACTATAAACACAGTGTAAATAGTAGTCTTGTTGTTATTAATGAAGACATAAACTATAAACACAGTGTAAATAGTAATCTTGTTGTTATTAATGAAGATATAAATTATAAACACAGTGTAAATAGTAGTGTTTGTGTTATTAATGAAGATATAAACTATAAACACAGTGTAAATAGTAGTGTTGTTGATGTTATTAATGAAGATATAAATTATAAACACAGTGTAAATAGTAGTGTTTGTGTTATTAATGAAGATATAAACTATAAACACAGTGTAAATACTAGTGTTGTTGGTGTTATTAATGAAGATATTAACTATAAACACAGTATAAATTCAGTGTGTTTATAGTTTATAAACAAAATAAATGTTTCACCTCCTCATCTTCTACACAAAGCAAAGGGATTCAGTGGTAAGACATTCATCACATATTACACATGTCTAGCCTAGATAAAGACTCTCGTAGATGTATTTTATCGATTTTAAAAAATAATCTTTGTAGATCCGCTGTTTTTGAAATGCCCAAAATGCATGGCCACCAGTTTGAAGGTGGCTAACCACTTAAACCACAGCATCCTTCTTTTTTTGTACCCTTCCAGAGTTAAAACGGCAACCCATAGTTGTTTAGTGAATAAAACTAATTTAACCAACTATGTTAGTACAATATATACCCAATGATATAACACACACAACTGGGGTGATTGTATTTGGTCTACTAGATCCTGTGGTGGGGTAGGACACCTACTGGTCGACAAAAGGTATTGCATGAATTTCAAAGGGAAATGTCTCATTCTCTTTCCCAGCCAGCTCTCCTTTATAAAACTACAGACTTCGAATTGGGTTCGAATCACAGGTGGGACATGAAAATTACGCATTGCAGCCTTAAATCAACACCACAAGTTTTTCCTATGTAGTATAGGCAGAAACATCTTATATTTTACAGCACTTTATTCTAGTTTGACATTTTGCACTGTTCCCGAAATCTCGTCGATCTACAAGTTCACAATGTCTCCATGTGAGGCATTGTGAGCTTTTAGATTGACAATTTTTTGGCCATTGATATAGGTGTTTTCCGTAGGTCTACAGTGGTTTTGACTACAGTAATACTGTAAAAAAAAATTATAACACATTATCACAGTGGAACATTAATAATAATACTCAGGGTCCTGAGTTCAAATGCTTGTTTCGTGCATATAACAGTGTGCAATTCTTCATGCAAGGTGAAAGGAATTTGAAGAGGAAACATAACTCTTTGGTTTTAATCAATGTAATACTTTTGGACTTCCCTTTTATACAATAGGTGACTAATAACACTGATTTCTGGCAATTTACTTTTGGTCAGACGCCACATTCTAAACCCAGGACTAGTCAAACCAAAGTTATTAGTTGAGCATTTTCTTATTAGTTTTTGTTATTTTTCAATTTCAGTATTAGTTTTAATTTTGGGAAATATGTAGTTTAGTTTAATGAGTTAGTTTTTTATTGCAATATGGGTTCTTTATCAAAACAGATGAGAAAAGGGATTGTGGAATGAAAACACACGTAAAAATATATAATATATTCACAGTTTAAACTGGGACAGTTTAGATATTTTCATATTCACTCTAAATACTGTACTAGGCTTGTGTATGAAATAAATTTACAAAGATGAAAACTACGTCCATTTTCTATATGATTTTGGTTTGTTTTTATTTATATTTCAGTTAACCCTATTCTGGGGATAACATTCTGTGAAAATAGCTGAACTACAAGCTCTCCACATGAGGCATTGTGGTGAGCTTGTAGATCTGCAAACGTAGTAGGGGGGCCCCAGTCAACAAAGTTTGAAATTAGTTTTCACCTCTGGTTTTTGTTATTTCCTTAGTTTGAGTTTATAACTATAACCTTGGTTCAAACTAAAAACATAAATCCAGTTCAGATTGGAGTGGTATTGTGGTCATTTCAGAAGCATGCAGTTCAGTGAATACAGTGTACTACTCGTGTGTATTGGAATACAGAAGACTTAACCCTTCAATCCGGGAACGCATCTGTCATTTTAGATTTCTTTGGCTATGAGCTTGTAGATCTGCAATTTTTTGAATAGCCAAAGAAATCAAAAAATGACACAAGATGCTTTCCCGGTCTTAATGGGTTCAATTGACCTCTAGGGTGCATTTTGATCCTTAACCCGCTGATGTCGTATTGATGTTGATGTGGTGGTTAAAGTTAAAGGGGTGTACAGTAAGTGTCTTTTTAAAGCTCTATATCTGAATGGAATTGCTGTAGAATGTTTGTTCAGTTACAGGGGTCTCCCTGTCACTCCAGCTCTTTAGCCAACCTTAAATACATTATTTTCAGATCAGGATACCAGTTTGTTTTTTTCAATCAGGAGAAAGACCCCGACTCATTTCTTGGTTTCATCACAATTTCACATCCTATTTCCTGTACAAGTTCTTAATTCTGATTGGATAAAATTGGTATCCTGACCTGAGAATGTGCTTCATGTTTACCAAAGAGCTGGAGAGACAGGGAAGACCTGTCCCTGAACAAACACTTTATAGCGATGACTACTACTAGAATATAGGGCTATTTAACTCTTATTTTAAACAACAACAAAATAAATCTCAACTCCTTAAATGGAAGTTAAACAAGAACCCCTGGAGTTCTTCACTTTGTCTGATTGCACTGCACACATTCATCAAGTCCAAATACTGTCTGTATTTAATATATTTTAATAGTGCAGACTCATAGAATCATCTTCTCATTGTTCTTGTGTTCACTGTTCTTGTGTATTTGATTAATCTTGACTTGACTTGAGCAGCACCAGGGACGGTCTTGTACATTGGTATCAGCAGTTATTTCTTATCAGTTCAGTCAAACAGGGACAGTGTGTGACAGATAGTGACAGCTGGACTTCATTCACATTTACAATGAAGTCCATCGAGTCACAATGAAGCTACAGATCATTACAGCTCTTCTACATCATGACGTACAGCGATAGAGATCCAAAACTAAGGAAAACGTTGACTATGTACAGACTCAGTGAACACAGTCTTGCGATGGAGAAAGGCCGCCACAGGCAGACTTGGCTCCCAAGAGAAGACATCAGAGACACAGATTACAATCACCCAAGGAGAGTTTGAAAACATGACTATTGACCCAAAAAACTCCCATATCTGTTGGGTGAAGTACAACAATGTGCAAACACAGCAGCAAGATGTGTGAGCTGTGACAGGTGAAGGATGTCTAATGGAACACAACCACCTTAAAGACTACAAATCATTGTGTGTATCACTGTGTTGGTAGTGTTGGGCAACTTTGATGATGGAGAGGGCCACTATATTTCCACACTCACTCCAGAGGGCCACATTGCATATTGTTGCTGTCGGGCAGACACGTCTTAACTCCATATTTTAACTTTTTTTGTAAATTTATGCCGTACTTCGTCATTCTAGTATGTCACACAAAAGTAGCAAAAATAGCTGATCTACAAGCTCAAAACACGTCGCATGGCGACACGTTTTGAGCTTGCAGATCTGCTATTTTTGCTACTTTTGAATTGGAAACCTGAAAAGTAACATTTGTATTTAATTTCAAATGCATTTAGTTATACTTAAGTTAACTTTATGAACTAAAATACAAATACATTGGACATAAAAAAAAGTCGTTAAACTAATAATATAGACTGAAGTAATTAAAGCGGGTCATGTTTGCATGTGTGGAATTGTAACAGCTGAAATCAATAATATATCAGTATTCCGTTATTAACCTGCGGGTCGCATTAAGTGAAGGTGGGGGCCGCATGTGGCCCCCAGGCCGCCAGTTGCCCATGTATGGTGTAGACCAATGGTTCTCAACCATTTCTGGATCAGGGCCCATGCACTTAAATATCTTGAAAGTGTCCGCGGCCCACCTATCTGATCGAGCCGCCATGTTCAGCGGTCAGAAAGGGGAGCCGCATTTTTACACATGTTTATTTAATGATCATGAAATGTAATGTACTATCACAATGAAAAACACATAATGGTTTTAAAGGAAAAATACCATGACATATTACACTTTGCAATATCCTCACAGCCCACCAGGGGTTGAGAAGTGTTGGTGTGTAGTAGACTACATACAGGAACAGGCAGTGGTGGAAAGTAACTAAGTACATTTACTTAAGTACTGTACTTGAGTACAATTTGGAGGTATTTGTACTTTACTTGAGTATTTCCAATTTCCAATACTTTTACCTCTACTCCACTATCTCAGATCCGAATATTGTACTTTTACTCCACTACAAATTTATTTGAAAACTTTAGTTGCTAGTTACTTTGTAGATTTTGATAATTATTACAAAACATACAGTAACCACTTCAGTCCTATATACATTTCGGCCATTTGAAAATAGCGGATCTACAAGCTCACAATGGGCCGCAATGCGACGTATTGTGAGCTTGTAGATCTGCTATTTTCAAAATGTGTATAAATTTGAAAGCTTGAAATGGGACATTCATGCATAATGAGTACTTTTACTTTTGGCACTTTAAGTACATTTTGATGCCAATACTTGTTAACTTTTACTCAAGTACATTTTCAATTCCTGAATTTCACTTGTAACAGAGAGTATTTCTATATTGCAGTATTGATACTTTTACTTGAGTAAAACATGTAAAACATTTCCACCACTGGGAACAGGAAGGTATCTGGTGGAAGGGGAGTGATGATGATGATGATGATGATGATGATGAGCATCTGATCTGTTCTTTATGTCAGTCCAATCTCCTCCAGCACACTGCGGGGGGTCTCTGCGTCCTGCAGGGGGGGGGTAGAGAGCAACCAATCTCCAGTGAGGGAAAAGCAGCCACCAATCAATCATCACAGGATTTATACTTCTAGGACCAAAAGTAACGCTCTCCAAGCCAAGATACCAGATTTCCAACTAACACAACTGCCAAATATTTGTGTGATATGATTATTTTTATTTTTTACATTAACCACCTGAACCCTAGCGTCACTATTCTGAGGAGGACTTTAGCTTGTAGATCTGCTATTTTTGGCAAAGAGGTATAATGTGTGTAGAGGGAAAAAAGAGCAGACCAAGTATTAAAAAAAAGTTGAATCTGAAACACAATTTTATACAATATAGAGAGGGTCCCTGCTTCATCTCTCTCTCTCTCAGCTAGGGGGGTCCTTGGCCAGAAAAACGTTGAAGACCCCTGATTTAACTGGTTAAGATGGCAGCCTCTTGGTTTGTTCATGTCTGTCCCACAGTGTTCTCTGTCATATTGCATTAGAACGTTATATATTAACCTTCAGTCAAATCCTACTGACTGCATTCAGCTGAGTAATGACTTTCATATGACATTATAGAAGCCTATTTCTGTTTAAATATAAACAGGCCTCAAGTATAAGTGTAATTTTCGCAACTCCTTTTTTGTCAAACGTGACGAAAGGAATGTCATGAACTTGTTTTGTGAGGTCACGCAGTGACCTTGTGACCATTGACCTTTGACCTACTTCTAATCAGTGCATCTTGAGTCCCATTTTGTTTTACATTGGTGCAAAATACCCAGTGGTGTAAAGTAACTAAGTACATTTACTCAAGTACTGTACTTAAGTACAGTTTTGAGGTATTTGTACTTTACTTGAGTATTTCCGATGTTCAGTAGTTTTACTTCTCCACTACATCTCAGAGGCAAATATTATACTTTTACTCCACTACAAACTTTAGTTTCTAGTTACTTTGCAGATATAAATTATTATATTGTAAAACATACATTAACCACTTTAGCCCTATTTTATACCTAGGCTATTTGAAAATAGCCGATCTACAAGCTCACAACCCGTTGCGATGCGACACGTTGTGAGCTTGTAGATCTGCTGTTTTCAAACATTTTAGTACTTTTTACTTTTGGTACTTAAAATATATTTTGATGCAAATACTCTTGTACTTTTACTCAAGTACCATTTTGAACACAGGCCTTTTACTTGTAACAGAGTATTTCTACATTGCAGTATTGATACTTTTACTCAAGTAGACCACCACTGCAAATACCAAGCATTCACAAGATTGGGATTGTGATGAAGTTGGAATTGTGAGAATATTAGACTGGATCTAATAATAACGGCGTGGCTTCTCTGATGTCATGTGGTCAGAATCTATGACGTCAATCGTCTATGACATCACTCATCTCCATATTTGGACAAAGTTTCAGCCCATGGTCTTGACTTCCACTCGTTGCTGCCCGGCAGAAACCAGCTAACTCCAGCTTTTACATTTTTTTCCATAAATCAGGGCCATTGAACACCCTTTACCTCTGTGTGTTAGTAAAAAAAATATTGAACCAATGAAAAGCATTAAAAAGCGCTTCTGACAAAACCAGCTAACTCCATTGGATCCTCAAACTTTCTGCTAAACCAGCGAAGTCCACCGGAGTTATCTGGTTTAGCTGACTCCAGGCTTCACCCCCTTTTGACCTCCAACCTCATTGTGAGCTTGAAGGTCCATTCCAGCTGTTCAATTCAATGATAAACAAAACCTCCTAACATTTTGGAGTTAGCTGGTTTCGGCCGGACAGCAGAGATATAAAAAATAAAGTTCAAAAAAAATAAAACAAGACAGGATCTAATAACGGCATGTCTTCCATGTGGATCTGGAACGTCTTGTCCTGACACGAAAAAGACAAAGAACACACACACCTCATACCCTGCTGGGCTGGGTGCTGGATCAAAACTTCAAACAGTAGAATAATAAACAGAATACATTCCACAACATGGGAGCATAATACTCATACATGACTGACATCACAGATGGGCAGTGGTGGAAAAAGTACTAAATTGTCTAAGTAAAAGTATCAATAATGTAGAAGTACTGTTAGTAAAAGTTCGGAATTCAAAATTTACTTGAGTAAAAGTACAAAAGTATTGCTATCAAAATGGACTTAAAGTACCAAAAGTATAAAGTACTCATTATGCAGAAGGTCCCATTTCACAAGTTTTCTAATGTATAGAATCTTTTGAATAGTAGATCAACAAGCTCACAATGTGTCGCATTGCGACCCTTTGTGAGCTTGTAGATCGGCTATTTTCAAATGGCCGAAATGTATATGGGGCTGAAGTGGTTAATGTATGTTTTGTAATAATAATCAAAATCTACAAAGTAACTAGTAAGTTGTAACTTAAGTTTTGAGCTATTCACACAACTCTGACAGAGTACAAATGGAACCAAACAGACCCGTGTATACGCTCTGAGTTACAGATCTGTGAGGGTCCACTTGGAACCCCCTCAAGGAACCCTGAGGGTCCCTCGACCTCACTTTGAGAACCACTGATAGACATCACAATTCAAATCCTGATTATTTCACTTCAACCACATGAACGCTATTCTGGGACAAAGATTTGATGAAAATAGCCGATCTACAAGCTCACTGTGAGCTTATACTGTAGACCGGCTATTTTCCGCAAACAGGAGCGGGTCTAGTATAGAGCCCTGGGGGACTCCAGTCAATGCAGTATAAGGTTTAACCACATGAACCCTAGCGTTCCTTTTCTGGGCATGTCATATTAAGTGAACATTCGGTCATAATAGCAGATCTACAAGCTCACAACAGTTGTAGATCGATATAGTATATCAGTGGTTCCCAAACCTTCTAGCTCGAGACCCAAAAAGGGAATTTTGATGTCTCTCCGGGACACAAACAAGTGAAAATAACAGTTATACAAGCTCAAGCTTGTAGATCTGCTATTTTCACTATTTCTTAAGTTATTTTTCCTAATTTATGGAATTTCGTAGATCTAGATCTTTATATCTTTTGAAATGGGATATTTACTCGCAAGTCGCGACCCATAAAGAAGGGGGTCTGCGAACCACTGTTTTGGAACCACTGGTTCAATTAAGCTCTATGTGAATACATGTATAGTTTTATTGTCATGGATGGTCAAATGTTAAGTTGCAGAGCTGCCACTGCAAAGCCTCATATAGTTTGCTTGGTTTACACAGTATGTTGATTTTCTGTCAAATAAAATCATGAAAAGTAGCATTACTTACTTTGGCATCCTAAGAGAGGGTTCAGCACAAAGTAAAGAAAGGAGCCGTATCAGACCAAATGACATAAATGACCACTCATTCCCTCTACCTCTGTCATTCCTATGTGCTTTCATTTCAGTCAATAAAATAAAATAAAAACAATCTACAATATATGTAAGCTGAACCAACTCCCTGAAGCATTGTATGACAGAGTCACATGTTGAAAATAGCCAATCTACATGGCTCACAGCATGTCACGCTTTGTGAGCTTGTAGATCGGCTAATTTTAAGCACATAACTCTAGCATATATAGCAAGTGTTATTGAACCACACTGGGAATAGAACACAGTTCAGCTATTATCATTATTATTGAACT
Source organism: Gymnoscopelus braueri (assembly GCF_963280865.1). Classification (NCBI taxonomy): domain Eukaryota; kingdom Metazoa; phylum Chordata; class Actinopteri; order Myctophiformes; family Myctophidae; genus Gymnoscopelus; species Gymnoscopelus braueri. The sequence goes on from NC_137607.1 coordinate 13,975,060, forward strand.
TCATTTTACACATTTTGTTCGGCTCTTTAAAGAAGAGCAAAAAAAATAACGATCCATTCAGATGAATTAATACATTTTGTCTGGACAGTACAATCTAACCTTCATTTCAAAGGGAGCAAAGTGGGGGTTATTATAGCAAACACATATATTATCTACATTACATTGAGAGAGACTGTTTGTAGTCAACTGTTGAACAATTTAAACAATTTATTATCATCTTTGTCTGTATATTAAGACAGAGGTCCAGATAACCAACATATCTTCAAATCTACCATAAAGAATACTCAATAATTGTATTAGTCTAACATAGATTTGAACAATCACACACTATATAGAAAACACATAGTAAGTGCTCCAATGTTAATCATTTATTTTACTTAAATATATTCCAAGACCTACTTCTTTCAACTTCATTGTCATACACAAAGCTGTGAGTCATAGCTCTTGGTTAATCAGTGCAAATTGTACTTCAGTTACTTCGACATTAAACGCCACTTATACCTTCAAAGTCGACTTTTCTCTAAATAGGAGATCATATCTGTGACTATAAATTATTTAAAACGTTTAAATAAAACCAGCTCAACTTTCTACTGCAAATGATATGATTAAAATAATAGAGAACAGTTTTAGCCTATATTTTGGCCAATGCTTGTTATGGGCTTTCCTGTAAATAACAGGATTAATTCCTTGATATTGATAACAAGGATTGATTACAAATCTACATAATATGATCTGGAGTGAGAGCATATAAACAAAATCCATATATAAAAACCATATGGCATAAAGTAACAGGAGTATTCACTCAAAATTGCATTACATTTATGACCTTCCGTATGGCCTTTAACAAATCCAGTAAAGACAAATCCAACACAAGAAAACTATCAAATTTAAATCGCAAGGGAATGAACACTTCATGGCCATGAAAATTGCTAATACAAAGATTATGACTATAAATGTGGATCCTAATACTTTGTTTAAGCCACATGCTGAAGTTTAGGCTTCATGCACTTTATGTGGGACTGTTGTTTGATGGGCATCAAATGACACTCAAAGCATTGACATAAAAAAATAGCAGATATACAAGCACACGAGCGTGTAGATCTGCTATCTTTGAAAAACAGGTCACATGGATTGCAGAAGTTTGCACACTGCACCACCACATGGTGACAGACAGGGGGCAGACTTTCCCTATAGATCGTGAGTGGCTGTATCCCAGATGAATTGCATTGACTGTTAATTACCTTCTGAAACACAATTTTTCTTCTACATCAGTGGTTCTCAACAACATTTTGATTACAAAGACTCACAGCTCTGAGAGTGTACAAACGTGTACACTTTCAGAGTTACAGAGCAGTAAGGGTCCATTTGGAACCGCTCCTCAAGGAACCCTGAGGGTCCCTGGACTGGACACCACTTTGAGAAACCACTGCTCTATATACAGTATTGTTGTAGTTCTAGCACAGCTTTGAGGGATATAGGAATTGTATAAAACCTTGTATTATATATGAACTCCAATGGAGGGCCTACACTTACTGCCTTGGAGTCTTCACAGAGATACATTGACACAGGTGTGATGATGGCTGTGTAACAATATGATCGCCACATCAAATATCACAACACAACAAACGTCATCATGTCTCTTGGCACTGCCAGTTGGTTGCCACAATATGACTCACTTCAATATAAATTAACCCATTCAATCCGGGAACGCATCTGTCATTTTTTGATTTCTTTGGCTATTCAAAAATAGCAGATATACAAGCTCATAGCGCTGCACTCGGTGCCGCGCTATGAGCTTGTATATCTGCTATTTTTGAAAAATCGTGAACATTTGTGCATATCTTTGGATTGTATATTCTACAAATGTCTTCTAAATCCTAACCGTTTTTTGAAAACCCTTTCATTTCAAGGACCCCCACAATTATATGTATTTGGCCACGGAGCCCCATCTCAAAATATTTTGTTCCAGGGACCCCCCAGAAGCAAAGATTTGAGTTAAAATGTTCACTTTAAAAATATATATATATTCAAAGATTTGCAAAAATGTTCACGATTCCTCAAAAATAGCAGATCTACAAGTTCCGCACTATGAACTTGTATATCTGCTGTTTTTTAATAAGTATACATTATGGTTACAAAGCGGTTACACAGATGCGTTCCCGGTTTGAATGCATTAAGAAACAAAAACTACCAAAGTGTCATTGAGGCTTTCACAAATAAGCTACAGTTTGATGTAGTAAGTAACACTACTAACACTGGTGGTTAAAGAAGAAACAAACAGACCCGTCTAAACTTTCAAAACTCATTTCTAACATCGTGACAAACGATGCTGCATTGTGAGCTCAGGACATTGGAACCATATTGTTACACTCAACCCCCCCGAGCGATGGTCGTTGACGTGATGCGGGGGCGTTTTAGAAGGGTAGAATGAAAGGTGTGTGTGTGTGTGTGTGCCAGGCACTGAGGACGATGGACCAGCATGCAGGGTGTGGGTAGCAGCAGCGGTGGCGGCAGCAGCAGCAAACAGCAGCGCTGGGCGGACAGGCAGCGACAGCGGCGATGGCAGCAAACCCATCAGTACATCAGTACACAGGCACATTAAAATACTCGTGGCGGGGCTGAGGAGGAGGAGGAGGAAGAGGAGAGAGATTCACACAAGCTTTTTTTAAGAGGACAACGACACAGAAATCACAGCAAGACTTATGATGTACATACATCACACGGGACATGCAGGAGGAACACATGTAGAGCGAGCGGGGGGGGGGGGGGGAGATGCACAGCAAAAAAAAACACACACTTTCAACCTGGCCGTCGGCCAAAATGTTTGGAATGTTTTCAAAAAAGAAACAGCAAAAATAGCAAATCTACAATTTGTAGATCTATTTTCGCTATTCATCGAACGACAAATGGTATAGGGCTTAAAGGAGTAGTTCACCCCAAAAATGACTTATTTTCGATCAATTACACACCCCTTGAAGCATTGAATTCATGGATATGTTTTCGTTTTTGTCACATTCCTGTGCCAATCATTTTATGACCGGCGGAGTCAAAGAGTCTCCATTGAGTCTCCTACTAAACAATGACCCATCATCAAATTATTGGCTTAGGAATGCGACAAAAACTAAGAGATCTCCATGAATTCAAGGCTTCATGGGGTGACTAATTGATAGAAAATAAGTCGTGTTTTGGGTGAACTACTCCTTTAAGTGGTTATGGTGTTGCTCCAGGGCCAGGCTGAGTGAGACTGATCACTATGGAGACAGTGTGACTGCAACAGTGTTGCCTGGTCTATTTCACAACAGGTTAGACTACAGTGATCCATGCAGTGATACCGTACGTTATTCATGAGCGTTATTCCTAATCGAAGGCTCATGGCTTTAACCTGGATTGAGGATTACACCTACGGTATTACAGTGTGGTAAATGTAAACAACATTTGACATGTAAAAGGGATGACTGACAGACAGACAGACAGACATTTGCAACGCATACATGGATTACCACCTGGCTTAGAAACACGTAAAACCAATAGTAAAAAGACCAGGAACGAATGGCACACTATTTACACAATATCGTGATAATAAGTAGGGTTCTCGAGAGACACTAACAGAGTCAACACATTCTCACGCCCGTTGCGTCAAACTGTTTTTTTTGGGGGGGCCCAAATCTGGACCACCACGTTTGATACGCTGGGACTCTGATGTTGACGTAACACTGTCCTGTCGCGTCGCATGTTGACGAGGACGGATGGATGATTTGTGATCCCAAGCCTATCCTTCTGTATGCAACTGCAACAGCACCGCGTTGGCAGAAGCGGACATAGCACTAGTAGGCGTGTAATGATTCACTCAACTTACAATACGATTCCACTCACGATACTAGGTTCACGACACGATTTTTTAAAAACATACATTTATTTTCCAGACAAATGACCGAAAAATCTTCTCTTTTTTTTTCTCTCTCTTACAGAAATTCATGACCTTTTTTTTTTTTTACACAATACTGTGTTTTCTCTTATCCTCTTTTCAATACAGTAGCAATTTAGCAAATAACTGAAAACTATTTTTTTTTGTCAATTCTCAATTTTTTCTCCTCTCTTTTTTATGCGCCCTCTGCTGTTTGCATCGTGAATTAAAAAAAAAACGGTTTAAATTGTCACCAGTTTGAATCGATTTGAATCGATTTACGATAAATCGTCACATGCCTACATAGCACCACTCGGCACAGCCGCTTGCTTGACTAGTACCTCCCTCGGCCGATGCCTCGCGGGGATTACGCCAACTTCTGATGGTGCACCTGCCTTTTTTTACATGCGTTTTAGCAGAGGTGGCAACCTATTACTAGCTGGGAGTGGGACTGAGAACGGCACTTCAGCATTCCAGTGGGCAGAACTACATCGGGGGAACGCTGAAAAGCGACGTGATAAACAGGGGGAGCATCAAACAGGTCAGTGGCGTACCCACTGTAGAGGCAGGGCAGGCGACCCTGCCCAACTAAGATCCCGCCTCCCCTAGAAAACCGAAAGAACCCGAAAAGGTGTCATTGTGTGCTTAATGTTCTCAAAGTCACGCATCCAGATTGGACCTTCCGTTCCAGAGATAATGGCCAAAACATCTTGAAAACGGACACTTTAGCCGGTTTTCGATCGCCGATTTCATTTAAATGTCTTTTTTGGGGGTAATAGAGGGGGGGGGGGGTGGGGGTGTGCAAAAAAAAATCTCGCCTGCCATAAATGTAATTCCTGGGGACGCCACTGAAACAGGTGACGCAAAGGCTGATTTTTTGCCCCCGACACATCACTGTAGTACAACCTGATAGTGAGAATGTGTTGACAGAGTAGACAAGGCACATTAAGGAAACAAGACTTCAGACTAAAATCTGTCTAGAGGGGGCGCTATTAGTGGGCCTGAACCCAGACTATAGAGACATATTCAGTATTCACCTCAAGTAGGGCTAATTCTGGAAAAGACCAGAGGATTCGGAGCCTGAGGCCATATTTGGGACCAGCACACCTGTGAGGCAAATGTAATTTTTTTAATGAGGACAGAAATGCGCTGCTCTTACCGCTCAACTCAAGAACTGTTAATGAACCTATACAGCTCCTACACATTTTTACAAAGGATCTAGAGATGAACTAAAGAGACCTAGAATTAATATATAGGACACCACCACAATTTAAAAGTCCTCCATACCCCCATCAATCACCCAAACTACTGCACATACTGCAGAGGCTGTGAGGAGAATCTGCTGATTGTGCCGTTATTCAAACAGGAGACGTGTTTGCTTTGCTTATCCCATTAACAACGGGAAAGCGTCTGCCATTTTCAATTGAACCATTATCTTATACTTTGGCTATTAGAAAATAGCAGATATACGAGCTCATAGCGCAGCACCGAGTGCCGCACTATGAGCTTGTAGATCTGCTGTTTTTTTTTTTTAAATCATGAAAATGTGTGCAAATCTTTGAATATATATATTTTTAAGCAAACATTTGTAACTCAAATCTTTGAAAAAAAAACAATGTTGCTATAATCAGTGGTTCTAAAACTGTTTCATGTCAAGGACCTCCCAAAATTATATGTATTTGGCCATGGACCCCCATTTCAAAATATGTTGTTCCAGGGACCCCCCAGAAGCAAAGATTTGAGTAAAAGAAATTGCATTAAAAATATATATATATTCAAAGATTTGCACAAATTTTCACGATTTTTCAAAAATAGCAGATCTACAAGCTCATAGCGCGGCACTCGGTGCCAGGCTATGAGCTTGGAGATCTGCTATTTTTGAATAGCTAAAGTATAAAATAATGGTTAAAGTGGTTACACAGATGCGTTCCTGGTCTCAATGGGTTATGCTAAAATAACACGCCAGCTCCTGAGAAATGTTTCATTAAAGGCTTATTAAAATAGTTCCATCCAAATCCCCCGTGGCATGTCTTCCTCCCATGTAATTATTGCTCCAGGCACTATTAATGCCTTAAAGCCCCCGAGCTCTAAATCGGGAGGCACCCCTTGGTTCCAACCATGGATTTATGCTTTGCGATAACATTCCTTTGTGTCCACCAGTGGTGGAAAAAGTACTCAAATGTTTTTACTTAAGGAAAAGTATCAATACTGCAATGTAGAAAGTAAAAGTCCGGAATACTAAATTTACTTGAGTATAAGTACAAGATGCATTGGTATCAAAATGTACTTAAAGTACCAAAAGTAGAAAGTACTCATTAAATGTCCCATTTCACAAGCTGTCAAATGTAAAAAAAGAAATATATATATATATTTTGAAAAAAGCAGATCTACAAGTTCGGCTTGTAGATCTGCTATTTTCAAAAGGCCGAAATGTGTATAGGGCTGAAGTGGGTAATGCATGTTTTGTAATAGTAATGCAAATCTACAAAGTAACTAGTATTGTAGTGGAGTAAAAAGTACAATATTTGCCTCTGATAAGTAGTGGAGTAGAAGTAAAAGTATTGAAAATTGGAAATACTCAAGTAAAAAATACAATTTTTTTTTTTTACAAAAGTACAGTACTTGAGTACATGTACTTCATTACTTTCCACCACTGGTGTCCGCTGACTACATACAGTACAGTTACCGTTTTAAATACATTTCACCATTATTCACAGTTAAGTGGTTAATGAATCAATTTAAAAACTATAATTTTAGTAATAAATCATTGAGGGGTTAGTGGTGTGGGGGTGTGGTACCACTGTGATGACCAGAAAAGTGCTCAGCTTGATTTATACCTAAGTTGTGCGAGGGGTGTCGAGCACCGAAAATAGCCGATCTCCAAGCTCACAGCGTGTCACGCAGCGAAGCGTCGTGAGCTTATAGATCGTCTATTTCCGGTGTGTGTGACACCCTCGTGCAACGAGGTCTAAACCAGGCTTTGAGCTAATCTGATACATGGGACACTGAATACCACTGTAGAAATGACACACTGAGTGCAACAAAAACATTTGGGTTCATTTGAAAGCATAATTAACTCTAAAAACATGTCATACCAAAAAGATGGAAAGTAATCAGCTCCAATCAAAAACAGTTAAAAGGAAAATCTTGTTGGTTAGAGAGACTTGTTAACTGGTGTTAAAACTAGCGGTTTGCATACAGTAAGTGTGCTATACAGTGTTAACTCATTCAGTGCCACATGACGTCTAAGACGTCCGTTTTTATCGCCATTGTTAAGCCCTGAGCGCCACGTGACGTCTAAGACGTTTTTTTTTTTGGAAAAGAAAATTCTGAACCCAAGATATCATGATTTGAAAATGTGCTGCTTCATTCACTTCTTGTTTAACTTCTTACTGAAAAAGGCTGTATCTCGGCTCCTGAGCACTTTTTTTTCCAGTACAGTACTCGTACATTCTTAGTTTAAAAATAACACTGAGGATTTTGCTGAGCAGTTTTTTGTGTTTTTGCTCCCGTACCGCGCTACAAAAGTCATCAACGTAACCATTTCATTCAATGCGGTTGGTGAAACAATGACACATTTCAAAGGGACAGAGCAGTGCTCACTCAGGCAGCATAAAACAGCAAAAGTATATTTTTTTACAAATGACACCAGTTTGTGTCAGTTGAAATATTATATTCACAACGTTCTAAACTCTCCTAACAGGACTTCCACCAAATTGTCAAGCGTGTGATTATGCTACGAGTGTGTGTGTGTGTGTGTGTGTGTGTGTGTGTGTGTGTGTGTGTGTGTGTGTGTGTTAGAACCCAACCGATGCCATATTTTTTTCCGATTTTCCGATTTTGGTGAGTCCTAACCAACTGATTACAGATGTTTTGATATGTTGTTGTATTAACCACTTAGGCCAGTCCTATAAGCTCACAACACGCTGCATTGTGTGCCTATAATGACATGATGCCCAAAACAGGGACGCCAGGTTGAAAGTGGTTAAGAAGAATGGGGACACATTAGCTGCATAATTGACTGATCAAATAATGGCGGATACATCGTTGGGGCTCTAGTGCATTGGTTCTCAAAGTGGGGTCCTTGGGAGGGTTCCAGGGGGTCCCCAACAAAAGTAGTTAACACAGCATCACACTTTATCCATTTATATGTTGGCTATTCAAAAATAGCATATCTACAAGCTTGTATATATGGTATTTTTTTTAAATGTCTGAAAAATATCGAAAACATTTTTTAATAATTTTGAAATTGTTTTACAATTTGTCCCTGGCACAAAACATTTTCAGATGGGGGTCCGTGGCCAAATACATATGAATTTGGGGGTCCTTGACTTGAAAAGGTTTGAGAACCACTGCTCTAATGGAGTGTTTGTTCAGACATGCAGGGATGATGTGTGTTTATGATGTGTGTTTTGTGAAGGAGACGGACAAATCGAACGTCGATGCAACCACCTGCATGCAGGTTAAAAGCACACGGCACTCAGTGAAGAAACCCATGCTGTCTGACTGCGTTAGTCTAGTATTTACCTAAGTTGCCTGGCAGGGGGTCATGATGGACTCTATACCGGCCCTCTACAAGAGCTCCTCATTGGGCAAACCTCCCCAGTCTTCACTCTGGCTCTACAAATAACACAATTGAGCCAGACAGTCAGACAGACAACTCCATTTATACTTCGTCACGCGATGCCGTCGTCGCGCGTCAAAAATCACTCGATCTACACACAGCAAAATAATGGTTCTTAAATGGTTCTTTAAAAGGCTTTATGGTTCCACAAATAACCATCAAACACTAAAGAAGTATTTGATCCAGTGAATGGTTCTTCATGTTCCTCATAGAGTTCTAGAGAACCTTTTTTGGGTCAAAGTTCTTTGAGGAACCTTTGAACTCTTAAACAATGTCTTAATAGGCAGACATTCATCAAAAATAGCAGATCTACAAGCTCACAATGGGGTTTAAGGGGTTTGGGTTCTTTATAGAACCATTCAAATAAATGGTCTGAAAGGTTCTTTCTGGAACCAAAAATGGTTCTTCTATGGGATCACTCTGAAGAACCAGTTTTGGTTCCAGGTGGCACCATTATTTTTCTGTGTGTACAAAGCTGTGAAGGCTACGATTTGCACGACAAGGTGGTGCGACGTCGTATAAATCAAGCATTAGCCAAAATCTTGATGCATTGTTGCCATTGAGTGTCACCGTCGCACGACAGCTTGGAAAATAAGGTTAAGGAAGGATAAGGACTTCTTCTCTTCAGGGGTTGCGTGGCCTTAAGTTGACATGAGTTTTATGACTTCCAAACTATAATAAAAAAACAACGGCACAAAAGAAAACTAATCACAAAAGATAGTATTTGTAGGCTACTGTAAATTTAGGTAAAAGAGTTTCAAGTTACACAGTTGTAGGTAAATAAATGTATTTTAGTACCTCAGTGAGACTAGCTAATGGACTCCTCTTAGTGTGAATGGATGCTGGATCAATAGGCTGTTTCACACACAATATCCTCCAGCACTGTGAACCTGACTGGACTGCAAACACTGCAGTGCTACAGCATTTTCTGCTTTGATCATTCCCAGAACCTTTATACAGTATATACAGATTTTGACATAGTTTGGGTTACTTTGTCCTACCGTTGGGACGTGAGGGCTTCAAAATTGGCTATTTTTGGTGGAGAGGGGGAAAAAAGTAGGGGACCGTGGCATGACTTAACCATAAAATCAAATCCAGATCCACATATAAAATTGTGCATTTATATAGCTTAATGCAAAGCGCTTTACAGTGTGCATTAAATTAACCCATTCACACACCGATGGCAGAGGAAACTATGCAAGGCACCAACCTGCTCATGAGGAGCAGTTAGGGGATCAGCTCAAGAACGCTTTACAGTAACACAGGGGGAGCCTGGGATCAAACTGGGAACCTTCCAATTCTCAACTGGCTGCACTACCTCCTGAGCCACTGCCGCCCCATATGGATCATTACGGGATTTTTTTTAGCGTGGATTTATTTTTGCAAGCATTATGTTGATCATTGTTCAGTTTACTGTCAAAATATCTGTCAGTTACTGACTTGATTAAAACCCACTACATATTGTAGTGGACCACATTAATTTCTCATTGAATCTAATGGTAAATTTAGTTTATAAAGAGCCCTCCATTAAAAGTAACTATCTATATTTAAATGACCTCTGCCAAGCTGGTCTTTTTAAGTTAAGTTTTCTGCCCGAGTGATTAAATTAAAAACGTTTGTGAATCACTGTTTACTGTGATGGTACATACAGTACCTCTATTTTTGAGGCACCGTGTTCTAAAGCAAGTCAAACAGCTTCAGCTCTGAAAGCTAATTAGTTTGAACAGAAAGAGGTTTTTGTCAGGATGATAATTAGACTGAACACGGTCGATGCTGCATGTTAAGCAGAGCAGCACTCATCCAGGCCAGAAAGACAACAATGACTCATTGTTGTGTGTGTGGAGCATCAGCACCGTCTCCCCTTACATGAACCATCTCCCCAAATAATCCCCACAAAATTCCAAGGAATGTACAAAACACCAGCGATCCAATGTGTCTGATGCAAGCACTTCACCAAACATTGTAGATTTTGCACGGGTCGCAATACATATCCGTTTTCTTTTCTTCTCAAAGACACGTTGAAACAGATTTTTTTGTTTCTATGTTTCAAAGAGTTTGAAAAGTTTGAAAACATCCGATCTACAAGGTTGTAAATTGGCTATTTTCCCTATTCTTTTTTTTAAAAAGGGCATAAGAGATGAATTCATAATGATTTTTTTTTTAATTTGGGTCCCGGGGGGACACCAGATTTCTCTTTAGGTCTTGAGCTGACTGTATAGCACAAATTCAATCGTTATTTGTGAAAGTAATGTGACTTCCTTGAAACTTTCAGTGACAATGACAGAGACACTGTTTGTGGTTTTATTATGTTCTCAATGAGAGAGTGAAATAAATAAATGTCACTTATTTATGGATGTATATACCACTGAACTGGCATAGGGCATTGTAATGTCACACTCAAATTGATGTGCTTACTCTCCTTCAAGCTTTTCAGGAAGCTGACATTTAAGCCTCAGCTGTTACCTGCTGTGTCCACAGATGCTAAGTATGTTATTATGCTAAGTTTGATCTTTAACAGTAAAATGTTTTCTCTGCACTCTTCTTATGTGACCATTTACCATGCTGCTTGTTAACAAGGGTTCATGACATTTACTCTGATCGTGCACTTGTAAGTCACTCTGGATAGAGCTTTTCATTGCTTATTAATAACTCTCTAAACCCTGTGAATTATTATTACAATGCATTCAATAATAATAAGTGTCATCAATGTATCCATGGATTCTGCACAAGATAATCTGTCCATAAATACGGTACATGAAAAGACCATAAAATAGATAATAGAAATAAAAAAGACTGTACAGTACATATGGCTGAGAACAGGCGGCGACATTTCTAATATTTATCGTGATACGGAGGTGTGGCTTCTCAGATTCTTAGCATTCATTGTCATTTGACCATCTAGACAGCGGGGGTGTTAATTATAGGCAGTTGACTAATGTTTACTAACGGGCCAATACATACAGGATATTGAAGATAAATGAGTGGATAATAATGCTCTGTAGTTACTAGTTTCACACCGCTAAACATCATTTCTGCTTGTGGCATAAAATATTCATATTAAGAAATGCTGATTGCTCAAGTTATTGGTTAGTGTTTACATTACATTACATCTATATTATGATTTATGACATTACTACTAGTAGAGACACAGATTAAGGGCTGAGGTTATCATTAGCAGGGGAAGGGGGGGTGGGGTGGCAACACACCAGTAACTACGGCAGTGGTTCTCAAAGTGACCCTCAGGGTTTCTTGAGGTGGGTTCCAAATGGACCCTTACAGGTCTGTAACTCTGAGAGTTACAATATTGTTGTTGCTGTTGAGTTGCCCCCCCCCCCCACCCAGAGTTGTAGTGGTGAGTCTACTTCTAAAGGCTATTTTATATACTTCCATCCACACTTTGTCCGTACACTGCAAAATCCTGTGTGTTTATTTAACTCTGAGAGCGTGCACATGGAACCAAATGGACCCTTATGGGTGTATTTGGCTTAGGGGCTGCAAGTATCGATTACCTTAGTGATTATTCTATTGATTACTTGATCGAGAAGCATTATTCCATTATTTATATATATATATATATCAACTAATCAATGCGAAAAGATCTAATAACTTTGTCGTCCAACAGTGTAGTGCAAAACAAAATAACTTAATGAAAATGAAAATAACTGATCAAACTCAACACAAGCTCACAACTTAAAACAACTTATTTTCAATTTTTGTAAATAATTGTATTCAAATAGTTTTTTTTCCTCCCCTTCGATTTAATCAATTATTTTGATTATCTGGTGCACCCTTAATTTAGTTCCATGTATGGACTCTCTGAGAGTGAACACTGAGGACTTTACTAGCGTACGAGGCAGTCGTTGGACGAGGTATATGAACATAATATAGCCTCTAGACTACGCTATAAGCTAGTACTATACGGTTAGAGTAACGCGGCTCTCCAACAAACTGTACCTGGGAACAGTCGCATCTGAAAGTCTATATTCTGTAAAATCACAAGAGAAATGTGAAGGTGAAGCACAGAGGAACATGTCAGCTGCAAATCAACACAAAGATCAGGTCAAGCTAAACGGACAAGGGGGGACCAGTGGCGGAAAGTAACATGTACTCAAGTACTGTACTTTTGAGGTATTTGTACTTTACTTGAGTATATCTCCAATTTTCAATACTTTTACTTCTACTCCACTACATCTCAGAGGCAAATATTATACTTTTACTCCACTACGTTACTAGTTAGTTTGTAGATTTAGATTATTATTACAAAACATACATTAACCACTTCAGCCCAAATATACATTTCAGCCATTTGAAAATAGCCGATCTATATCTGCAAGTAAAGAATGTAAGTACTTTTTCCACCACTGGGGGGGACAAGAAGGGAGGGGGAGTGGGAGGGGCTGTCTATGTCACCAAAAAAAACAAAAAAACTAAACAGGAAGTGGCATTTGATGACATTTGAAAATGCAGCAGCAGGGCGCACAACAGACACACTGGCCGTGTGTGAAAGCCGCTGCAATGCAATCAACAAGCTGCTACTGTAACTGTACATCCATGCATTTCACACAGAGAACATACTGAATATATACATGTGTGATTGATGTGGTGTGAAAGGATGATGATGATAATGATGACACACATGGAGGTTGGGATGTGTCTACATTATTCTTCTATAGCCAGGATCTTTCTGGATTCATACATTGGACACTATATGTATGTCCTTGTTCAGACTGTCAAATAAGATTTTTTTGTAATGATTTTTTTTTGCTTTAAAACTATTTTACCAACTTGGTTAAGTCATTAACTCTTTAAGACCGGGAAAGCATACTGTGTCATTTTCTGTGTAATTTTTTGGCTCTAACCATTATTTTATACTTTGGCTATTCAAAAATAGCAGATACACAAGATGTTGTAGATCTGCAACAAAAAAAAATATCGTGAAATACGTGTAAAACTATGAATATATATATTTCTTTAAAGCGAACATTTGCAACTCAAATCTTTGCTTGGATGCAAATATTTTGTTCCAGGGGATCCCTGGAACAAAATATTTTATATCAGTGGTTCTAAAACTTTTACATGTCAAGGACCTCCCAAAATGATATGCATTTGGCCGCGGACCCCCCCATCTCTAAATATTGTGTTCCAGGGACCCCCCCAGAAGCAAAGATAAAGTTAAAATGTTGTTTCAAAAAAAAAATGTATTCAAAGATTTGCACAAATGTTCAAGATTTTTCAAAATTAGCAGATCTACAAGCTTCTGCTACATCTGCTATTTTTGAATAGCCAAAGTATAAAATAATGGTAATAGCTAAAATCTAAAATGACACAGATGTGTTCCCGGATTGAATGGGTTAAAATAGATTGGAGCATGTTGAGTGTGTGGGTTCTATTTCTCTTCATGATCACATCTCATCTTAACCCATCACCCTGACAAGTGATGTGGTAGTGCTGTCTAATGATCCATTATCAGTTGTCAAATAGACAGGTAGAGCCTTTTTGAAGCAATTACTTCCAATTACTGTAATTACTCTGCTTGAGCAAATTGAGCATGGCGCTGCATCGAGGGCCATTTCTGATGCACTTCAACTCATACTTGAGTACAAGTATTTTGATCTTCTTTGTACTTTAGTAACCTATTACCTTAATTTTAGACTTACAGAGTGCCAAGTGCCACACGATCTGAAAATGTAGTCAGTCAGTTATTCTGAACTTCACTTAGCATAATAACTAATACATATAGTATTATTAACATATAGATAATATCGTATCATGATGATGATATACTTACAAGATTTTTCAAATATAGCTAAATTAGTAGATCTATAATACACAATGTGTCACATTGCGACATGTTGAGAGCTTGTAGATCGGCGCCGTAATCGGCGCTATTTTTAAAAGGTTTCTGATAACTTGGTGCTGTATATACTTTTTTTCCTTGCCCTGTAATCTGTTTTTAACTGCTGTACTGTCTTTGGTGCCTGAATTTCCCAAGCGGCATCAATAAAAGATCTTATCTTACTTAAAATAAAAAAAGAATAAAAAATAGTTTTCTGTCATTTGCTACTGTATTGATATTGTCGTTTGTCTGGAAAATAATTTTGTGTTTAAAAAAATAGTGAAAAATCGTATCGTGAACCTAGTATCGTGATTCAAATCGTATTGTGAGTTGAGTGAATCGTTACACGCCTAACAGAATGCCCAGCCCTACCTCTATGTCCGTACCAAAGTTTTGATGAAGTCAAATTTGACGTTCATCTCGTTGCGTCAGAAGAACCATCTACACAATAACGTCAGCTAATGAAAGGTTTGTTAATGAGGTGGGGGGATGGGGGGGGGTAAAGAACAAGAGAGCATACAGATGTATAGAAATGTATAAAATGACATCTGGCGTTAACCACCGCCGACTACTAAACGGCACTGTTTGATGTTCATGCCGCTGTTTGGGGGGGAAACAGCTTTCCACGTCTCTTAATCCATTAAGAACGGGAACGCATCGGTGTCATTTTTTTATTTCTTTGGCTATTTAAAAATAGCAGATATATAGCGCGACACTCGGTGCCCCACTATGAGCTTGCCGCACTATGAGTACGGTATATCTGCTGTTTTTTTAAAAAATCGTGGAAAATGTGTGCAAATCTTTGAATATATATGCATATGTTTAAAAGCGAAACATTTTTACTCCGATCTGTGCTTCTGGGGGGTCCCTGGAACAACATATTTTGAGATGGGGGTCCACGGCCAAAAATATATCATTTTGGGGGTCCTTGACATGAAAAAGTTTGAGAACCACTGATATTATAGCAACATAAGTTTTTTCAAAAAACTGTTAGGATTTAGAAGACCCCCCAGAAGCAAAGATTTTAGTTAACTTTTCGCTTTTGAAATATATATAAATATATATAAAAATTAGCGATTTTCCCAAAAAATAGCAGATCTACATCTGCTATTTTTGAATAGCAAAATAAATCTAAAAATGACACAGATGTGTTCTCGGTTTAAATGGGTTAAGCCCAATTTAAACTTTTGTTGCGCACCAGGAAATAGCCGATCTACAAGGGAGATTGTAGATCTGCTATTTTGGTTAGTGGAGAGGCTTACCTCCTGCAGCAGGTCGGCCTGCTCTATGGCCTTCAGGACGTTCTTCTTGGACGTCTCCTGGGCCTCACCGCCCAGCAGGAACTCATCCAGGATGAAGTAAGCTTTCTCAAAGTTGAATATAATGTCCAGCTCACACACCTGTTTAAACAAGAGAACCAACAGTACCTTTTAAGGAAGGAGCACGGCCTTATAAGTGTACTTTTGTTGTATATTTATATTGTATGATGAGCAGCAAGTTTTGTTGAACTTTGGCAGTGGTGTAAAAAGTACTAACATTTTGTACTTAAGTAAAAGTATCAATACTGCAATTTAGAAATACTCTGTTACAAGAAAAAGTCCGGAATTAAAAATTTAGTAAAAGTACAAAAGTAAAGGCATGTCCCATTTCAAGTTTTCAAATGTATAAAAGAAATCTTTTGGAAATAGCAGATCTACAAGCTCACAATGCGTCGCATCGCGACGCATTGTGAGCTTATAGATCTACTTGAGTGATCTACTTGAGTAAATGTACTTAGTTACTTTACACCACTGAGTGTGAGTAACTGGAATTAACTACTTTCGGTTCCTCAATCACAGAGCACGGAAGCAACAGATAAAGATGATGCTCCATATCTAGACAGGTAGCAATATGATCCAAGGTTCTACCAATGTTCAACATGGCTTGAATGAAAGCGTAAACTAAATGGAGTGTGGAGGATGTGAAACGCACGCTGCCAAAGTATTTATCTAGCAGCTCCACGTATCTGTGGATAATCTCCAAGGTAATGAGCTCATTGTCCTGGTCTTCAATGGCACAGCAGAAATACAGGCTGGCATATCTGGAAAAAACAACAACATCCACAATCAGAATCAACTTTGTTGTTACATCACAGGATCACAGGAGTAAAACAGTGGGTGAAATTCGTTTTTTGTGCAAGCAACATTGCAGTTACAGGAAGAGTTAGAAAAGGGAAGAGAAAATAGAGAACACAGACACAGCAAATGAAAAAACATGAAGGTGCGGTCGAATCAAATTACTACTACACTTACAAAGTCCAGTATAGATAAGGTGCATGGTCAAGAAAGTAGCAATGGATAGATGACACTATGGAAGGTAGAAATGCTTCTTGTGCATGGTGGAAAACATATAATTATCCTGCATTCAAAAAAAAGGCTGCAGGTATATAAAAACGGAGTAGTATCATGCATGCTCATGGTTAAAGTGATTAGTGGTTAAATAAATTAAAAACAGAGCATCAGTGTTGATTTCCTCGACTAAAACTATGACAAAAAATGTTGGTCAACTACCTTTTTTCACTGACAAAAACTAAATAAAAACTAAGCTACTGTATGATGACTAAAGCTAAGACTAAATATATTGACAATTCCGTGAACAAATAAAAACTAGACTAAAATGTTAGTGAGGTCGAGTGGAATCCAGTGGGTCGAGTGGTCCAGTAGAACTAAAAGACAAGTCATTTTATGTTTGGTTGCGCTCGGGTGTCGCGCTGTGAAAATAGCAGATCTACAAGCTCACAACAAGCTATTTTCAGCATGCAACCAATTACGACGCCATCAAGGCACTGCCAAAATACGTTTTAGTCGACTAAATAAACTGTCGATTTAGTCGACTATAATCTTATGATATTTAGTCGACTAAATCTAGACAAAAACTAAAACATTTCAGATGACAAAAATATGACTAAAACTAAATGGAATTTTATTAAAAAGACTATGACTAAAACTAAATCAAAATTTGCTGTCAGAATCAACATTTTAGACTAGAGCATCATCAGGTATAAAAACAACTAAAGTAGCAGCAGGAATAAGATCATGGTTTCATGTGTGACATCATGGTTAAACAAAAGTTGTAATATAGCACTGTGTATTGAGTCACCATCTCTTGTGCATGATACCAACTACTGTGTTCAATGAATTGATATAGTACAGTGTATGTTCAGTGTACATAACAAGCCACACTATTTCAGCTGGAGGGGTGTAGAATCCAAATCTACTCCAACTGTACCATCAATGCGACAAAGAGGATGGAGATAGATATAGCGCTGAGTCTATGCCGTTTTACCACTTAAAGGGATACTTCACTTTCACATAAAATAAACATTTAAAAAATATATTAAAAATAAATGAAAAAAGTAATGGAAAATTCATGGCCCCCTCACGCATTAGAGTGTCCTACTAATGTGTGAGGGGGCCTTTATTTTGCCATAACTTCTTTCATTTTTTTTTATATATTTTTTTAATGTTTATTTTATGTGAAAGTGAAGTATCCCTTTAAGAGTACTGGAGAGCCTCGAGCGATAGACAGGCTTGCATCTCAACTCAGTTCAAAAAGTGCTGAGAAAAGGGGATTTCTGGTCAATTGAGAGAGTAACTGTTCACCCAGCGTTACAACGTATTGTTTTAGTGGGGCTGAAACAGGATGCAGACGGCCGGTCTCCATGGGTCCAGCCTCACTCTGCCCCCTGATCCTTTATCCATAGTAATCCCTCAGGCTTTCGTTCAGCAGCATGTGACGATTGGCTAATCATGGGAGTAGGTTGACCCTTCAGAACGCACCAAGCAGCGTGTTGAGGGCAGGCTTGGTGTGGACGACACATTCAATGAGGTCAAGACTTAAAAAGCTCTGTCTATTGTACCCTTAAAGGGATAGTTCACCCCCAAATTTTTCAGTCACCCCATGGAGACTTGAATTCATGGATATTTTTTAGTTTTTGTCGCATTCCTAAGCCAATAATTTGATTACCGGCAGCGGTTCCGGTAGGAGACACAAAGAGTCTCCTTTGTGTCGGAACCGCTGCCTACCGGTCCGCTGGTCATCAAATTATTGGCTTAGGAATGCAAGAAAAACAAAATAATATCCATGAATTCAAGTCTCAATTTGGGTTAACTATCCTTTTAACTAATGCAGCGGAGAATGTCATATTTTACTTAGTGTATTTCTGTCACAGGGAAGGCTAGATTGTCAAAAGGGTAGAGATATGGCCCTAAAGACTTCAACAAACTAACTTGTTTCAAAAGATTATGGTGAAATTAAAGGGTTATATTCAATCTAGAGTTTACACGAGATGTGCATGTAAAAGAAAGCATACCTTATGTCACGGGTACTGTGTCCAGCAAGTAATGTTGGCTATTAATAGTGAGCTGTGGCCAAATGCCTGCATGTATGAAACAATAGGGAGTCAGCAGTTCTTATAAAATGACCATGGGGACAAACTACCAGGGTCTGTAATATAGGCAGCCAGCAGTTTAGGAGTGCTAATATAAATAATGTGAAATAAGGGCACAAAGCAATGAGGCCATTTGAGTTCATGTTCACTTTGAGCAACAGGTCAATCTTCATACTAAATGGTTAACAGATGGACTAGCCACAAGTTACAATACAACTATCCCAGTTCCAAGCCAGGTTTTCATGCTGAAAAGCCACCTGTAAGCAAAGCTGGTGATTTGGGTCCAGAAAATGATTTCACAGTTTCCCTCAGAAATATGAATATCAAGGAGGTTTAGATGGACTGAACAGGAACATTTGGAAGGATTTAGTCCAACAACCAGTGTCAGGCCATCTGCTTCTTAACCAATTAAGACGGGGAAATTTTAGATTTTAACCACTTATTATATTATACCATTATCTTATACTTTGGCTATTTTTGAAAAATCATGAACATTTGAATATATATATTTTTAAAGCTACATTTGTACCTCAAATCTTTGCTTCTGGGAACAAATGTCTTCTAAATCCCAACATTTTTTTGAAAAAACGTTTGTTGCTATAATCAGTGGTTCTCAAACTTTTTTCATGTCAAGGACCCCCAAAATGATATGTATTTGGCCGCGGACCCCCATCTCAAAATATGTTGTTCCAGGGACCCCCCAGAAGCAAAGATTTGAGTTAAAAATGTTCGCTTTAAAAAATATAAGATTTGCACACATTTTCAAAAATAGCAGATCTACAAGCTCATAGCGCAGCACTCGTCTCGGTGCCGCGCTATGAGCTTGTATATCTGCTATTTTTGAATAGTATAAGATAATGGTTAAAGTGGTTACACAGATGCGTTCCCGGTTTTAATGGGTTGAGTAGAAACTTCAATCAGTGAACCGTCTCTGAATGCTAATCACACAAACAAAGCTTTGCTCACATGCTTCAGTAGATTATGCCTGGTTCCTGTTTAAAACAAAAGCAGGCAAAAAGCACGGGCCTGGGTTTGATCCCAGGCCAGGTTACGGCCCGGCCGCCCGGGTAACATGTGGTGGAAGATTAACCTCAATCACACGGGAATTATTGGAACTTAAAACTTCAATCATGGAAGAACACATGAGACCACCAAGGAAGAAACCCCTGAGAATATCAGAATATTGAACTGTAATATTGAAATGTATGTTCAGTTCTGTTTACACACACATTTGCACCCAAAGGACCACAATAGAGATAAGCTACGTCTACGTCCTCCCGGTTGGGGCTCCTCACTGGCAGGTGAGCCAGTCAGTGCCGGCTTAATGGAAGGGCTTTAGGTGCTGCAGCACAGGGCACCAACCTTGGGGGGGCACCAACCTTGGGGGGGCAAAAGTGAAAGAAGACTCAACTATTACCGCAAGAGCACCGAAATGTAGAAGCAATGGCTGCTGTAGGAGCGCTAAGCGACAATTTTTCGCGCAACAACCCCCCCACTGATGGGAGGCATCAGTTGGCATAACAACTAAATTGAGGAGAAAAAGGGGGGAAAAAAACGCAAAACAGCAACAAAAACAAATAGAAACGTCCATTTGGTTCATTTCCCTGGGGACCAGCTGGAAACCCTTTGAGAGAGAACCAGTGCTGTTCAGTATATATATACTAGAGTGAGGAGGACTGAGGAGGGCAGAGTCTGGCAGGCGTTCCAACGTGTTGTTGTGTGTCTGCCATGTGTCTGGGTCACCCTGTTGTACCCATGTGTTGTTGGCACAGCAACACAGCGGCTAACGAGGCAACATGAATGGTTGGCTCTCTCTCTCTCTCTTGTGGACGTGTGAGTAATATTTTGCTGATGATGCTCGCATCGCTGGCCTGACCCCATAACTTCATTGTAGTGGTGGAAAGTAACTAAGTACATTTACTGAAGTACTGTACTTAAGTACAATTTTGAGGTATTTGTACTTTACTTGAGTATTTCCAATATCCAATACTTTTACTTCTACTCCACTACATCTCGGATCCAAATATTGTACTTTTACTCCACTACATTTATTTGAAAACTTTAGATACTAGTTACTTTGTATATTAATTTAGATTATTATTACAAAACATACATTAACCACTTCAGCCCTATATACATTTCGCCATTTGAAAATAGCCGATCTACAAGCTCACAATGCGTTGTGAGCTTGTAGATCTGCTATTTTCAAATGATTTGTATACATCTGAAAACTTTAAATGGGACATTCTGCATAATGAGTACTTTTACTTTTGGTCCTTTGAAGTACATTTTGATGCCAATACTTTTGTACTTTTACTCAAGTCATTTTTTTATTCCGGACTTTTACTTGTAACAGAGTATTTCTATATTGCAGTATTGATACTTTTACTTAAGTAAAAATAATGTAGTACTTTTTCCACCACTGCGTATACCAGCGAAAGACGGATTCATTCATTCATTTCACTGACCTCTTGTAAACGATCTTGACGTCCCTCCACTCCAAGAAGCTGCACATTTTGGGCTTTCGGGCGAGGATGGTCTGCACCAGCTCTCTGCTGATCTTCTTCTTCTCCTTATCGCACAGCGGCACGTACCACTTCTGAAGCCTCAGCTTGCCTTGTCGACTGAACAGCAGCATGAACTGCATCTACACACAGCAACACAAACCCAGAGGAAACACACACACATGGGAATAATGTATCCATTTGTAACTCAGAGAGATGTACACATAATAGGGTTAAATTGCCACAGGATTGACGCAGGGGGAATCAAACCTTTCTCAGGGCGGACACTAGTGTAACCAAAAGGCCACTGAGCAGTTTATGAATTATGACTGATAGATATTATAGCAGCTGATAGTTATTAACATCAGGTCCTTAACATTAAAATGTTTGAGAACCACTTATCTATGGAAGCAAATAGATGCCATAATTCAAATGAAATGGCAAATTCAATTGAAATAAGAGAAATGCTATTTAATCTTCAGGATGTCAAGGGATTTATCGAGAGAGAGAGAGAGAGAGAGAGAGAGAGAGAGAGACAAACAGGCAAAACTGAGAGAGAGACAGACAAACAGGCAGAACTAAGATAGAGACAGACAGACAGACAGACAGACAGAGAGACGAACATGCACAATGAAACCATTCACCATCAACGTTAACACATCAATGCACGTTTCCACTCAATGACACAACGACAGTAACACTTCTATTAGACCTAACTACTAACTAGTAGACTATTATAATGTAGACTACATAAAGACCCACCTATAGCCTTAGATAAAGACTCGTAGATCTACGGCAGTCTTAGCTACCACCCCCCAGATTGCCCTGGAATGTCAGCTCCAAAGCCCCCATTTCTCCAAACATGTACATATGCAAAAATATAAGGTGCTTGGTGTCAACTAAATTAATGTTAACTAGGTGTCTGGATTATTTGTGCAATGTATTAGTTCATATATTTCAATAAAGAAGTGTTTTAATCCCGTCTCTGGCCGAACGCCATTCCCCCCCTGGTTTACTTCCTGTTTACATCGAGTGTAATTCCGGTTTTGACCGCATGCGCCCCGTCACTACCATAGATACCACCCATTAGGAACTTCCGACAGAATCGGCCACAGACGGGATTAAAACACTTATTTATTAAAAAATATGGACTAATACATTGCACAAATACTCCGGACACCTATTTAACATTTGGGGTACGCGGTTAAGCACCTTATATTTTGCATTTGTACATGTTTGGAGAAATACGGGCTTTACTGGTGACATTACAGGGTAAACTGGAGGGTGGTCACTAAGACTCTCGTAGATACGAAAGTAAAAGTCAAGACTAGATAAAATACATCTACGATAGTATTGATCTAAGGCTATAATTAGACCTAACAACTAACTAGTCTATTATTAACGACAATAATACTTCTAT